>NW_017275836.1:305986-352686 GCF_001594065.2 Cyphomyrmex costatus
GAGAGAGAGAGAGAGAGAGAGAGAGAGAGAGAGAGAGAGAGAGAGAGGAGCTCCGCGTTGTCATGGCGACCGTATCGATCCTCGCGGGTCGCGGAGATATGTACGAAACGATTCGCAGTTAGCGAATTCTATCCCTGGCGCGTTAATACGAGTAGGCTCTGCCGCAGTTGCGAGTTGTGCCACATTGAACCTCGCGCATATCCGCACGCGATAGTTACTTGAGAGTTAGGCGAGCGAGAGCAAGCGCGCCCGGGCCCAGCCGCAAATTAATTCTCGTGTCCCCGAGGCGAATAGTCGTCCGTTCCGGCTCCCGCTCTCGCTCTTGGGAATTCGTCCTGAGAATCCGTTGCGATTCGGTTCGACTTGTAACGTCGTATCATGTGGAAATTCGATGTATTGTTATGCTCGTTGATAACGGAAACTCGTGGGATACTGAAATTTGTATTCTCTACAATGCAAACATTTTCTCTCATTTTCCCCTTCATAGTACACTGTTAAAAATTCATAATGTTAAATTATACCCAATTTGGTAATTATATAATTATTTCTATAGTCTATTTAGTTGCCATTGTTCTTACTCAATATGTCTTTAATTTATCTGAAACAATGGAATTAGACAATTTAACTCGAGAAAATTATTAAATTTAACTTTATTATTTACTAAATGCATACGTAATATGAATGCTGTTTACCTTAAAACTAACCACACAAATGGATTAATTTATATTTGAACACACAAAAAAGTTAAACAGATCGAGTTATCATTGATTCTTTAACAGTGTATTTGATAATAACTAATAGTATACTTTTTTACTCTGATTAGATTGATTTAAATTTTGGTTCAACTTATTCTTCTTCGTCTTTTTCTAACTCTATAAAGCAAGATTATGCTTAAAAGTTATATATAAAAATTCGATATTGTTTTGCCTGATTCTATTAACATTATAGATTAACTATAATGTCAGTTCAAATTATTCTTCATCTTTTCTTAGGTCTAAACATTAGACAGAGGTGAAGAATAAATTGAGCAGAGATTAAAGTTAATCTATATATATTGGTGGAAAACAATTTACTTTAATCTTTTTCTAATTCTTAATCTTAAAAATAAATAAAGATAAAGAATATATTAAACTGATTGTGAGATTAAAGTTACTATATATAATATAATGGCAAAAATAAACATAATAATCGAATAATTGAATTCGAATTTTACGCCAACGTTAAATTTCTTGCGTTATATAAGTAAAGCAGTGGAGAATCAGTGAGGATATATTCTTGAAACGTTTGATGTACGGTGGACGCTTTCGCAATTGGGCATTTCGATGTCGTAACGAAAACAAGCGCGCGACGAAACTGGAACGGTGGAATTAAATTACGTATCTTGACAGGTGCAACGGCTGATCCGACGATCAAGCCGATTCCTCGTCTCGGCCGGCTGTTGAGCCAAGGTTGCATTTACGTCCCAGGTGCAAAACGTTTCGTTTTCCAGACTAAAAGCGTTTTTTTTTCCAAAATTAACTTGATCCCTCAATTTCATGGGACTGTTACGAGCCGCACCTGATGTTGAATGTCAAAATTTTTCTTCGTGAAGGTAACTTTATTCTAAAATTTATTATTAATAGCATTTTCCAGGTGATAAATTATCTTTCGCGGTTTAAAACCTTTGACATACGTATTCTGCATGTTATATTACGGTCGGTATTAAATACCTACTACGAGAGCGCGATGTTGAAAATTAATATTATTTATTATTGTAAAAATAACTGCAAAAATGTTATGAGTATGTCGCGCGAAAATACCTCTCGAGTTTATTTAGTATGAACTAGGAGTAACGAGGTCATTGAACTTCCGGCACTTCCACCGTACGACGTCACCGTCGGCATTATCGCTTGAAGGATCGTTATCTCTCCTGTCGCAAGATCTCCCTACCTAAATTGCTGATAGAAAAGATAACGATCATGACTGACAAAGAGCCGTTTGCGTAAAGGAGTAAATTTTCCGTATGATACCGCGACCAGAAAATGGATAGGAAGCGAAGATACGCTTGCTGGTTTTGATCAGAAAGATCGTTTCAATTTTTATTGACGCAATCATCAATATTTTGTTTGGAAAAAATATTTTTATATTTGGTTACTTTGCGATAATCGTGTGTGATAGTTTCGTCGAAGCGAATGTCGTATACACTCAAAATTCCAGAAGCTCGAACTTATATAATGATAATAACATACAATGAATCACGGGGATAATCCATCTTGAAAAACCAGATTGATCTAGCAACTCCGTTTTTGCAATCATATTTTCATTCCGTTCATTTGCAATCTGGATATTCTACAAATGGAAATTTTGAGCATTATAATATTCATTGTAACACTCAACTTCTTTGAGTTATATTAACTTTTTTTTTATACTCAAAGTACTTAATTTATGAGAAAGAAAAAATTTTAACATAATAAATTATATATTCTTACATTGCATAGATATGTATTATGTTGATAGATGCATTAATTGCAAAATTTCAATAAAAGTGAAAAAAGGGAAAATTGTTTAAAAAAATGTATAATTTATACAATAAGTAATAAGCAAAAGATAACCGGACACCGCTTTGTTTTATTTCAGAGAAATTTGAGTGTGTGTATGATGTGTGTGTGTGTAAAATTTGTACCAAAATGAAAAAGATAACAGATGAAAGATTCATACAATTAATTTTTTTATTTTACACGACTGCACTTCGACAACACGTAATTTTCAGTGCCGATCTATTTATATTATCGTTCCATTTCTTTTCATTTATTATTGGGTGTCCTTGCAAGGTGCAAAATTATCTCCGTCTACCGAAAAGGAATGTTACCAGTTCGAAGAATACCTTCTTCCAGTTTGACTAGTCGCACTCGGCACAACAAAAGCTCTTCTCAGCGACAGACGGTGGATGACCTGTGCCAGGCGATCCGGTGTTTTCACAAACGGCAACACGCACACTTGTGCAAACGCATGTGATCCGAGCCACAGGGTCATTTAAAGATCACCACCTCAGCGGGAAGTGAAAAAAGTGACAGGTCTGTTGTATACCTAACGTGGCGACTGCATCATATGGGCTCGCAGAACATTTATTTGTCCTCACCGATATCTACTGCACGAAACGATGTTGTCCAAACAAAACTTATACATTTTTTCATTAGCTGTTGCTCTTCAAGAGATACGCTATGTATACAATTATTATGATATTTGCATTCGGCTCAAGTCAAAGAGCATCCGTTATATATGTCGATATCACCTCGAAATGAAACAAATATTTATTCGCGATTTGCAATATTATCTCTTTGCGTAATACATCACTCCCTTACTTGAAAAATGACGCAAATAAAAAAATGTCAACTCAAAAAGAACAGTTTTAAAAAAATGGTCAAAATTGTCATTTAAAAAAGAGTGATTTTTTACGAGTTGTGAAACAAAAATAATAAAAATATTTGCTCAAGTTGAGAATATATCCTTTTTGACGATATTATTTGATTAATTAATAACCTTTTGTCAAATCAAAAAATTGTTTCTTCTTTTTTCTAGGAAACTTAATTTTTTTAATTATAGTTATTTTTGAAGTAAGGGAACAATATCTATCTTTATATTCGTATTTTTCCCAGCAAGGATGAAGGCTTTAATAAGATTAGTACAAAGACTCTGAAGTCGGAATATATATATATATATATATATATATATATATATATATAGACATACTTCATTTTGTTCATTAAAATTGGATTAAAGTTCTGTAACTTTGTCGCCTTTCAAATTTTAAAAAACATAAAAATGAGTAAAAGCATCGTTTTTTTCCTATTTGCTTATACGAAGCTACTTAAAAGAGTTCGACTTTTAATATTGCTAAAGAAAGAGGGATCGTCACAAGAATGCAAAAATTAATATTTTATTGAATGTTCTTTTTAAGTTATTGAAAAGAGGACCTGATTGCTCATTTAGAAACGAATTGTAGAAACCTTCTCTGACATTATGTTCATTCGTATTGTATAATAATTATTCGAGATATCCGATCGATACTGCAATTAGCTACGTTATGTACATAATTATGATTACATATCGTAATCAATATGTGATTATGATCTATATGGTCATTTTGCTAAAGATAGACTAATTAGAACCCCGCCCTAATTATAGAAAGTTAGGTTCTGTTGAAATGCATTAGTTTTTACTACATTATAATCTATAATGTATTTATTATATTATAGGTTATAATGCGGTGAACAAAAAAGGTGTAAAACTTGTATTCATAGAATATTAAATGAGTTAAATAGAAAAAGGAATAATATCATAAAAATAATAATAGCATTGATTTTTGCAATGAAGAGCCAACACCAGTTATAATCCTGTATAAATTGATTACAATTTTTTGCATTTTTTATTCACTCATTATAAGTATATTATGTATATAAAAGTCAATTCTCATTTTACCGGGGCCAAATTTTCCATGTAATTAGTACGGAATTCTTTGCGTAATTTAACAAAGTGTTTAAGATAGAGAGACTGGTCCGCGTACCGATAAACTTCGCAAGACTTTATTTCCAGATTACTCGGACAGATAATCCCGCCGGAAATAGCAGCCACTTTTCGCGCAAACGGGTCATTATCCAGACTAGTTCGCGTGTGAACGCTTCATACTTAAGTCGCTGGTTTCCCATTCGAAATGTCGAAATCGGTATTTCGTATCTTATCGCATTTGCGCCTTCATGTATGCGAGATTATTGGAAACTTTCGATACTCGAAACTTCCCGCTCGGAAATCTTATCTTTGCGCTTGTTATTTTGCTATAAGGCGAAAAAAGATCGAGCACCAATTTTGCGCGTGACGTCGCCGTCGCTTCTGAAGAAGATTGAAAATTCTTATTTTGGATGTCGGATATATCGAGTCGTGTCTTCGATTCGCTTGAATTCCAACATACCGGAATACGGCGATTCGCGTACAAAAGTTACCTCTTCCGGGTCTTCATTTCGTTGCAGCGGCGGCGCCGTAAAGTTTTGTTCCCTCGCTACGGGAACATGGTCGAGTTTCTCCGTGCGACTGGTTGTTTGCTGAGAGATGACACTTCCTGTTGACATGCGACTGCACGTACCTCCGGCAATACGATCGCCGAGTGTCGTGCCGCATCGCGTATCGGATAGGAGATATCGATTGGCGTTTGCCAGACATCGGGATTCGCACTTTTGTCTGGATAAAAAAAGGGTACATTCAGCGATGAAAAGAGAATGCCGCACAGTCGTGGATGTCGATTGTCTCTTTGCTTTATCTTTCGTTGTATACAAAATATACGATAATTTCGTTTGCGGTCGCGCGGTTCGACCATTTGCTGCCGGAAACTGCACGTGCTATGTGTAATTAAAGTCAGAAATTTCGCGTAAACCACACATATGCGTGCGTCGTATCTCGCACAAACGAGTCCGCGCTCACAAAACGCGGCGATGGTCCTAATTATACGTACATTCAGCTGCGTAAATTCTCATCAATGAAATATAAATTAAATTAAAAGTTAATATCGACGCGATAACAGCATAAAAGATATTTAACTCTCCGTCTGCATTTTTTTAATTTTTGGAGTTAAGTCTACCTCTATAAAAGTAAAATCTGTCTTAAAAATTGAATCACTCTTTTTCAACACTGATTCAGTTGTCGTTTCTTGTCACTCTTTAGAATTATATTTTATTCCAAAGGTTTTAAATAGCAATCTGGGTCTTTTCTGACACAAATGAAAATTTATTCTCCTTTGAAATAAAGAAGGATGAAGTTTGGCTTCTCTTCCTAAAATGTCTTATTAAAAAATTATTTTGTAATGTAAAAAAATTGTTGAAAAGTAACCCTGAATTTTTCCACATTTTTTTTTAAACAATAAAAACACTTGAGCTAGACGGAGAGAATAAAAATATGATTGCAGACAGAAAGTTAATGATGATTACGTCGTTTTATTTATATTTTAATAAGTATAGAAGTCATATTTTCTCAATCACAGAGAAACTTCGAAAAACTTTGTACATTTATAACGGTTTTCAATGAGGAAATTGTCGGATTCATTACTCGATAGAGGAGATTTAAGAAGAGAATGACAAGAAAGGATGAATAGGTCGATAGGTTGGCCAAAAGAGATTAAGCGAAGAAGGTGGAGATGAGGGAAAAAAGACTCTGTCAGCATTCCACCTCTCTTCTCTTCCTGCTTCTGTCATGCAGACCGAGATGAAGTAGCTGGCATTTCCGATATCAAGCAATTTTGCATGGTGCTTTGAAAGCGCCAGGAAAATACAACATTTTATATTTCATTACGTTCAGAGATGTTTAATAGCAGAGATGTTTAATAACAGATATTAAATATATAGAGTATTGGTTTTGTATTTATAAATTGTATCATATTTAATTTTTTTATTGTATTTATTAAAATTTATTCATTTATATTCCGTAATTAGTGAATGGTTGAAACGTTTATACAAAAAGAATAGATTATTTTAAATTTCCATAATAACACTAGTCAGTAAATTTACACTTAAGGGTCATTGCCTGAACGAACGTTATCATTTCTTGTAGTTTTAAGTGAATTTAAGTAATTTAAACTAAATATGAATTCGTTTTCCAAATTTGATTATCATGTCACAATTTTGAGGAAAATGGCGTCAAAGAGAACAAAAACGATTTGGAGGATTTTCATGACATTAACACTGGGGCAATTTTTTCTAAATTTCGTTAATATCACGTAAAAGTATCAATTTTTAACTTTAAAGTGCATTTCGTTTCAGTATAATTTTTTTATTTTCGAGGTACCACAATTTAAAAATAATAATCGTATTGTATTTTTTATCTACACAATTTTATTATATATTCTTCTTTGATTTATAATAGTATAATCCGATTATATATTATAAGTTAATAGTTTTACGTATTAACAAAATTAAGTTTGCTATTGGTGCTAGAATGTCATGACAATCTCTTGAAATTGTCATTTTTTTACCTCTTTAACTCCATTTTCCTCAAAATTAAGACGTCAAATTTGAAAAACGGATTCATGTTTAGCAAACTAAAAACACGGGTCTGGAAAACCGGGAAAACTCTCTTTTTTTAAAAACATATAAATCTGATTTATATCAGGTCTGACAATCAATATTTTATATTGGTTAGCGAAAATTCTTCATTCTCATTTCGAAAACTTGGAAATGTCAAGGAATTTCAAAATTTATTTTTGTGGGAACCCTGTAAAATACATTAAAAAGAGCTAAAATTATTAAAACAAGTTGTATCAAATTAGTGTGTAATTAATATTTTATTTTAACGATCCATTGTTCTCGAAATACTCATGGAATTTTCAACGAACGTTTCATGAATATAGACCGTAAATTTCGCTTAAATTTCCGAGGACATTTCCAGTTTATTTTTCGAGCTCGCGGTGAAAATATACATTTTTGCAACATCATCTTTATTTTCACGAAGTCCTTTTGATATGAAAGAAACGGTCTAAAAATAATATCCATGAAAGTGTCTCACAGTTCAGCAAGATTTTTATAAAGGATTTATAAAGTAATATCTTTTAAAATTTTCGTCCGACGTGCTTTTTGCTTTTATTAAAAACCAACTTTGCAACATGCAATAAAATCGTATTCAAAGTCAATTGAATGTTTTTTAAATTTTTATTTACAACAAAATGCGCCTGTAACATTTTAATAAATATCCGACTATGATAGCCGTACTAAAATTCGAAATCCCTTTTTCAACATCTGCTTTTTTTAACAGCTGTCAGCCACGCATAACTACTTACGCATTATCGGTTCCTAAAGTCGATCGAAAGCAGCCTTAAGCTCCTTTGGAAGTCTGCAGACGGATGCATTTGGGCCTTCCGTGTGCTATCTTTGTCCCTCGACATAATAGGATGTGCTTGTCGGGATTAATGACCTGTATGAGCACATATACTACCCTATGATGTCTCGGAGTCGATCATCCCTTGAATCGGCCTGTCAATTCCTCGTAAAACGTATTTGCGACAAAGGTTATAAGTGTATATACCGTTAACACACTTGATAACATTTTTGCAAACTCATGGTTGTCTGAAAAAAACACAAGTGCATTAATGAATAAATTTCCATAATTTTTGTTACGACTTTTAATATGAAACTTCATGGTTTTCATTCCGTAATAAAGAAAATGTTGTATTTTTTAAAACAATTATTTTGAAAATCTGTTTGTGGACATTAAACTTTATATAGTCTTATTGCATTATTCTTACAGATATTCTCTATATTTGAATATTTGTAACTTTGACTTAGTTTTTAATAGAATAACAATGATCGATATACATACACAGAATTTAACTATTTTCTGTTAACTGATTACGTAAATTGATGTAGTTGGGTAATTCTTAAAATAACTATATGCTAATTTTAAATCTGTTCAAATTTATTATTTAGGAGAGCTTTTTAAGCATTATGCACATATTCCTTTACTTACATCTTTTGTTTAGACCTTATAAATAATTCATAGGGTACTATTTAATTTAACATGATTTTTTTATTTATTATAAAAGGCTTGAAAAAAAATTAATCATTTTAATTATAAAAATAGTTATTATACAATGGTTATCATACAATTAATATTAAAATGTAGAAATTCTAAAAAAAATGTTACACAAAGTTAAAGCCCGTAGGATAAATTTTTACCTTATTTTTAGAATCAGCATTAAAATAGTATATAAGAATCAACCAAAATTAGTGTCAACTAATGTAATTAGATGTTTTTACTAAATATAAAAATCCCTTTTTGATCCGCGCGTATCCATCCGAGATACTCGTTTCGCTGGTAATAGACTCTTCTGACAAAGACAAATGTCAATCAATAATAATAAAATGCTTCGTATTTCGTCCACCTCGAGCATTTCTACGCGTATCTCTGACATACGTACATTACGGCTATATTTCATATCCGTGGCCATCGGCGACCGAAGGAATCGTCCATTCCATCCCGAGGTGTGGACATACTTTTGTCTCATGAATTTCACTCCCATACCATAAAATCTTACATCTTTTACGTTTGACAATGAAGGAATACATCTTGCGAGTATCTTATATCGATTTATCTTAGTAAAGTAACGCCTCGTGTCGATAGCATGCTTTGACGAAATTGGCTTAATGGTTGATCATTGCCATTGAGAGATTTGCATACACCGTGAGAGGCTTTTGTATGGATACGTAATGACCTAAATGCATAGGAGCCGACGCGGTACGTTCACGGCAACGGGAATGAGAGACATCGCATTGGTGTAAGAAGATTAATGAAATCGGTTCTCTTCAAGGCGAAGCGGAACGTGGATCCTGACGTGTATGATTTTACGGGAGCTCTCCGTACCGGCATTGTGCGACTTGATTAATGCGACAGATATGATCGATATAAGTTTCGCAATCATCGGTGGATAGCTTCTGGAAGCAGTGTTCGCTTTTTTAAAATTCATGAGGCTGTGGTGACACTGGTGGCGTTTCTTAATCAAATTTCGATTGACTTCCGCTTTTTTTTTTTTAGAGAAACTTCGAACATACGGATTTAAACAATTAAGAAAATAATGAACGTAGAGTTCCTCTTTCAATCGATTTTTTTTTATATGATCAACGGCAAAATGATTTTTGGCGAATTACTTAAGAAACTTTAAACGTCGGATGTATGAAACAATTAAGAAAATAATGAACGCGGAGTTCCCCTTCAATCGGTTTTTTTGTATGAACAACGAGGTGGTTTTTGCGAGTTGCGTGCGTCTCGACGTTTTTACGCACCACTCATCAAGACGATCTGAACGATGAGAGATCTTCACGCAAGATTAAATCGGTTACACAGAATGGCCTTACGTATGGCAACGTGACGTATCGCATTACAGCAAAATGGCTCTTTGTTCTCGTTTTCGCGCAGCGAGGATGGGCGACCTCTTTCAGAATGCAACAGCAGAAAGGGATTCTGAAATATGAGCAGGAGCTGCGCCAGAAAGGTCCTCTGTACACACCTTCGATTCTTTACCGCTACACAATCGCGGTAGCACCCGATTATGCATTATTCTTCCTTTTTATTCATACCACATTCGATTTTAACATTTTAATAAATGAGTCGAAATATTTTAAGTAAAATAGCCCAAACTTGGAATCAGTGATAATTATAGAACGCATTTAGGATTGCCAACTTCACAGAGCAGCTCTGGGAAGTCGGAACCCCTATATGCGAATTTTGATAAAATTATTATTGCATTCGTTTGTCCACGTTTGTCCACCCATTATTTTCGTTTGTCCACCCTATTTTTATTATATTTTTCATAATAATGAAAAATAATCACTTGGAGGTACTATAACTTTTTTTGTATATAACTTTTTTTTGGATGTTGGATAAACGAAAATAACGGGTCGACAAACGTGGACAAACAGTGGACATACGAATGCAATAATAATTTTATCAAAATTCGCATTTAGGGGTTCCGACTTCCCAGAGCTGCTCTGTTAAGTTGGCAATCCTAAATGTGAATTTTGATAATATTATTATTGCATTCGTTTGTCCACTGTTTGTCCACGTTTGTCCACCCGTTATTTTCATTTATCCAACCTCCAAAAAAAAGTTATACACAAAAAAAGTTACAGTACCCCCAAGTGATTATTTTTCATTATTATGAAAAATATAATAAAAATAGGGTGGACAAACGAAAATAACGGGTGGACAAACGTGGACAAACAGTGGACAAACGAATGCAATAATAATATTATCAAAATTCACATTTAGGATTGCCAACTTAACAGAGCAGCTATGGGAAGTCGGAACCCCTAAATGCGAATTTTGATAAAATTATTATTGCATTCGTTTGTCCACTGTTTGTCCACGTTTGTCCACCCGTTATTTTCATTTATCCAACCTCCAAAAAAAAGTTATACACAAAAAAAGTTATAGTACCTTCAAGTGATTATTTTTCATTATTATGAAAAATATAATAAAAATAGGGTGGACAAACGTGGACAAATAGTAGACAAACGAATGCAATAATAATTTTATCAAAATTCGTATTTAGAGGTTCCGACTTCCCAGAGCTGCTCTGTGAAGTTGGCACCCCTAAATGTGAATTTTGATAAAATCATTATTGCATTCGTTTGTCCACTGTTTGTCCACGTTTGTCCACCCGTTATTTTCATTTATCCAACCTCCAAAAAAAAGTTATACACAAAAAAAATTATAGTACCCCCAAGTGATTATTTTTCATTATTATGAAAAATATAATAAGATTTGGGTGGACAAACGAAAATAATGGGTGGACAAACGTGGACAAACAGTGGACTAACTAATGCAATAATGATTTTATCAGAATTCGCATTTAGGGATTCCGACTTCACAGAGTTGCTCTGTGAAGTTGGCACCCCTAAATTCGCGTGCGCGTGCGTGTACATATGCATGCGTGTGTGCGTGTGTGTTAGAGTTCAAATCAGAAGAACGATTAATTAATTCAAAAATTCTTGTTACCTTGTTAACAAAACCGTTTCACCTGCGAAACGATCATCGACCATATCTAGACGAACACTTCGAAAATCAATTTTATCGACAACTATTCACCTTGTTTTCCAAAGCGGCTCCGTTTTATTTCCATAATTCTCGGTATATCTACCTCCGGTCCGGAAGAGCCATCTTGCTCGACCGCAAATTCAATACCGCCGTCACCAAGGCCTCGATAAAAATCGACGAAAACATTCTCGTGCAGTGAGGAAGCGGGGGTTTGTCGCCCGGGTGGTATTACGCTCAACTGCGGAAAGCTGTCGCTTTCCTGCCGGAAGAACTTCCATCGAGACAATCCGTGAAAAATCCCAAAGGGCGTGAGATATCCTGTAAAAAATATTTACTTTATTTGCACACAAGAATTTGAGATCGTGTTGGGGGAATATATTTTTCGAAGTCCATTGATCAACCGTCATTACCGATCAACTGATTAAAAAAAATTATTTTACGTTATATGTAACAGTGATATTTAGAGAATGTCACCGCAGAAGATCTATATACGTCGATAAAAATTTTTGAAAATTTCTCATCTCTTTTTTTACTTTGATTTCTTTTTTCAAAATAAGACGCTTTGTACAGTCGACATAGATTTATGAGTTAAATATTATATTGAAGCACGACCTGTTTTCTCTCTTTTCCGCTTTTCTCTTTCCCTCAATTTCCAGCGCGATCGAATCAATGCGAGGCATTCAACACCCGTTGAACTTAAATTAACTCAAAATTGCAGCAGTTCTCAGAGAGTCAGGCGATAAATTTGACCTATTTCTCATTTCGAGTTTAAAAGCATCAGATTAAAAGTTCCTTTGAGGATATAAATATAGGAAATAATTAATGATATAAAAAAATTGGTTAGCATACAAAATATTTCCCTAAAACGAAATTCAGATTTACTGTATATACGCTTTGGACCTTTTATTAGCGGGCGATGAACGATAAAATCTTTCGTGTTTGCTTACACGGGTTCATCGACAACGTCGATACATAGCGCGAGGTAGAAAAGTTTTCGTTACGCATTGAATGTCGTATTGAATCGCTCGTGTATATTATCTATGGCAGACAGTTCTCACGCGGCACGCGAGAGCGGAAGAGGAATAAACAATTTTTATGTGGCGAAGATAAAAATTGAAATCTCTCTCACGGGTGCCCCTTTTCATACAATCCCCGCGCCGCTTTTCGAGCTGCCGGTGAATATCGATCGTCGAGGTCGATGCTCCGACGTTGCGCCTCGCGAAATTCATTTTCAGGGATCCCTCGGGGGAGGCGTTCTGGAAATTCACGACTGGAAGTAACGGGGTAGAGCAAAAATGTCAATCGCGATTGTGGGGAAGTAAAAAGGACCTTTGTCGCTTCGTATCGCGTCGATACGTTGAAAGGCGCGACGATACCTCGCGTCTGTCGACACGCGTTTCGTTTCGATTCGCCTTACTATCGCACTTTATTCCGGACTGCCACGTGAAGCAGGATTCTGAATAACTGCCACACATATATGTACGCACTTTGCATGCAATATTTATTTTAACAGATTATCGTATCACCACATATTCTCTTTTATTAAAAATATGAGTGTTTTACATTGCATAATAAACAGTTTATTATTGTATCCAATCATCCAGGGATAAATTTGCTAATCACAAAGTTGCGACCGTTATGTTGGAAAAATAACATTTTTACGCTAAATATTACTTTTAATTAAGCTACTCGATGCTTCCTGAAATTCCTGGCATTTGTAAGGTATTTCATTAGCGTCGCTTGAGGGCGAGAGAACTCCAGCAGTTGAGCAAGGTTTGTTTCCTACTAGAGGATCCTTTGTAATAATAGTTCATGCACGATATCGTCATCTACGGAGAACGTAAAGGCGTTCTTGTTTCTAGGAGCGGGAAGTATCGTAAGAAATACTAGTCTCTTTGATAACGGGAGCAATTGGATTACGCAACGCACTGAGATAATCGGATTTGCAGCGATGTGTATATTTTTTTCAATTTATCTTTTGATGCGCTATTTAAATATTGTCTTATCTAAAACTTTATTTACTCTCTACTTTGTGTGTACTGATAATTCTATGATAGGTCCTATGTTTATGATATTATAGATGAAAAAGAAAAAATAAAATTCAAAGATTACTCCTAAAGTGAGATTGCTCTGTTTTCTTTTTTTTTAAAGATGTATCAAGTATATAATCTCTGCAAAGTGATTGAAATTATGGATACTTGCCAAAATGAATGTTATGTACGTGTGAAACTATTTCATTTAATTAGATTAATATTTACATTTAACAATTTTGTAGTTTAAATAAACTTTTATCTTAATTATTTGTTAAAAACATGTCTACTTTGTCTTGAAATAGTTGTTTTTTAATAATTTTTTTGTATTGTTTAAAAGATACGTATAATGTGTATGCATCCTTGTAAGCGTGAATATCCAGTGAGATCTCAGAATTATGACATAAAATGGATCGCTAAAATATGTATAGTGTAAGTTGCGTTTCGTTCTAAACCTTATTTTAAAACAGTATAAACGCAGCTGTCTTCTGCCGACGCAGTTATGTGTGTTGGAGTTTTGACTTTTATAGGAAACAACTTTAGAGATAGAAGACCCAGGTATTGCCAGCTGGGAAAACCTCGCGAGGAGGCATTGTAAGTCAGGAAACAAAGCGTGAGAGCGCCGTTATTTTAGGTGGAAATTAACGGGATGGTGTGTGATTATCGATTTCGTCCGTGCGTTCCCGCGGGAAGTAGTGCGTAAAACGCACCATACAACACCGTGTTATAAATGCTGTGGACATTATAATTTTATTTATTTTAAATTTATAATTCTTGCCAAGAGTATCCTATTCTTTATTTATAATAAACAGAGGTACCGTGAAATCAGAAAAATTAAAAACGAATTCAGAGAAATTAGAAAAAAGTCAGGAAATTTTGCTGAATTTTCTAGAAAATTAAAATTCTTTATAACTTTAAAGAAGTTTAATATATATTATTATAATCCACGTAGTTTTAGAATGCCATCAGCTTAACGATTAAATGCAAGCTGTATCAGTATTAGTATAGTAATTTGCATCGCTATAGCATCCTAAGAGGTTTTTAAATCGGTTCGAAAATAAAAAAATTTCGAAATATTGTTGAAAGCGAAGAAAAAGAAGCAATGAAATTTTTTCTAATCAAGGAAAAATTTGAAATTTATGGATTCCAAATTTTTGAAGAAGAATTGGGATAGCGATTCTGAATAAAAAATTGATACCTATATTATAATAAAATTTTCTTCAGTTGCTTTTACAACTGAATGACTTCTAACGTTTATATACATTTATTATAGCTAAAGACTATACGTTATAAATCCTTTTTATGTTGACGAAAGTTTTCTCCTAGGTTCTTAGAAGATAAAAGATGTTTTAAGAAGTCAGTAACACCCCGTATGTATACAGCTCGTCAGTTTGCATTATCTAGTGCGATTTGTGAACGCGAGATCTTGCAAAAAGCATCTCCGGGCGTAAAATGCGACGCGGATCAGGCCCGTGCCGAGTTTAACATGCTCCGCTAAACGCGCGTCCGCTGAATAATGCACGGCTCTTTTATTCTCGTAAGCAACGTTCTCCAAGCAAGAGCGACTCGCGAGGGCGTAGCTCGTGGGCGCGGCATGTTTTATCGTTTCCCATCGCTATGAAAAAGGCCGGTATGTTCCAACAAATCTTGGTCACGCGAATGGATAAATCTTTTTTGATGTTAGCGACGCGACATCGGAAAAGACTCACCGCAACGTGCCATTTCTCCGAAGAATTTTTTGTGAGAAGATCGAGAACGCTGTAAGGTGGTCTGTTATAGAATCACCTTTGAAAAGACTTTTTACGATCAAGTTAAATATTTATCTTGTTAAGTAATGTAAATGATTAACAAATAATATTTTTTTAGATTAAATATGAACTTCAGAAAATAAAATTTTTGAATGTTTTCTTACTGGCTTAGTTTTCGTTGACTATTTTGTGGATAAATTTTAGAATATGAAAAAAGGTGAAAATAACCAATGCATCTTGCAAGGCGAAATATGAAAAAATGGGCTTGTTGAAACGCGGGGGATGAAAACCCTTGGTCACATAGCGAAAATGAGCGAGAAGAAGAGAGCAGCATTACGCAAATGAGAAGAACAGGGCTGGTAGTCGGTGAGCCTCGGGTTCTCGTTGAGAAAACAACGGTTAATGCCCGCGGTTGTAATAGGAAAAGTGTCTCTTCTCTCTGCCATGGAATTTGAAAAAAGGATTAAAGTTGGAATAAAATGGGTCGAGGGTAGTAATGCATGTTAACCCTCCCTCAGGGCACTTAGACGCCTCCTGAATGTTAAATGTATCTTTCACGTCTCTATCCAATTATTTTTGTTATTGAAGACACTCTACATGGAAGATCAATATTTTTGCGAAAAATATTTTTATATTTGTATTTCATCTAGTTGCGTTTCACACGGTTTTACAATTCATTTGATAAATCTCTCACTAACGAATTCTATAAAAATGTTAATTCTAATTTTTTTAATTTAGAAAAATCATAATTGAATTATTTCTTTTTGGTTGGATTTCTTATAATTGAATTGTTATTGAAGATATGCGAAATGAAAGACAATATTTTTGCGAGAAACATTTTTATATCTATATTTTATCTAGTTACGTTTTACATGATATTTTACAACTTATTTGACAAATTTTTCTATGATGCATTCCTGCGAAAATATTAATTCTGATTTTTTTAAATAATTTAAAAATGAAGTTCTCTGGTCTACGTCGTGAAAAATTCCGTATTTTTAGGTTCTATTGTGCAATTAATTTACAAATCGAGAGTAAGGCTGAAAAAAAGAAATGTCTAGACAATTGTTCGAACAAGTTCTATGGCGTCTCTTAACGAACCGCGGCGCCAACGAAATATATCTAACAATTAATAATTGTTCGGCATTCGGACGACGAAAGCGTTGAGTTCAGCTTGTTTAAGCGAGTGCGAGGGATCCAGAGTAAGAATTTGTCTACGGTCTCCGAGAAGAAGTACCTTTGGTGATTTAAGACAGTTCGTGGAAAGACTTTTCCGATCTCTCCGTCTTATCCCGAAGAGACGAAGAAAGTTTGTGACACGTTGGACTGTTCTCTAAATCATTTTTAATTCAAAGTACGGTTCACGAGAAGTCTGTATCGAAGGAAAAATTTTAATTCGGAGAAATAGTAACGTGTTAAGCAAACACGGAATTTGTTTGGACTTCATTAGTTTATCGTTCCATATGGAAAGATTTTTATAGTTTTACTGGAGCATCTAAAAATTTAGTTAGATACAGGTCTGACAATAATTTTGTTAGACTATCAAAATAATTATTTAAGACGCTTAAGTTGGTTGTTAAAATGGCAAAACTTTTTGCAATGTTATCTCATCATAGAGATTCTTACTTAATAATTTTGATAGTAATTATTTTGATAGTTCAACAAAATTATTTTTAGATCTGTATTTAGCTAAATTTTTAGATATTTTAGCAAAATTGTTTTTTTCTTTGACACAACGATTGACGTAAAATTGCCAAACGCGAGGCTCACAACAATGGGTCATAATGAACGCGTCATTCTCAATGCGCTGGTGCGCAGCGCAGTGATTCAACCGGTTAACGAAGAGTTAGTTAATCATTGTACACGCGTGAGTTACAGTCCTCTATGGTGAAGAAAGCCACGTGTATCCTTGTAATGTATTTTATCACGTGCAGAGAGCTGATTACGAAACAGGACTTACGTCACGTTACTTTCCTCTTACGCCACTTTTTCCGATCTCGCATCAGCGCGGGAGCGTGACGAGAGATGCGCCAACTTAAATTGTAGTTTATCAAGGCGGAAAGTTGAGTAATCCGCTTAGGATGCATTGGTCGAGTTTCGACTGGAGCGCGTTTCTCGCACCGCTCTCGGACCATCACCGAGCGCGATGAAAAGTTTCTCCCAATTTGTACGCCCAGCATTCGATCCCCACTGAAAAATCTATGTGGCCGACTTTCCCCGGATTCCTGGCTCTACAGCGAATGTAAAACTTTCGTTATTCGATTTCCTTCTTTGCAAACAGAAGCTGATTCGAATATTATACTTACGAGCCGGGTTAGCTACGATCGATACGCCTCTACGCAAATAAAAGATATTCGATAAAACAATTCTATCAGAAAATGGCATTCTAGTACCAGTTCCTCTATATGTCTAAAGGCTGTTCTTAAAATTGTTTTAAAGAAAAGTGTTTGTTTCGAAAACACGACATTTCGGTTTTTCAATTTAGAATGAAGACAAAGTTTGTAGCGTATTTTGAAGAATCATGTATGGAAAGAATAATTTTGCTGAAGTATCTAAAAATTTAGCTAAATATATACTTGAAAATAATTTTATTAAACTATCAATTATATACTCTAAAAAATGTCGATGTGGATTTATAACTTCTGATTTTTATATCAACATCATCATGGTGTTAAATCCCTATCGTATGTTGATGTTAATATTAACACGTAACACAATGAAAATTATATTAAATCCATGTTAAATCCGCATCGATAGTTTTTTTTACTTTTTTTATTTTTAGAATGTTCAAACTAGTTGCTAAAATATCAAAACTTTCTGCAGCATTAGATATTTATTAAGCTAGAAAATTTTAGTAATTATTTTGATGATTCAATAAGAATATTTTAAAATCTGTATCTAATTTTTAGATACTTTAGCAAAATTGTTTCTATGCGTTTTCTTGCTCTTCTTATCTACTATTTGTGTACATTATTCAAAGTGACTTGTCGCAGAAAGCATGCGTAACTCCAATGGAGCCACATTTCAAACTATCATATTAACAGCATTTGCATCGAATTACTCCTTCTATCCTGCAGATTGCAATTTCATTTTGTGAGGACACCAAGACAGGATGTTCCTTTATTACATTAAAAGTTCTTGCGATTTCCACAGTTCCAACGTAATCTCAGTGGACGTATTTAAATGTCGTATTTCCTTATTTGAATTTAAGTTCTTTACCTGATTTGTGCTAGATGATAAATGAGTCGCGATTTCTCGAAGCTGCAATTTAACGTTGATTGATTCTAAGCAATTTGTTTATTTGATCGCGATAGAATTATTCCTTGTAAAATAAAAATCATGAAATGTATACTGCATGGTTTTACTAAAAAATTTAGCTACATACAAAATTTGAAAATAATTTTCAACGAAACTTTTTTCTGTATACGCTTAGCTTTTGGTGTTTTTGAGCATAAAAACAATTATTGTTTCTTTGAATGACGCCAGATTTTTTATATATTTTTTGACATATTTGCTAAGTAACGAGAGAGAGAAAAAAATGTCCCTGTTTCCCCTGACGAAACCTCTTAGAGAAGTCGAATTTAATTCCCTATTCCAGTCTTTTTATCACGCATTTTATTGCAGAATTACGACAACGTTATCGATCTTTTATCGAGGGTTGGTGCTTCGACTGCGAAAAGAAGCTCGTAGAGAACGAGCTGAAAATTGCAGTAAATGTGCATGCGCGATAGTTAACGAACCGTTACTCGATTCTACCGGTCAACACATCGATAGAGTGGCGCTTTGATGTCCTATGATTGCACAATTGCTGGCACCAATCACTTTTCCGTACTGCTCGTTATTTTGTCCGCAAGAAAATAAAAATAACTGGAGACACAATCGGGGGCGCTTTCGCGAAAAGCGAAAAAACAGTTGTACGAGGAATACAATCGTCCTGTCGGAAAATAAATCCTCTTCTGAACATTTCAAACGTGATGCGCTTCACCTTTTCGATCAACCCGTCGTTTTACTTTTTGCAATCTTCTGCTGACCTGTATTCATTGTTTATCGACAACAGTATAAAGCAGAGTACTTAATTAAATTATGCTTAAAATTGGTACTAAAATGTCGTCTGAATTTGTTGCTCTCGAAATATGCAAGTTACGAATTTGTTGCTTGCAATCAAGAGCACCAAATTCAGACGACATTTTACTATATCAATTTCAAGCGAGCAACAGATCTTTTACTGGTACTTTACTTTTGTTTTGTTAGTACGCTGAAGTTTTTGGTTGTTAATTATACCTATTTTGCAGGTAATAAATTCGTAACTTGTTTATTTCGACAGCAACAAATAAACAAAAACGTTAAAAAAAATAACGTTTCTACGTTATTTTTATGTCGGTCGGCTTTATTCTATGTATATTGTTTCGCTAACTTAATCTTCCTTTAGTGGAACATCTATTAAAAAAAACTAATAGAGAAACAATTTTTTTCTTTGGCAGCTTGTTAACAACAAATGAATAACAAATAAAAATGTTATTTAAAATTAATATTGCTCACTTTGTTCCGCTAATTTATAAGACGTTAAATAACCAGTCTGTAATTAAAAGTTATATATTGCAGTTAATAATTAAATTATAATAATAAAAAATAAAATAATTAATTTATAATAATAAAAAAATAAAAATAACTTAGATAATAATATAGACTTTTTTCCCATTTTAATTATAAACAAAAACAGGAAATGAAAAATAAATAGTGTAATTAAGTAAAAAGGATAAAGGATTAAAAACGATCATTTGTTCAGTCTTGGTAGGTTTAATCAATTATATATACCATCAACGACATGATAATTATTCACGATTTAGGAACTAGATTTTGTTTCTTGTAAGTTTCTATGTATAATATTTATGAGATTTAGTAGCAAAATGTGTGAATTTCACAGCATTTTTGATAAGATAAGAACGTATTATATGGAGGAAATGATTGCCGGTGAGTTTTCCCAAGATTTACGAGATCGCTGTGCGGGATTTTCATCTATTAATTTATTTAAAAAATATCCATTTTTTGAATTGCACTGTGTTTTCAAAAACACAGTATCGATTCAATTCTACGTTTGGAGTAGCAATTTCCTTCCGTTCCAGACGGCGAAGTAACAAGCTCGTTGCACCGAGACGCGGGATTGTAGCGCGATTCTTTTATGAATCTGCGCAACATGATTCCGCGCTCAGCCGTAAAACAGGCACCGTTGAACAGAATATCGTCGGTGAAGATAAAGGGAGAAATATTCTTCCGAGATGTGGCTGTACCGTGAATTTGTGCAAACTCGTACACCACTGTGCCGTGGGTGAGGCAGATAAGGCGAATCCCGAGATGCAAATTTTATCTGTTCTCCAGAAATTGTATCGGAGAGTTTAAAAGATAACGATTTGGTCACGTGCATTTGCTGTCTGAGTTCCATTTACATGGAAGATAAGCTTGGTCGATATCCGTGTGGCGCGTGAAAACTTACTAATTTTCAGTCACTTATAGAAAGCATTTAAGGGTTATACTCGTTTCGTAAAAAAAATGTACGAAAAGAACTGTTTTGTTAAAGTTAAAAATGTATTATATGATTATACAGAACTGAAAACAATTTTATTGGACCATAAAGATACTTATGTAAAAACACTCAAGTTAGTTATTACTGGAATGTCAAAACTTTTTGCAACATTACTAGTCATTTTCGAGCGTTCTTCTTAATCATTATTTTGATTTATCATAATTATTTTCAGATTTATATATCTACTAAATTTTTAATTATTTTAATAAAATTGTTTTTTTCATGTGTAACAATTGTGTTATTCACTTACTTATTTTGTCACGAACTTTTTGGACGTCATTATTTATAATATAATATAGTAGAATGTGCGCTTTATTATGGCTTTATTGCGATAATTATCGCGCTTCGAATGTTCATCGGATAGCCACAATTGTAAGTAGCAATCGCATTAGGCTGTCTTGGTACGACAGTACTACTGTAGCTTAATGCGATTACTTAAGCTCGACAGTTCGATTATCCTATCGTACTTCGCGCCGATCCTATTTGCCGTATCCGTGAAACGCGGATCCGAGTAGAGTCGAGACGATGAGAGCCTCGCGTGCTCTCGATTCGGAGGAAATGACGTTACCATGCTGCGGCCTATTATTAATGGAAATCCAATTTCTATTGATTCAATTTCAATTTGATTGCTGAGCATCCGGTTTGCGGAAACCTGGAAACCGAACATTGCTCGCGCAAACGCGCTTCACGGATCCGCAGAAATATTTACTTCGCATACCCGCCAGTCACCCCGTAAATGCATTTTAATAACACATCTCGATCGAGACAAATCCGGGCTATTGTCTCAGTTTGTACTATTTGTTTCCGGAATATTTCAATAGTACCTCTGAAAGTTTTCTAATCAATTGCATGGGGCTTGAAAAATAATTTGCAGAGAATACTGATCCTTTTTTCTTTTAATCCATTTCTCATTTTGCTGGAACAACTTTATCTCGTCTATATTTTCTTCTATAGTATTATATAGATACGTATTAAAGGAGCAGCTTAGTATTTTTATTTTGTTATTTTTTGTTAACATTATGTTACTTTCAAGATCGAAAAATTGTTCGGCGCGCGATTTAAAAGACTACATACGTAATATATAAATTCACACGAAATTATAATAGCATCTATAAAATTCAGCTCGACCGTTAAAGGCAATTTCTCATTGGTTGTGTTTCTCACATGTGTGTGTGTACGGTCCTATTTAGATTTAGTATTTAAATATTGTTATTTTTAACTTCCATGACTAATCCATTTCCGTAGTTAAAAATTGCTCAGTTTTAAAATAAACATCTGCATTTAGGTATGTATTTGGTAAATAATAAACTAAATTTAAGTCAAATTTAATATCTACATTTTTTAATATAAATTGTTTAATTAAAGAAAATGTATTGAATTTGATTTAAATTGTTTCAATATAATTAACGTCATATTGATAGGAATAATAGCAACTTGTAATGATTAAAAATAACTCAAATTTTTGAGTATAGTTTGACATTGTGAATTTAACAGTGACAGATTTTAATGTTACAACGCGCAGCAAATGATTTTGCGAAATTTAATTGCGAACATTCGATTGACATCAATTCGATAACGTTTCGCTCTTCGCGTTCGATCGATTAAATTCCGTGTAAAAAAATAGTGACATGGTTACAGAGCAATGGAAATTTTTGCAAATTGTCGGCAGTCGACGCTGTATCGGGCAAGAGCTGGCTATCCGAGAGAATTTGCCGACGTGGTAGCTATAGCTTTCGTTGAAGCTGAAGGAAATTACATTGCGCGGCAAAACCGCGACCGCGAAGCTCGTTATGGTTCCCGCACGGAAAAGACCCAGGAAGTAAAAGACGAGAGGGGGAAAATGCGGTACGCTTTTCATTCATTTGAACGGGCAACTCTTTCGTCGTTAGAAATTTTCTGCGACGAGTCGCGTGTTTTTTCCAAGCCAAATCGTCGCAGCATGACACACAAACGCGTGTGCAATCTTATGTTTAATATATAACGAAGCATCTCTATGTATTAGATTGGAACAAAAATGTTACGAACTTCAAAATTCAAGCAGCTGTAACATTCGTTAAAAATAAACGAAATGTAAATTTAAAAAATAGATTTTAAAGCTTAAAAATCTCTACTTTTGAAAAGTCACTATAGTGATTATACGTCTTTTGATTTTCTGTATAAGTTTAGTAATTTTTACATATAAAAAACTACGCGAGTTGGTCAAAATAATAAATTTTCTTCACACTTCATTCTGCGTCATACATCTAACAAAAGTTGCAAAAATTTTTGATTTTCTAACGTATAATAGAAGCTTAAAATTTTTCCCACAAATTCGGTTTTTAAAAATGAGATCCGAAGATTTTTTGTTGCTGAGTTATACCGCGAATTAAATAAAAGAAGCAATTTGACTTTGATTGCTCATAACTCTGTTAAGAATTATTGTATAATGCAATTTAAAAAACAGATTCTTCAAGTTTCACCGAAGTTTCAAAGCTGAAACTTTTCTTTATTGACCGATATAATTGCAAGAGAAACATGTAGACGTAATACAAGTGAAATAGCGCTACGAACTTTTGTTTCAACTCAATACAAGCGTTCATTCATTCAACCCGACTATTTTCAGAACCAGAGGTACTTCCTCACCGTTGCGTCCGTTCTGCATAAGGTTGATCGCGAATACGCAGTAATGTTTCCGGCGTCGCGTCTACCATGAGAAAGTGAAGAGCCGCGTGTTTTTCACTATTGATTCGGCGGTATTACTTTCCGGGACAGTAGGCACTCCGATGCCACGCTCTTGTTTGAAACTCGAACTTGCGTCCCCGCCGTCCAGCTATGAAGATCGATAAAGCACCGAGCAACATCCTGCGAAAACTGTCGCATGTGTCGTTCGCGTTGGAAAAATTATACCACGACCATGTACATGTTGCGATATAATCTGATTAGAAGCAAATTTTTTCGACGAGATTTAATCATGATAGAACGAACAGGGTTTTTATGTATCTCGCTCTCTTGTTATTTCTACACATTATTTTTATGTTACTTTCCTCTGGTACTCATAATTGTCCAAGCTCATCATGTATCACCCTTTGTAATGTATCGTGGAAGCCGTGCAAATAAGAACGTCATTCATAAAAGTTCTTACGAGACGGATGATAATGATGATTAATGTCATCGATCGCTAACGGATGGTATATCCTTTTGGTATTAGCCAAGTTATTCCTGGCGCTTCTAAACTTAATTATAGTGGACTTCAGTGAAAAAACCCCTCTCTCGAGTCCGCATTGCAAAATGAATCCACTTACTCTCATTGACTGCTTCAGCAATAGAACCATTCGTAAAATAATTTTAAAGAGAATACATAGAGAAAAAAAATTAATATTTTTCTTCTTATATTAATTAATATTATTAAAAAATGTTACCGAGAATTGATTTTCTGCTTATTTTGTTCTGTTTATAAGACGTAAATTTTAAATACATTTTGTGATGCAGTCGATGCACATAACGTGCTTCCTAATATAATTTTTTGATAAGACATTAAGAGAAGCTATATGTTATTTCTTTCAGTAACTTTTATGTTTTTACAAATTGTATGTGCAATAAAGATCAACAAATGCGAATGATCTATTGCTATTAAAAATAGTTTATCTCAAGTTTACTTGTCTCCAAACAGAAAGAATTGCAGCCTGAAGCATGTATGTTTTATGAAGATGTGTGTACGTATATATAATTATCTCGTATTTCATTTCCAAGCATTTTTGCGAAAACTTTTAATATCCTAGGATCTTAGAAAAATTTTTATTTTCTCAAGCGTGATACCAAGCTTACCTTTCGGAAAAATCGTACATGCTATATAGACACGCTAACTCGCAAATGGCGAGCTCATAAAATCGCGCTCGCTCGTTAAGAGCAGGAGACCGGAGACGATAATTAGAGAATATCGCTGTCGCGGCTAACTCGCGACGAACTATTTTTCTGCACGAGCCTGGTACGTGTCGTAATTATGAACGAAGACGGGAAAAGAGTATAATTATTATTCTGCAGCTGTGCAACAGTGAGCAAGCGAGCGTACGCGAATGAAAAGGCAGAGAAAGTTATATTTATCACGAATGGTATAATTTGTTTTTGTAAACTTTTGAGTGAAGTTTTTTTTTATAGTAATAATATTAATTCACGTCATTATTACACACAATTTGCAATTGTGTTATAGATGGGCAACAGATGGTGCCAACTCTTTGTGAACTTTCGGCACGATGCGTGGCGTCTCATATTCCCTTCGAGTTGGTGGAGCATTTCTATCCACCTGTACCGGAGCAACTTCAGCTGAGAATAGCCTTCTGGAGTTTTCCCGATAACGAAGAGGACATACGGCTTTATTCATGTCTCGCGAACGGTAGCGCTGATGAATTTCTTCGCGGCGAACATCTGTACCGCGCTAAGACCGTTAAGGAGCCTCTACAAATCGGTAAGACGATCGTAAGAGAATTTTTGAATAGTACCTAAAGAAAAAGGAATCTCGTTTTGTTTTTAATATTCCACAAACTCTTAATATTGGTAAATATATGTGATTAATCTAACGATAATTGATCTCTGTGAAAAGTTTAATAATAAATTGAGAGAGAAAATATAGACAAACGAGAATTTATGAGAAAATTGGGACGAGCAGTTTTTTTCGTATGGGATTCCGTAACAATAGCGTTTTTTTAATTATAAATTACTTTTATTATAATTTTACTTTTATTATAATTATTTTTTTATTGATTGCCTTCTTTCAACGGTGTGCATTATATTGTCATAGGATTTCATCTCAGTGCCAGTGTAAATCCACAAACGAACGGGGTCAGAGCACAATTCAACGTTGCTGTAACGTTCGATCGGCGCAGAATTACATCATGTAATTGCACCTGCTCCTCAACAGCCTATTGGTGTGCACACGTGGTAGCCGTTTGCCTACACAGAATACACATGGTAAGCACGGCGTATGTTAACTTTAGGAAGATCGACATCGAGCTAGAAGAATGGAGAAGAATAATATCTAGTAAAATTTTTTTAATTTTTTAAAATATTTTTTTATATAATATACCACGTGTGATGTGTAGAAATGAATAACTGTCACCATCACACACACACACACACACACACACACACACACACACACACACACACACACACACACACACACACACAATTTAATAATACAAGCAGATAAAAGAAAACATTGAAAAAAGAAAATATGAAAATATCAATTGCAGGTAAATAAAATCATTGTTCAGAAACGTTTGTTTTAAATAAATAAATAAAGTTTTCGTACCAACATCCAGTGTTTGACTTGAAAAGGCATAACTTATTAGATCGATTTATCTCAACTGAGTTTAAGATATTATTAATTTAATTTATATTATTGCGCAATGTTCTTTCAGCCAACGCAAGTATGTCTGAGGGCGCCAGTTAGCGAATCGCTGTCACGATTACATCGGGAACAACTGCAGAAGTTCGCTCAATATCTCATCAGTGAATTACCTCAGCAGATTTTGCCCACAGCCCAGCGACTCCTAGACGAATTGCTCTCAACCCAGCCAAGTGCTATTAACAGTTATTGCGGAGCTCCCGACCCAACCGCTGGAGCATCCGCTTACGATCAAACTTCTTGGTACTTAGATGAGAAGACGTTACATGATAACATCAAGAAAATTCTTATCAAATTTTGCGTACCAGCTCCCATAGTTTTCAGGTGAACAACAGCAGCGCTCTCTAATAGACCAACTTTCGCTACGATAACCATTTAACGTAATTCATTCCGCAATGTCTTTTTCAGCGATGTTAATTATTTGAGTACCACCGCACCTCCAGCTGCTTCCGAATGGGCGTCATTGTTGCGACCATTGAGAGGTCGCGAGCCAGAGGGAATGTGGAATCTCCTTTCCATCGTACGCGAAATGTTTAAGAGAAATGACCGTAACGCCATTCCTCTGCTGGAAATCATCACGGAAGAGTGCATGGCATGTGAGCAGATCCTTGTTTGGTGGTTCAACACTAAAGTCGCCTTATTGAACGGCACCGGATATGGCAGCAAGCATAATATGAATAGCAACGTGCACGCTTCTCAGCATGCGTGCTCGTCCCTATGCGACGAGATTGTAGTTCTCTGGCGATTAGCTGCGTTAAATCCGGGTCTATCGCCATCAGAGCGTGAAATGTTGCATGCTCAATTTATGGCTTGGCACTTAAAGATCATAGATAAAGTGAGTATTACATACTTTATATCTCTCTTCCTTCTTCTTTGACAAAATTAAGTTTACAATTTTAATTGCATGTTTCAGGTCGCCAAGTGTCGTGGCAGTTCCGTACCGCACAACTCACACAATAGAAGTAACAGTTCTCAGAAAGATTCCCTGAAACATGATCTCGCGGTCTTTACCGGATTCAAATCAGCACTCGAAGCTTGTTATCTTGATTGGGATGAATATGTCTTACCGGGAATTACATATACCGCCGAGAATAATCCTATGTACCACTGTCCCTTTACGTGTTTTCGGCATGCCGGAGATACAAGGACTGAGGTAAATCAGGTTAGTATCCTAAGCCACTTTCGCAACGGCTTATAACGATTTATTGCCATATTTCATTACGAAAATATTAAGGAACAATAAACGTATATTTTTTTAGGTAAATTCTAGTTCAGCAGTTTTGAATTATCAACCGCCAATTTCGCATCATCACGGTCGACGGTCGATGAATGTCGGTCTCGTCGAGTTCAGCTACTTAGACAGACGACGACTAAATCCGCGTGAATTCCCATTGTGTTCGAGAAGTGGAGGTGGCGATGGAAATCGTAGCAGCGTTAGCTCCGAAGGTTTTTGTGAGAATGATACCGACATTCCTGATATATCTGAGTCTCAGGTTGTTCTCAGACAAGGTTGTGCTCAACTAAATAATTGCGGCGATACTGATTCGCAGGTCATTATTTTTTCATTTACTTTGAATGTATCATATTTTCTTAAAATTCATTGTGACAATGCATTATTGTAGGAAGGGGCTGGTAGCGAGTCATCTTCCAACAGTAACGTTAGTATGAAGAACGCTCAAGGCTCGGACAAGCATCGCTCAAACGCCTCGTCCGAGACACATAGTGATAGTAGTGATAGTAGTAATAACAAACCTGCCTGCGAGAACACGAAGTGCAGTAGGACGAATATTGCGGAGTGCCGTGATAAATTGCGTGTTGTGTCCAAAGGGGTCAGTGGTAAGAACGAACAAGAATCCGATCAAGAAAAAGAAGCTGGGAGGCCATTTAAGGACGAAAGCTCCTCATCTAGTAGTGACAGTCCTTCTGGTGACGAGTACAATGTTTACTATTACGATCCAAAAGATGTGACCAATAATAGTAGCCTGCCGAATAAATATACTAAAAGCAATATACATACCGCTACTACTCAAGATGCCAGTATAGTTCTAAATAATTTAAAGAAAACGGAAGACCCATGGGACATTTTATTCGCTCGGGCAGAGGGACTTTATGCTCATGGTCATACGAGAGAAGCATGTATTATTGGAGTACAGCTCGCTGAGGAACTTTTGGCCAATCCTCCCAATCTTACGATTGAGGGACCGCCAGTACCAGTAAAGAACAAACGAAAAAGAGTATGTTCTTTTAAAGAAGTTATTCTCTAGATTAAAATAAATACTACGCGAAATAAATATTTAACTTAACATTATAGCAACATGTGAATCCAGCATCTCATCAGGTAACGTGTCTTGCATCGGCAACTTTAGCAAAATGTGGATTCTTGTGCACAGTACTTGCTGAGAATCCAGAATATCATAATTTAGCGTTTCGTGTGGGTCTGTTTGGTTTAGAAATGGCTAGACCACCGGCTAACACAAAGCCTTTGGAAGTAAGACTAAATGAAACAATGAAACAAATTTTATTTTATATCATTCGTGAGATTAATGATTATTTTTAATTTAACTAGGTTAAATTGGCTCATCAAGAAAGCGAATTAGTAGTTTTGTTAAAAAGAATTCCTTTAGGACCGACTGAATTAGCTATGATAAAACAGAGAGCCGAACAATTGAGAGATGGAGTTATGAGATCAAGAGGACATGCGCTCTTACCTATCATGTTGGCTAGTTTTATTTATGATGCACTCGATGTACCAAGTATGAAATATTCTTGTAATATTATGTATCTTAAATATTTTAACATGTAGTAAGAAGGCTCGTTAAGTTTTTTTAAACTAATAATAAAGAGAGACAAGGGTTTATTATTATTAAATATATTATTTTATAAAAATATATTTTATTTTATGTGTGTGGGAATAAATATCTAATCGAATCATATTTATATTTATATGGAAAAAGAAATATTTCTTTGTCAAATAGAGAATAGAAATATGAAATATTTCACAGGAGTGAAACTACCTGCAGAAATTGATCAAAATCTTGGATTTGATGCCGCCGTGGCTGTCTTGGGATTGAAGGCAAACGTAAGTGAAGCAGATCATCCACTTCTTTGTGAAGGAACTCGCAGACAGAGGTAACATTTATATTATTATATGTATATTATATATAATTTTTATATAAATTCCATATTATATACGTGTAAGTGTATTTTGTTAAAAAGAATTGAAGCTACTATCATTTTGGTTTTATTTTTTAAAGTATTTTAAAGTATAATGGATGTTTTATATATAGAAAAAAAGTATTTTTTCTAATTGGCACAATATAAAAGTTACATGTATTTATTATAGGTATTCATGGTGTCTGTATTGTTTCAACAATATATGTATTTACTGTTTATAATTGGCGCAATTAAAAGATTTCACATATTTTTTGAAAAAAATTTAATAGTTTAGAAAACAGATTTAAAATAAAAAATCCACTTTCCTCTGCAATAAGCACACATACGAGCGCGTACACACTTGGCGCCTTCTTTTACCCTTTTGTAAAAAAAAAGCAATTTTTTTTTACCACATATCACTTTCATCATATATCACTTGGATTATGCAGGTATCACTTAGGTTTTATTTTTATGATTTTTTAAAAACATTACTTGGGTTGGAATTAATTACAAAGTAGTTTATATAAAAATAAAAATCTATGTAAAGAGCATGTAAGAGTTAATAATCAGTAAGATTTACCATAAATGTAAAGTAGTTTATATTATACATTTTTATTGAAAATATTGATAATAAATTAAGACATTTGCTCAGTAAACAAGAAATTATAAGTTATATAAATAACAGCACGTATAATGTTTTTATTTTCAGAGGAGATTTAGCTATTACTTTACTTGTACATTACAAAGATGATCCCGTAAAATTGGCTAGAATAATGGATAAGTTATTGGACCGAGACGTTCATCAACTTATTAAATCACCTATTCTTAGTAGTTATTATACTGCTAATCCTCCCACAAAGAGTGAAGTAAGAATCTTAAAATATTTTCTGCAATATTAGACATACGAAATTTACACATAACATTTCCTAAACTTTAGATGACACGATTTGTTCACGATGAAGAACGTTCGTCTCCTTTAACTGGAACTGATAATGGTGGTGAAAACGTTATTGGTTCTAATAGTAGACCTCATAGTAGTACGAGCGCAGAATTAGAAGGTGGTATAAGTGCATTACCTATACAACCGCAAATTGTACAGCTACCCGTGCCTATTAGGACTAAAGAAACACGGTATGTTTTTATGAAATATGCAATATAACATATTATATGCAGCAATTTATATTTTTTAATAATAACAAAAATTAGTTAATTATATTTTTTTGTTTTGGTCGTTTAGATATAAGAGCAAAAGGCTGTACCCATCTATTCCCAATCAACCATCAGAAGCAAGCGCGCACTTCATGTGTGAATTAGCAAAGACAGTCTTATCGAAGGCTGGTGGTACCAGTTCTACTTCGTTATTCACTCAACCATCCACTAGTCAAAATCATCATGGTCCCCATAGAGCACTTCATATGTGTGCTTTCCAACTTGGATTATATGCCCTCGGTCTTCATAATTGCGTTAGTCCGAATTGGCTCAGTCGCACATACTCAAGCCACGTGTCCTGGATAACTGGCCAAGCAATGGAAATTGGAGCTCCAGCGATTTGGTTCCTTATCGACAGCTGGGAAGGACATCTGACTCCGCCTGAAGCTGTCAGTATAGCTGATAAGTCTTCAAGAGGTAGCGATCCGAATATGGTTAGGGCAGCAGCGGAACTTGCTTTATCTTGTTTACCGCACGCGCACGCTCTTAACCCTAATGAAATTCAAAGAGCTATATCTCAGGTATGTATAGTGTAATCAGATATACTATGTACAAACAAATAGTTATTAAATCTTTTATTTTCTTACAGTGCAAGGAACAGAGCGAGGCTATGTTGGAGAAAGCTTGTATTACAGTAGAGAATACCGCAAAAGGAGGTGGTGTTTATCCAGAGGTATTATTCCAGGTGGCAAAATATTGGTACGAATTATATCTTCGGGTAAGTTTAAGTAAAATAAATCGTTATTTGGGGATATGTAAATTAATTAATTTAATATACATCTCTATTTTATATAATATATAACCTTATATTTTCGGTTTTAGCAAACTCCCGGTGGAGATCAGCAGGATGAAATTTCTCATGATCCTCTACAATTAGATCTCAATGGAGTATTACTAGTTGATCCAGGACCTTCTGTGGACCTGTCGAATACTCAAATGATGCCTGGTCCGGCGCAGACAGTTGTCGTTACCAGCACGCAACCACCTCCTCAACATTATACTCATCCAACGATTACGACTTTGGCGCCTTTAGGTAAACTTACGATTCTTTTTTTCGTAGAATTATTGAATTCTTTTTAAATATTATATTATAATGTTCCAGGCGTTGGAATGCCGTACGCTGTGGGCCCGTATAGTTTTGTACATCCTCATCATTCTATTGCGACATTCAGCGGTCCGATGCCTTCGCACAGAGTCACTTTACCACCCGCACCACACATGCAAATGTATCATCCATTTCCACATCATCCTGGACATCCTCAACATCCACCACATCCACATCATCCATCTCCGGCCGCTCCACCTCCACCTGGACCGTATTACACACCGCAACCTCCACCCACGCCAGGAACGCGCCATTTATATACGATGCAACAACCTATACCAGTAAGCATTATTCTACCGCTTATTTTTAATCTCAATATGTACTATAAATATAATGTTTCGTTTTATTTAGGTCCAAGCAGGAGTAGCGGGTCCTCTTCCTGGGCAAAACAGTTTACCAGGACCTGCGTTAGTTCAGACGCAATCTATGATATCAGCTGTGAGAGCTCAACCTACGGTAAATCTCAATGCAGTTTATATGTATGATAATATAATGTATTGAGCCTTAAATAAAAATATTTGATTTTTTTACCCCAGATTCATAGACAACAAAGTCAGACATTTAATCAACAACGGACTCTCGTTTCTGCATATCGTGTAGGTATGCTTGCGTTAGAAACTTTGGCTCGCAGAGTGCATGATGATCGGCCTCAAGCCAAATATGCACGAAATCCACCTTATGGAGAAGATGTTAAATTTTTGCTGAGAGTTGCGAAACGACTTGGATCACATTATATTCATCAATTGTGCATCTGCGCCGTTAATAGCATTGTGAGTCCTTTTGTCCTTCACCATGTTGCTTTGGAAGCAGCTCAGTATCTTGCTAGAAACAATCCGGCGCTCATCATACAGCACCTGAGATCTGCCTTATTGGCTCCGCTAGTACACAAATGCCAACAGATGTTAGTATTACTTTTTATGGTATAAAAAGAAATAAAAGAAGATTAGAAATTTTGAATCAATATCAAATAACGTGTGCATTTTTAAAAATTTTAGGTACATTCAATGTATGCATCAAAAACTATATCATTTAACAGCTACTGATTATGAAGAATTTGCTAATATTGTTTGTGCAGCAAGAGCTGCTTTTCAAATCAATCCTGAAGGAAATACTCAGTTCAAGGAATGGTTACAATCCATCAAAAGGTAAATTCAAGTATAAAAGATTTTGTAATGTGTAAATGTATATAAATAAAGCTATAAGAAATTAACGATATTCTTCTTCTGTACAGATCTCAGTCTTGTAATAAGGATCTGTGGGCGCAGATCAACGCGGCGTTACAACAGACCGGCAAATGACACAGGACGGAGCCAGGCGTGACGTGGCTCACTTCCCTTCCTCCTCACCCTCAACCATCCCTACCGCCTCCACCACCAACAACTCTCTTATTACAGCATCAACATCCCTGTCACCCCCATCCACAGAGCGTCGTATGCGTTCACGGGCTGGCTACAGTCAATAAACTCGCTTGGGATAAAATCTCCATACCATGCATTATTGAGGAACCAGTGGCACATCAATTACCGCCACCTCCTCAACACCAAATAACCGGGCTACCGGGGCCATCTGCATGGCAAGAACCAATTGACAGCCGTGGTTCTCAGGGGATTAATAACAGAGACGAGCGAGATTTATTTCAAGTTTAGTTAATATATCTAGAAACGCGTGAGTAGTTGATGACGATCAAGATGATTAATTGAAGAATATATACGAGTTCATATAGGTTTAATATGAATAAGTGAAAACAGCTTAAGGAAACAGCTAAGTATGAATTTGTGTATTAAGTTTTACTTATATGCATTATTGCTCGCATGGTAAGATTTAAATAGAAATGATGAAACATTCAGTGCGCTGATTTATATAAAAATCATCTGCATAAAGTGTGTGTGATATGTGTATATTATATTAACGGCCATGAATCAAAATTCATATTCTGACTTTGAGTCATATCGGATTTGCGAGCGAGTCATAAAGTACACGTTACATTTCTTTATATTAAGATAAATTAATTCTGAGTATAAATGAAAATAAGCTTAATAAATCTAGAAGATATTTTTTGTATTTTCGTTTTTCTTATGGATAAATGCAGTATATGATTGCCATCATGATTTTTTTAAACTAAATATATTAAATATATAATATATAATTAAATCTCTGTTGGAAATTACTTTTAATTTAATTTATTATTGTATCTGAGAACAATTTAGTACTAACTAATAATAAAAAATATTCATAAATTAAATATTATTTATATATGTATATACATATGTATATATAATAAGTATGAAAAGAACAGATATAAATAACATAAATAAATGAAAAAAGCTTTATTTGATTAAAACAGATCTTAATCCGTAATGATATTTTTACATTTTTTTATATACATTTTTCAGTTTGTGTAAACTGCGCATTATTTGTTGGTCTTAAAACAATTCTAAACTAAAGCTGAAATAGTAATATCACTAATTAAATTAATAATAATTTTAAAAAATCATCGATTATCTTAATTATTCAATAATTTAATAATATTGATACTAAGAATTTTAAGTTATAACAAAGAATTTATTGCGAAAAATACTATCTGAGCTAGAGTGAAATTATTAGATTTTGGTCGAATAAGGCTCCTTTTATTTATTTATACTTATCGTTTATTTATACATATACAATATAAATAATTATATACATATATACATGTATGTGCATGTATAACAATTATATTAACATATGTTATAAATATGTATAAAACATATTTAATTGTTAAAATATTTATAAATATATAAAATATTATCTATTCTTATATATATAATATAATGCTAATTAACATTAGCATAAAAATTTTAGAATATTACAACTAAGTACACGAAATATTGATTTTATATTATGAATATAAAGTCAACATTTTATTGAAAATATTGTTGTGCAAAATAATTTGCTTAGCAATAATGCATTCTATAGTACATATGATATTAAAAAATATTATAATGGAACTACTATTTGATAGGTATTATAAATTATTACTTGCGCTACTAAAATAAGATCTACATAGAGATGATTAAGCATTGAGTGCACTGATCTATGGAAGTGATTGATAAAATGACATATGAATATTATTATTTAAATTTTTGTTCTGATTTTTTATCATTATGTTATTTAAATTAAATACTTTTTAGTATTATTAAAGCGCAGATTTTATTCTACGCACATTTGGCCCCTTGTGAGAGCCTATGCGAAATTTTGTCATCTACCGCGGCGTTTCGTCCCGGTCCCCACTACTTACCTCGTCAATAAGGCATCGTAGTGGGAGCCTGCCTCAGTTCGCCTGGAGAAGTCTTAGATCGAGGTTCTCGATCTAATATGAAAGGATTTCGCGTGTCTCGAATACATGCGAGAAATTGGCGCGAGTCTCTTCCTTGGAGCTCTGATGGCGGGCCACCACAATTCCATTTTTTTAATCGCAATTAAAATTTATTCTCTAATCATATAACAAAAAAACATGTAAAGTTAACATCCTCATATTAATATAATATGTATACATTAATATAATATGTATACATTTTATCCAAAAGAAATTTTTATATAGTTCTCTTCATCGTATCTTAAAAGAAGAAAGACTTAGATCATTTCTCGTATTTCTTCTTTCGTATATAGAACAAAAATACTTTCACTTTGTGTCAAAGATGTTTGAATATAGATCAGCTACTCATTTTCTTCGTCATATAACTCATCGTTCAAGATTTTTTATTTATTTCTATCAATTTTCATCGTTCTGTATATTTCTTCGCTAATCTTTCTTCTCATTATAATTCAAAAGGCACACAATTTACGTTTTTCTAAATATTTCTTTGTGCATTAATATAGAATGAAAAATGTGTCACTTTATGTAAAAGCTGTTTATGTAGATCAGTTAAACGATTTTTTTTTGTTAAAATTCAAATGATAGATTATCGTCATCACAATGTATTACAAAACATGCTTTCAAAATCAATAAATTGTCACATTAATTTATAAGATAAGAAATATTAATAAGAATATTAATTTATAAGAATAAGAATATTAATTTATCATTTTACGTATATCTTTAAGCTCATACTCGATATTTATACATCAAAGTATGAATCTATTGAAACGCAGAATAGTTATGTTGGAAATATACAAGAAAAACGCAAACGATGTTACTTGCATACAAAGGAAACATTACTATACAAGTGAAAATATTATCTAGTGAAAAAATGATCTTTTACTATGTTTTATGAAAACTTATTTCAAAATATTACCAGTTTGTGGCAATGTGAATATTAATTATTAAATTAGTATCTAATTGATTAAACACTAATATCGAGATAGACATTCTTTATGATTTTAACGATCAAAAAAATCCATTTTCTTGTTAATGATTGTGTTAAATCTAAGATTTAATGCTTATGACGAAAAGAGATATGATGAAACATCTGATTAAATTTAGAAGAAAAAATGTGATATTAAATATAATAACCATGATAATAAAGTCATCAAGAAAAGGCCATTAAAAATTTATTATCAGTTTAAAGCTTATCTCCAAATTAATAAGAACATGTAATCTGTATAAGTAAAAAAGAAAATTCAATATATGAAAAATACCGTTTATATTAAATTTGAAATAAAGAAGCACACACACACACACACACAAAACACAGTTTGTTACATGTTGAAACTGTTTTGATATAAATCTTTTTTTAAAAATAATAAAGTCATACAATACTTCGTGCCGAATTTTAGAGATGTCAATGTGGAACACTTTTATTAGACGTTTTAATTTTATTCTTATTTTCATTTTTCTTTTTATTAAAAAATTATTATAAAGAAAAAAAGCGAAAAAAGATGATAGAAAGGAGGAAAATAGGATAATATATTTAATTTATATCACAAATTTAGTTTATATTTAAAAATTAATACTAAATAGATATAACTTTATTTAATTATTTTTTAAGTATAATTTATTGTAAATTATGTTTAATACTATATAATATGGTACCATTTAAATACAAAAGTGCTGTGCTGAAAATTTTTATTGGCGAAAATATATAAATTAGCTTATATTAAAAATTAATAAATAATATAAAATAAGACCCAATAAGTATAAAACAATAGGAGTAATAATAAGGCCAATGAGCCAAATAATTATTTGGCTCATTGCTCTTATTATTACTCCTATTGTAAAAATTAATAATTAATTAAATTTAATGTATAATATACACACACACATATATATATATATATATATATAATGTTTATATTCTGTCATATTAAGTTTAATATATAGGCTGAACATATTATGTAAGAGAAAAGAACTGTATAACTTTTTACAATATGTTAATAACTAAAAGCAGAAAAAATGGTTTGTTAATTAAAGAATTCAGATATTAAACAAGATAGAGTGATATTGAGAGACGTGCAAAGTTTTTGTCTTAAGTTTTCACCAAAATGAAAACGATAAAGAGAAAAAGGTCAAGTAAATTTTTATATATGATTCTATTTATTAATTTTCTCCTTGATTTATCATTAATATCTTTTATTTTTTGTACCTGTTTCAATACATTTATACGCGGCTTGCATTTTACTTATCTTACATTTGATTTGATTTTTACGATTTGCGTTTTTATGTATCTTATGTTTGAACTTGTATTCTAACTTATATGATGTATTTTGTTACTTTTTCTGCAAGTGAAATGACAGTGATGTGCTTTTTTTATATATTTTATAAATGTGTACATATAAATCTGAGGTAGTGTACATATAATATGCATTATTGCGTCCAGCGGACTCGTTCGAACAATTTTAATTAGCCAATAACTTCAAATGAAAAATTTAAAGAATAAACATTTGTGTTTTTTCAATGATGAAATAATAGTTGAACGCGTTATATTATAAGCATACACGCACCGAGTGACAACTCATACAAATCTTTTGAAATTTAGCTGTTGATACTTAAAAGTCTATTTATTGACAAAGATTCTTCTTTTGTTATCGCTTAATGTGATTTTTTTGCATCTATTAGCTTTTTATACACAGTATAAAACACAAACGAATCTTCAGAGACATAAAGTTATATATATATAATAAGCTGCGGCATTCAATATTATATATTGTTGTATACATATAGTATATACATTATATAATATATAATGTATTATATTTATTAGATACTATATATAAATATGTGTACATCACACGCACAAACAGCGCTGATGATCATAGATCTTTTGATCACCAGGTGGAGCCATTTTTTGGCTCATTAAACGCGAAAAATCGCGTTTGGGCGCACGTGAGATTGAACTCTGATCTACAGATCGCGAGTCAATCGCACCGAGCGATGAGCCACTCGACGCCACAAGTATTTGCATTTTGTAAAATCATATGATAGAAGCGAAATTTTTTCGAACTCTAATTATTATGCTTATACATAATGCGTATATATAATGCATCATAATAAGATATATGAATTGCAAAACAATTTAATGATTGCAATCTTATACTGCATATTTATAATTTTTTTAAAAAAGGGAAAAAAGAGAACAAAGATGGGGGAAAAAAAGGAAAAGAATGGAAAGAAATTATATATATGAAAAAGAATTATCTATTTAATTATAAAAAATTATATTTTATAATTTATTGAAATTGTTTATAAAACGATATTAATTTGAATTTGAAAAAGACATTTTGCTAAATTTTTATCAACGTAATATATGTATATGAATTAGATTAAGTATACTAAGCTCTTAGATATGTGTGAATGAATAACTTTCAATATATTCTATAGCAAATAAATTTTTATGTGAATTTTGTTGGATGCAGTAAAGCGCAGACTAAAATGTACAACTTAGGTAGACAAATTACATGAAACACATGCATATAGTAAATAAATAACTGTATTAGTCAGATATAATACATCAGCAGAAGAACGGATAGTGAAAATATGAAAAATCAAATCTATTTAAAAACTTTCTTTAACGTATTGCGCCTTATGAGCGAATAGACAGCATTCTCAAAATGTGTACCGAATGTAAGAATGAATGTGTTACTAACGCTATTTGTTCGTTCGATGTAGACTCATTTTACTGTATTTAGGCAAAATAGTATCTATATGAAATTTAGGCCTGCGTCCAATCGAATTCGCTATTACATTAAGTTTTCTGTGTATATATTTACTTTGTGACTCGCACAATCAACGTAAAGAAAAATAATATTAACGCGCGTGTAATCAGATAACGATTAGTGATATATTGAACAGCAGAATTTCTGATAATGCTAATTCATATTAATATCTTTTTCATAAAAAACGATGTATGTATATTAACGATCAAGAATCAAAATTCACGTTTGACTCATGTCGGAAGAATCATCGAATATCATTTGTCGCGAAACCATTTCCTTGATTAATTTTGCTTTCTGGCCACAATTAGATAGGAAAATTTTATTTTCATTGATAGGTAGAATTAATTCTTATCTTATTTTATTTTTGTAAACAAACAAATTTAAATAATAATCTCTATTTATGTAGTCGAATGAAACCCATATATATGTATAGGTAGTAATTAACGTTACATTCAAATTTTGATGAAAGTACGTTTTTATATCTTCTAGTACTTTACTCTAATGAACCGTCACACATCTTTTTATTTTCTTTTTTTTCATCCTGCGTTATGTTTTGATTTGCTTTTCATTGTAATCGTAGATTTACATCATACTATACCTGACATCGCAACATATTTTTATTTGTCATTACTGACAGTTCGTAAACGAAATGATCTCTGTAATTTTTAAATTAATTTGAGATATATATATATACATAAATAAAGAAGAAAAATATTACAGCCAACATATCAGCTTTAGTGTTGAGCCGTTTTATCCATACAACACCAGCCTCCGACGAAATACGAATAAAAATCTTTATTTTTTTTATACTTTTATACTTTAACTTGGCATGCAATTGTTACATTTTTATGTTTTGTTTCACAATCTTTTTTCAATGGAAAGTAGATGAATACTATCATATAAAACATTTTCTTTATTATTTTATTAAATATAATTAACATAGACTTATATATGTAAATGATAATTATGAAACCATTTTAGCAATTTTAATGTACTTTGCGTTTATACAATTTATCCTTAAATTACCTAATGTATTATCATAGAAAAGATAAAGAAAAAGAGAATTCATTGCTTATATTAAATCTGGTAGTCTAAGTATATAAGTTAAAAGGATTAAATAATCCAAATACCGTGACATAAATGGTAAGAGAGAAAAGATTTATTTTCACTATATAATTAAATGCTTGTAACACACATACACGCACGAGTAACACGCTGTGCGAAGTATAATACATGATAAATAATTGTTATTGTTTTTAGTATGAACTCTGAACAGTGCCTCATCAAAATCTACTACTACACTTTCCACAAGCCGAGAGATGTTCTATATAAGGTCTGTTGTCTGTAATTCGTCTATAATATTGTTTACTGTCTGTAATTACGCATTCTTCGTTAATTCAACTTGTAGCCGACGAATAAAATACTGAAGTGATATCGATGTGGGCAAGTACCAAAATCGAACGCGATTACGAGTTTCATAAATCCATGAGTTTAGAATCGTTTGTTGTGCTTTTTTCTCATCGTGTTAGCATAGATTAATAAAATCACATGTGCGTTACTCGTAAGTGAAGTCAACATTTGCCTTAGAAAATTAGGCTCTTTCGAGCGATATTTAACAAACAGATAGTAATCTGATTAATCTTATTAATACAAGCCATTCTGTGTTTGAGATCTAACGTCAATCTAGCGATTGGCGCGTTTGAAAAAAAATATATACTATGAAGGACTTAGAAATGGCATTCTGCTTTGATGTGTTACAACACTTAATGATAGCGTAGCTCGCATTCGTTTTTTGTAGTAGTATTTGAGATAACGCCGCCGAACGTCATTCAGAGCGGTTGCATATTTGTAGACAAGCGAGAAACGTTATGTAGACTTAGTATGTACACAAAAAGCATTTTAAATGGCACTGCCACTAATTTATGATATTATGACGATGGTTGCAATTTGAGAAAGCAATACCAAATGATTAACGACGTCGCGTTGCGACGTTGATGCTGCAAGCATCGGGGGAAAGATGTGTTCTTCGCGTCTACGAAGTTAAGGTTGCGCTTCAGTATTTTCTAAAAAAACACGATAATATATAACTCTTTTATCTTTAGTCTTTACTCTTCTTGGTGCCAATGTCTTAAAAAAAATTGAAAAATTAACTCTTTGAAATTATTTTTTAATGCTTCGAGAAGTGGACGTTAATTACAAAAATATAAAAATTGTGAATATGATACTGTCATCAATCAGTAAATTATTTTTTGATAATATCGACTTGCTAGTAATTTTACGTAAGCAAATACGTTTTTGCTTATCTGTATAAAAGTTCTTTTGACTTTAACGAGTTTTTATATATTGAATTAACCCTCCACAGACTATCCTAAATTTTATCACTTCAGTGGCTGAGGGATGGCTCTAAAAAAATTCTAGAATACTCTTTTAATGTTTAGAAATACGATTATATAATTAAATTATATGATCCGAAATATTTTTTACTTTTTTGTACATATCTGAATTTAAGACAAAATTAGCAATAATTCAAAGTCGAAGTAAGAATCGTCTGGACCGTTAAATTCCCATGTAACCTGCGGAGAGTTAAAACGAGAAAAGATATATGTAGAAGAAGATTGATGGTTAATTTTGTAATATAAAAACTTCAAACACAATCCCATACATTAATAAAGGATAAATTCATTGGCATCATTAATTAATTTTCCCCATCGATAGTTGATTGATTACACTTATTTATTCCGTTATATATTTTTTTTTTACAAAACTAAAACGCTGCATCGGGCCTTAACGTTGTGATTCCCACTCGTTACACAGACAGTTAACAATATTATACAAATACCTTGCACCATGATCAAAAAGATCTCACATGGATAAAGAAGACGTACATACAATATGTTCTGTTCGTACGTTTATGTATTAAGCAACATTTATTAAATAATCCACGGAGAGAGGAAACATATTGTCGCGTCGTAATATTTGATCTAGATATATTTGCGTATTGTACATACATATAACGATATGCTCGTTAGGGTAGAGATAATTTCATTAGCCTATTTAGAGGATTTTTAGTAGTGAAGGCTTGCGGTCCACGTCTCGTAAAGAGAGGACGCACTTTACATGAGAGAAATGTCCTTTCATGAAAAAAAAATATACATATATACACATACATATATGCTAGGTGTACTTAGGTAACAAGAAGAATATGTAGACTGCTAGAATATATCATTTATTTTACGTATCGTAAATTAAGATGATATTGTACCAGCAATAGATGAGATATTTCTTATTTCGCTACTTCACTCGTATCGAAAACAATAGCAATTTCTTCACGAAATTGGTGCACTAGTTACGACGTACTAAATAAAAAAAGTAGATAAATATTAAAAGTTAATTTAACAGTCAATTTGACAATTTCTAAACGAATAAAAATATTGTTTTTGTATACTTGCTCGAGCAATTTCACTTTAATTTACGATACGTACTTGTAAAATATAAATTTTTGTACATGCTTGTACATGAAAATTCGCGAGAACACGAAATATGCGTGTATACTCGTTGCGAATACTTCGATGTAAAACACTCGTGTTTATTTGAAAGAAAGAAGGAAAGAAAATGGATTACATTTCCATACGATTATTGTAAACTAGCCAATTTTAAGCTCTCAAGAAGAGACAAGAAAATTATATTGGGAGTACAAATTAGTTCGGTCCGTTTTTCAAACGATGATCGCCTCCAAAGACGAGTCATTTTTTCGAGTTGGAATTCGAAAATTGCTTGAGGGATGGGAAAAAGTAGTAGCCAGCGATGGACAATACTTTAATTAATCTGTTCATTCATTTTGTTTTGAAATAAATGCATTTTTGAAAACACAAAAAACGGACCGAACTAATTTGTACATCCCTAATAAATAAAATAATTTTAAATCCAAATAAAATAAAATAAGATGTATACATATATGATATTACGCAAAATAATAGTTAGACATACTTGTGAAAAGTTACATATTATATTATATCCATATATGTGTAAATTATTTATAATACAATAATCAAAGCCGCATGAGTGGAAAAGGCAGACGCGTCTGGCCAAAAAGAAGAATAGCCTCTTCGCATTGGTCCAACTGTGGTTTCCATGGATGCGAATAATCGATCTGTTCGTCGCTGACGTTTGTCTCTTTCACAGAGCATGCTCCAATAAACCCGGCTTTCCTCGCTCGAGTCATTGCGTATAATAATACATTATTATATGCATCATACAAAATGTGTGACAAAGTAATTTTTAAATAAAAACAGTAGAAGGCTCGACAATAATAAATACGTAAAATAATTTTAGCAACTGAATTTTAAGGTAGGTAAAATTGTACAGCAAAATTTTAAATAAAGATTTTATATAATCAATTGAATATGAAAAAAAAAAAAAAAATGTAACATTGGTCGATATTTTGATTCTTTACAACTAATAGGTACTTTTAGTAGTACAGATTACGTTGATAATTAATACTATATATTTATACTATTTTTTTGTTATATAATTTATCTGAATATATATATATAACATGCAATATGTGTATAAATAACGAAATATTAATTTACTGTCATATTATTTACGTTAATTAGTAATTTCGTTATTGATATACTCATCGCTGCAATCGTTTAATTGCGCGTGTATAGCCGAGAGCATCTTGTATACCAGATTACATTTATTATTCTTCAACCATATTTGTGTAACGCTTCGGCTCGATGTGTTATGTGAAATTTATTTGTAATTTAATGTTGCCTCGTAAAACCCAGCTGTGCCGGACGATCGGATGCGTCGACCGATTTTGTTCCAAGCTGGCTGTCAGATCGCTCAGGTAGTCTGACTCCGTATTACGTTACCCGCTTGCACTCGCTCGATTGCGCTCGCTCGCGCTGCCGCGTCGGCTGGACGTCACCTGACTTTAACTTTGTTTCGAATTAATCGAACTCGAGGCGTCCGTGGAGAAATGCACTCGTTTCGCGCGAATGGCATTCATTAAGTAAAGTTGATTGCCGTCGCGCGTATCACGAGCACCGAATCAGTCAGACGTAGAAATATACTCGAGTTAAATAGATCCTGTTGAACTGATCTTAGTAGGACGCGAACGTGCAAAGAACATAATTCGGCGCGGTGATAATTGTTTAATAAATTTATAGAACCACTTCATCCAATTAATTCTTACAAATTAATATCGATTATTATTATGGCTATTATAAATATAGATGATATAAAGTTAGATGAATAAAAATTAAATGAATTGGATCTATGAATGTATTAAAGAATTAGCGCCAAAGTTAAATCCGTCAGCGACGGATAAATTCTGTCGTCCCTTATACTGATTAATTTTGAGGACAGTTTGAAAGGAATTTACTTCTAATGATCATAAAATATGAGATCAGCAAACCCTGCTGATTTTTTTCAATCCTTTACCGCCCCTTTTGATATATAATTTGTGCAACTTCGTGCTTTCGTACTTATGCGAACTGCTTTACCGATTCTACTCATTAACTATATGTTGCACCGTCTGCAACAAAGTGCACGATTAAATTACTCCCCTGCGAGTATCAGCCGTCAACAACGGGAACTTGGCTCGTTAATGCGGTCGGAAACGACGTAGACCAAGTTCCAAGTTCCCCAACACCCTTATATGGATTAAGTAACGCTTCGTAGATGTACTCAACTTGAACAGACAGTATTGTGCAACGCGATGATTACATTGATTACAACAGTATGTTCTTCACAAACGACAGAGTATACACGCGATAATGTAAATGCGTACGCAATATTTAATTAGGAATATAAACGGACGAATAGAAAACGCATGTAATTACGAAAAATTGTGTTACACGTGTATGTTAAAATACTTAAGAAAATTATATATTAAAACTTTCAGTCTTTTCTGAGAAATTATATGATCGCTTTATAATACTTTCACGAATGCAAATACGCTTGCACATTTTTACATCGTGTCTCTTGCATTGGAAATGTCTTCTTGCATCATGAAAATTTACGTCCTGGAATACCGATCGTAATCTGTTTCGTAATGTGAAACGTAATGACAAAATACTTTTTTGGTTACTAAAATCTAAAATTTTCCCGAGGAAAGGATTATTATACAAATTATATACATCTTAAAATTGACATGAACATAAACAGTATCTACGCTGTACAAAAATTGTTTTCCACTTTAAAAAATTCAATAAGATTGTTTTCTACTCTCAAGAACGTTATATCGGTAAGAATAACGTTAATTTTATATCGTGACTCAATATATGTGCATAACTAATACAAAATACGAAGCTTGTAACAGTTTAGCTTGGATAGTACCGCGGTAGTTTATATGTAAGCGATTAAAAGATCCAAGCTAAACTGTTATAGGCTTCGTATTAGTTATGTTCTTACATTAACGGTCTTCAGTATTGAGTATTCAATATATGTATACATATAGGTTTATTTAATTGAAATCATGTTGAAAGTACAAAGATTCGATTAACTCTTGTGCATCTCGAAGGTGCACGCTTGCGATAATAACGAGACGAAGTTGTGGGATCCGTTTCGCTCGATTTTCGATCAATGGAGAACAGCGAGGAGCGAATTCTGTTGGACAGAAGTTCGTGTACCGCGCGACTATCCAAGCAGGATCCGAACCAGTCGACTTCCACCTCTCAGTGTCAGGTAAACATGAATACGTAAAGAGCAATCTTCTGACATCAAGGTTAATAAAAGAAGGTTCTCGTACGATAATAATCACAGTGCAAATTTGTGAATTTATAAATCATAGATTGCGACGTAACTTTTATAACTTTTCAAAAAATTATTAGTTATAATTAATATTAAATATAACAATCTCAACTGTAATAGAAGTTAATTGCTCATAAATGCGTATATATACAGAGTCAATTTTGGAGTTCGTTGCAACCGACCACGTCCGACGATAGCGCGCAAGATGGTGATGAGTTTGCAAAGGAGGAACCTAATGAACATCTCGAGGCTTTGAAATTCGTGTTTCCGAAGAAGGTCAAGGCTCGTGGAGGAAGAAAAGCAAACGTTAGCAAGCGTAGAGTCACGTTCGCTGATCATTAAACCCGTTCGCGCGACGAGCATTACGTTACATTACATTAAAAACTGCAGCAAATGCAAATATTGTATTACACACATTCAACCCAACGTCCAATCAGATTTTTCTGCGTAATAAGATTTTTCGATTTCAAAGGCGCGTGTATGGATGATGCGTTTTTATCATCAGAAAGTCAGAAAATTCTGTAGCCGATATATTTGTTAACTCTCGATCATTAAAAGGAAGAAATTGTCACATGTACTTGTGTTCTTGTTCGTTATAATAATCGTATCTTATTTATATTATATTCAGCATGTAATGATGTCAAGGAAATCTGATTTTCGTAAGTTTTTCGATTTGCGATATTATTAGCAGACGTAGTCGATTGATCGTCAATTGTTGAACACAATGTTACTTTTAGAGCGATGCGCTGAAAACTTCAAGCCATTCTTGACATTTATAACAAAATTTTCTGTTATTTCAAACCCTCAAAATTCCAAGTAGATTTTGAATTTGAAACTAATTCAATTAAAAATATTACACGAATAAGAACAAACATGAGTGGATTCAGGATATGGGCATTGCATGACCTATCATATATTCTGCCCACTAAAACCTTGCAGGTATTCCACAAAATTAACCTCTCTTTAATAATTTTGTTATAAATAATGTGACAAGAAGATATTAAATCTCATAATAACGTTTCTTAATAAATCTTTAATAAATAATATATTAAAA
>NW_017275837.1:0-1142 GCF_001594065.2 Cyphomyrmex costatus
GCGCGCGCGTCATATGTGATACAGCATGCAACACTGGTCTGCTGGTTAGATATAGATAGATAGTGTGAGATGATAGATAGAGTGAGATAACACATAAAGTCAAAGGCCCTTTATTATCGGAAAAACGAGATGGACATTTTCTCTGGTCGACGACGTTAATAATGATGACGACGACGTTTCTTAAAATTGAAACGTGAAAATTCACAGATCCCGACTTTACGTCGCGATATCTCCGCTCGTAGGGCACGTAGAAAAAAAATGAAAGCACTTTTATTATACAATTTTAGTATTTCCTGTCGATTGAGCGTATGTAGAACTTGATCGGTTCAGCCGTTACTGAGATCTGATCATCTCGACCCGAAAAATTCTCCGTGTCGCGTAAAGGAGGCACGGCAGTGTCGCGCGCTTGGCTTAGCGCCGAGACACTACCGTGTCTCCAGATATATTTTTTTTCGTTAACGCGATTGCATATTATGAAACAAAATTATTAAATATATGTAAATCAGTTACTTTTCGCAGTAACTATAAATCAAAATTATTAAATAAATGTAAAACAGTTACTTTTCGTGGTAATATATTATGCGCGGTGCGGTGTTGTGAGAGGGACAGCGAAAGCTAGACGGAGGCGATTCAAAAATCAACCAAATGTTCCATTGTCCCCCTCACCGCTCCGCGGGCAGATGAAATGTCTCATGACAGTCGAATACACTTTACGTATGTTCACTTTGTACTGGCAACTTTAATTATTAATAATCAGTTACTTTTCGTGGTAATATATTACAATTTAACTCGTGATAGTACTGCGATGGTTTTAAATATACGTTATATCGGTCAGCAGTCCGGAGTATTTAAAACAATAATTTTATTTAATATGTATTGTGACGTGACATTTTGTCAGTCACCCAGAAAAACGGCATAACGCGAGATCCTGGGTGGTCCTTCAGGGTCAACGGGCGAGCGCACAAGCGAATGTGCGACATTATTATTTAATTTTATTTCATTTTTGCGATTATTGTATTATTTAATTGATATTCTCTTTGTGCGATTGTTGTATTATTTTTCTTTTTTTCTTCTTGTCGCTATTTAGTTAAGTTTTAGTTAATATTAAGACGATCCTGAGCTCGGATTTTGCCGGTAATTCA
>NW_017275837.1:1805-12772 GCF_001594065.2 Cyphomyrmex costatus
GCCATCCGCTCGAGCGTAAGAGTTCGTGAACTCAGGATTGTCGTTATTGCTCGCCCGTGTCACTGCCAAGTCATATCGTTCGTATTACTTGTTGAGATTCCGGTTTGTTTAAGAATTAGAGTCGAGCCGCGTGTCACCGCTCAGCATTAGGCTGTCGGTTTGCGGGAAGTTCCGAGAGTCGGACATTTCTAAGTACCGTTGACGACGACCTTGATATCGTCTCTTCTGTAATAAAGTAAACTTGTCGTCGACGCGCGACCGCGGAATTCTGTAGATTATGTCAACTCATGTATCGACGCGAATTGAATAAATGGGAAACTCTTTGTCATTGTTAATATTAACTGCTGTCTGATAATTTCTGTCTGCCTCTACCTCGTTCTCCGACATTGTTCCCCGCTTATCGCGAACCACCCCCTCTGCCAATTTCGTTGGCTGAGCTAGCTGAGCCTGTCCGTCGCGAATTCCGTTGCTCTGTAATTTCTCCGAGCGTAACGTCTTAATTTAGTGCGAAGAGTGGCACGCTCTCTCGTGCCTGGCGCCCAACGAAAATTAGTACGGCTCGAATATCGTAGCACATAAAATTTAAGGAAGAACCGCACTTTTGCTAATTACATTATTGTGTCCATCTTTTTGAGCTATCGCGTAAAAAGAGCAGCGGATGAAGTGACGAAGTTTTGCCGTTTCCCCAAAAGTACGGTCACAGTATTTAAAAGATCACTGCTCGGTTTATCGGTGAGCCGGGTGAGGGGGGGATATGAAACTAGCGCACATCCGCCCTTCCACATCAAAACAATCCCCAAGATTGTTTTCACTAACCGTCTGATATTAACGCATCGATTTTCTTTATTACCTTCATTTAAAACAAATATTTTTTAATAAAGTTTTTTACAATTATATATGATAATTTTTCTAAATTTTTTTTTTTAAATATTCGTCGTACCGGTCAGCAGTCGGGTTCTTATTTTAATTAATATTTTAAGATCCAGTAGGTCGAAAATGGTGGAGGTGCGAGTGGAAGGTGAGAAAGAATGATAAAAAATTGTAATAACAAGAAAGAGTGAATTACGGCGAAAGAAAGAGTGGTGGTGGTGGGTGGTGGGGTAGAGAGAGGGGCGGATGGAAGAAGTCCGGTGGGCCGAAGATGGTAATGGTGCAAGTAAAAGGTGAGAGAGTATGTCAAAAAATTGTATTAACGAAAAAGTGTGAATTACAGCGTAAGAGAGGGGTGGTGGGGGAGGGGGTGAGGCGAGTGGAGGAGGTCCGGTTGACCAAAGATGGTGGAGGTGCGAGTGAAAGGTGAGAGAGGATGTTGAAAAGTTTAAAAATGTGGACAGAGAAGGAGAAGGAGAAGAAGGAGACGTTTCTTAATTTTTCATTAAAATCACCACTTCTCGACTGCTTATATCTCCAGAACGGCTTGACCGATTAAAAATTTTTTTGGCTCAAATTACTCGTGGTGATGCCGCCTTTCAGGACATATAACGTTTGATTCAAAATTTTTTATATTTCAGTAGTTATGCGCCTCCCAAAAATGGTCTTTGGTGGCTCGGGATAAGAGACTTGTAGCGTCTCGCAGTCTTTGAACATGGCCGGATACGCTACCGTGTCTCTCGATTATTCTATTTATTACGGTTAAATACGGAAGTATCTCGGTGCTATAATGGCGTGAGACATAATAATTTCAACTCATATCATCATATGGTTCTTATAGTTTGCGGAGACATAAATAGGCTTCTCTGCGCATGTCGAATGAAATTCGCCGCAGTCTCGAGTGCGGCGAAAAGTTGTATTCTGAGTGATTTTCTAAACCCATTCTGAACGATCTGGGTGAATCGTCTGGACGAAACATCCGGTCATATCGAACGCTTTTAGGTAAAAAGTTCTAGTCCGAGCGTTCATTGGTTTATTCTAAACGCATCCATGGGAGCGAGAGAGAAAGAGAAAGTGAGAAAACGCGGCCCCACTGGTAACACTGCTACAGATTCGTCCTGTTCGTTCTGAATGATAACGTCCAAGTGTGTGACGTCACATTACCTGTGGATACCCTTGTCCGGAAGAAGAATTTTCATTCTGAACGCCGCCTATACTACTGGAACGCTTTGTGTCCTCTGAAATGGCGTAATAAACAGAGATAGCTACTTTAGGTATCGGTGTCCTTCATAGCGCATGCGCATTCGACCGTCGTACATTCAGAATCAAAAGTGTTGTTGATCCGAAGATTCAGAAGTGAATCGAGTTAATGAAATGCGCAGACGCATGGAAGCACTTTTGATTCAGACCGTACCAACAAGGACGAAGTAATCTATGGTAAGCTGATGAATAGATAAAGATCTATTCAGGCCGATGGCCTCAGAGTGCGTTCCAGTAGTATAGTTCAGTGTTGGGCCATACAAATTTAGAAGAAGTATAAAGTTCAGTGGTTGCGGAGCAGATCAGCGAGATTTATCAGCGAGATTTAATTACTCTTGTGGTAATTTTGACATTAATAAAAGGTAATCCAATACGTTTCTTCGTAAATGTTTTATGTTATTTGATTTCTTAAAAAGAGTGATCGCAAGAATCGCTCGTTTTTTGAGGTTTTGGAACTGAATTGTGTGCCAAAAATCTTATATTCAGATATTAATCATAGGATATTATTTGGCAATTTAGTTAAAAATTTAAGGGCCTAAAAAACGGACAAAAAGTACCTCTTTATTGAGATCACTCTTTATATTTTATGCAAAGGTTATGTTAAGTTCAGATTGTTATTTTATTTTAATATCTTATAATATTATAACATTATTACTTATATTGATATAGGTGAAGGTCTAATATTTTGACACTAATCGTGCAAAAACCGTGAGTGTAAATAGTTATTAATATTAACATTAATATAAATTTACTGTGGTTTCGTAATAAATAAAGGCAAAAGGATTGAAATGAGCATATACCACACCGCTGGATAGATTTAGCGAAAATATGATGTATTTCGTGGAATATTAAAACGAAATTTTATTTTTATAATATTAATATCTTTAATATTAGTTTTATATAAAAATAAAATGATTTTAATATGAGAATATAATCAGCTGATTTGATAATTTGTTAATCTGTCGCATATTATTTTAATACAATTCTAAACAAATTCTTAGTTATGTTTACAAAATTCGTGTAATGAATATTTTGATGATATTGATTGCAGTCAGTAATCTTGCAAATGGAACTTTTAGCAATTGTTAAGTTAATGTTTCCTGATTGAATGTAAAATTAATAATTACAATTCTATTAACTGTGATGTGTGTTTCTTATTTTTGAATATATACTACCAGTCAAATGTATGTTTTACCACCTATATATTATGTCATTGTATGCTAAAAACTACGTAAACATTAGTTCCTTTAAAAATCATCGTAACGAGATGTTTAAAAAACCATTTTACAGCTTGCAACCTCTATTTTTCAGATCGCTGCTTGAAAAAAGGGTCTCACGGAGATTTTATGATGTTACACAAATATAAATGAAGATATATCAGATCTAAAACTTTTTTACGAAATTTGCGGAGTTCTACGGAGAGGACTAAATATTGTACGCAAATGCGATTTACATTACTCGAAAGAGCGAATCTTTACCTTTAATTTGCTTTTCTACGAAGCTCTACGATTTTTTTTCACTAAATTATTTAATGTTGAAGCAAAAATGACCCTTTTGCTACAACGTTAAATAACTCGGAGAAAAAAAAACGTACGGAGCTTTGTAAAAAAGCAAATTAAAGGTAAAGATTTGCTCTTTCGAGTGATGTAAATGATGAAGCCGAAGATATAGTAACAGATGATTTTTAGAACTCTTTATAATTATTTTCAAATGTGAGCTTCTCAATGATATAATCAAGCTAATAGTTTTTTTTTTTAAATTCGACATTGTGGACAATATAAGTCATTTTTCATTAATTTGTATTTAATCTTTGAAGATTTATAAATCGAAAGATCGAACTAATCTTGGTAAACTAATCTTGGTTGTCTTTGACATTCCATCTCTTCTCACCTAGTATTAACAGAAAGGGCATAGGGGGTTTTTTTATATAAAAGATGGACTTCCGGTTGGAATAGGTAAGGTGACATACACATTGAATATTAAGAGCAGTATAAAAGTAATTTGTATTTCACACACGTGTATATTTTCTTGAAACGGAAAAGCCATCACGGAGAACGGGTACCCGAGTAGACATACTCAATTGTAAATAAATTACAAATATGAGTTTTGTGGTCGAAAGGGTGTTTTCTGGAGGGCTAACCTTAAAACAGGAAAGTAGGCGAGAGCGGCAAGTTTTCCACGTGGCGAGGAAATCAAGGAACGGAGAGGAACGACCGATTCAGGGGCATCCGGTTTAGCAGAGGAACAGCGAAAACAACAGCCACCGGTGAAAGTGCCTTGAAAGCTAAGTGCTTTGAAGAACAGCAAGTGGGGAAAACAGGAGAAGAGGGCGGCAGTGAGACAAGAGAGTTGGATAGTCTACTGAAGCAAAGAACAGAGGATAAAGATAAGCATTGGTTGACAGTAGCGGCAGAGAAGAAGAAAGCAGGAGATAGTAAGAAAGAGACAGAGAAGAGAAGGAGAGGGAGGCCAACGAACGCCGAAAAGTTGGGTAACAAGCGCAAAGTTAGTGCTAGTAATTCATCACGTGCGAGCTCAGCGGCGAAAAAGGAAAGAGGGAGAGAGACAGAAAGTGCAGAATCATAGGTGGAAACAGAGTGGCACATGGCGGAAAGAATTAAAGGAAAACAACGTGCGATATCAAAAGAAGAGAAAATGGAGGAGATGAGGAAAGCGTCAGAAGCGCACAGTAATGCAATGAGGAGAGTTTAGAGAGATGAAAGAACAAATAAGGAAAGATATGGAGGATGCTAATAATAAACAAATCAAGGAATTAGAAAAATGGAAAAACGAGCAACAGCGAGAAGTAGAGAAATGGAAAAATGAGCAGAAGCAAAGGAATGGAGGAAAGAAGAAAGAAAACTGGTGCAGGATGTGCAGAGAGAGAACAGAGATTTGAGAGAGAGAGTAAAAGAATTGGAAAAGTATAGATTGGAGCAAGAAAAAAAGAAAGAAGATGTAACATAGTAATAAAAGGCGGAAGTAGAAAATAAACCAATGAGACAGGCAGTAAAAAAAGTGTTAAAGAAGATCGGGGAAGAGAAGAATTTGAATGTAGTAGATGCGTTTAAAATACGGAACGAGATAATTGTAGCGAAAATAAGTAGTACAGAGGAAAAATCAGTGATTATGAGAAATAGAGTGAAGCTGAGAGGAACGAATGTGTATATTGATGATGACCTAACGAAGTATGAAAGAGAGAGACAGAATAGATTGAGAGTGTGGGCGAATGATAGGAGAAAAGATGGAATGAATGCGAGAGTGAAATATGGAACAGTGGTAATGAATGGAAAAGAGTATGTATGGGATGATTGTGAAAAGAGAATGAGAGAGAAGGGTTTTCAAGAAGTGCTCACAGTGTAAAGAAAAAAGAAAATGAGAAGAAAAAGGGAGGGGAGAAGCATAAAAAGACAGTAGGAGTAAAGAAGAACAAAATAATAGGGATATTTTTGAATGTAGCAGGAGTTAAAAATAAGAGAACGGAATTTTGGAAATACATAGAAGAATTTGATATAGTGGGATTATTGGAGACATGGGTGGATGAAAAAGAGTGGGAGAATATGAAGCAAAGATTGCCGAAAGGGTGGAAATGGAGATATCAAGAAGCAAAGAGAGAGAAGAAAAAGAACCGAGCTATGGGGGAGATAATAACAGGGGTGAGGGAGGGGATAGAAGAGGTAGATATAGAGGAGAGGGAAGGTATACAGGAAAGAAGAATAAAGGTAGAGAAGGAAAAATGGAGGATTATTTCAGTTTATAATAGAGAAGGAAAGAAAGAGAAGTTAGAGCAATTGAAAGAAATGATAAGAGAAGAGGAAGAAGGTAATCTTATAATAGCGGGAGATTTTAATGCGAGGATAGGAGGAGGAGGGGGATGGGAAGAAGATGAAATAGACAAGATAGAGGAAGGAAGAAAATCGAAAGATTGTAAAGTGAATAAAGAAGGAAAAGAACTGATAAAAATGATAGAGGAAAGAGGATGGCTGGTAGAAAAAGAGGGGAATGGACATATGAAAAAGATGGAAAAAGGTCGGTTATAGATTACGGAATAGTAAATTGGGAAGCAGAAAAGAGGATACAGAGATTTGAGATAGGAGATAGAGTAGAATCGGATCATCAGCCAATTATAATGAAATGGAAAGTAAAGTGGAAAAGGAAGGAAATAAAAGAAGAAGAAAGTGAAGGAAAAGTACACAGTTGGACGAAAGAAGGAGAAAAAGAATATAGAGAAAAAATGGAGAAAGTGCAATGGAAAGAGAAAGAGGTAGAAAAGGAATGGGAGGAATTGGAAAGAGAGATAAAAGAGTGTATACCAGAGAGGAAGAGAGGAAAAGGAAAAGAGCTGGGATGGGGTCCCATGGTGGGACGAAGAGTGTAGAGGGAAGAAGAGAGAGGCGCATAGAAGCAGAAGAGAATATAGGAAAACACAGGAGGAGGAGGATTATAAGAGATATATAAGAAAAAGGAAAGAATACAGAGATATGTGTGAGAAAAAGAAAGAGGAGTATAGGATAGAAGAAAGAAGTGAGGTAGAAAATATAAAAACAGAAGAGTAGGCCTGGAAATTTATAAATAAAGGAAGAAAGAAACGAGTAGAAATAAGCAGAGAAATAAATATAGAGGAATGGGAGAAGCACTTTATGGAAGTACTGGGAGAAGAAAGAAAAGAAGAGAGAAAAGAAAAGACGAAATGGAAACAGAGAAATGATAGAGAAATTAGGGAAGAAGAAGTACGGAGGGAAATAAAAAAACTAAAAAGAGGCAAAGCAGCGGGAGTAGATGAACTGAGAAATGAAGTATGGTTGGCAGGAGGTGTGAAGGTAGAGAGGAAGCTGAAAGAGGTTATAAACAAAGTACGGAAAGGCGAGGGATTTCCGGATAAATGGAGGGTGGGGATAGTAGTACCAATATGGAAGAGGGGAGAGAGGAATATAGTATCGAATTATAGAGGAGTGACACTAACGAATACGGCATATAAAATATACGCGAGTATACTAAACAAGGAGATAGTAAAAGAATTGGACGAGAAAGAGGATTGGGGAAGAACGCAAGTAGGATTTAGAAAGAATAGAGGGACAATAGGAAATATAATAATTTTGAAGCATATAATTGGAAGAAGAATAAGTAAGGGAGAAAAGTTATGGGCGTTTTTTATGGATTTAAAGGCAGCGTTTGACAAATTGGATAGGGAAATATTATGGAATATGATGAGGAAATGAGGGATATCAGAGGTATTAATAGAAAGAGTGAAAGAGATATATTAAGAAACAAGATGCAGAGTAAAAATCTACAAAAAAGAGACGAACGAATTCTGGGTTAAAAAAGGGGTAAGACAGGGATGTCCGTTGAGCCCAACACTTTTTAATATCTACATAGCGGATATAGAGGAGGAAATGAAGAAAGGACCAGGAGGAGTTAAGATTGGAAAGGACAAAATATGGTCATTGGAGTACGCGGATGATATAGTAGTAGTAACGGAGAAGGAGGATGGACTGAGAGCAATGATGAGAAGGCTAAAAGTTTATATGGGTAAAAAGAAATTAAAACTGAGTGCAGAAAAATCTAAAGTGGTAGTTTTTAAAAGACATGGAGGGAGAGGAAGAAAGAGAAACTAGTGGTGGGTGCGAGTGTGAGAGTGAGGAGATATGTGGGTGTGTATGTGTATGGGAGTGGAGAGAGAGAGAAGAAAGATTAGTGATTAGAAAATAGTATATAAGGTGATAAAACAAATTGCTGGTGAATATTTAATAATGTTTAACAAGGCGGAGAACAAAATGTAAATGAATGGTAAAGGAGAGTACTTACTGTGTGTGGCGCGCGCGAGGGTGTGTGTGTGTGTGTGTGTGAATATAGGCTGGCGTAATGTTAACAATATAATAAGGAAGTCATGTGAGCACATAATTGTGAAAGCATTATAATAAATAATAATAATAATATATAAAAGATGCCCCCGCATGAAATCGATTCAAATTAATACCACATATTGCTGCCTATATTAGTATAAAATCCTGTAAGTATGAACTGAAAATTCGCTTTTTTGGGGGAGTTATGGAGGGGTAAGAAAAATAAAAAAACGCATTTTTCTCAAAAACTAATGAACCGATTTTAATAAAATTGAAATATGTTTTAAATGTAAGTGAGGCGATGTAGAAAAAAAATTTTCAAATTTTTTTTCAAGGAAACTTAGAAAAAAATCAATTTTTAAATTTTCAACAATTTTTTTTGCATTGATTTTTTAAATTAAAATTAATCTACCTCCCAGGTAAAAAACTAATTGAACTATACTAGTTGTTAGAAATATATATATAAAGGCTCTAGCAGGTTAAGAAGGGGTCAATCGGCCCCCAAACGGATTATGACCAGCATGTCATCAAAAAGTTTGTTGACCCGAAAAAAAAATTTGGAGAAATTTTTAATTCCGTACACCACCCCTTTTCGGAGATATTGCCTTATGAAGTATTTTCATATTTTATTTTTGTCACGAGACCTATCAGATACAATTTTATTAAAAAAATTTGGGCATACAAAACGTATCAAAAGGTATTTGAAAATATTTTTTGCGAGATGTTCCAACCTAACCATAATTTTTAAAAAATTCCTGAAAATTTATAAGTGACCCCCTTTTGTTAGTTTATGATTGGCAACCTCGCAAAAATTCAAAAACATGTATTTTTAAACTTATTTTTACCCTGAATTTTTTCAGAATTTTTTGAACCCGGCATCATGCCTTAAAAAATTAAAACTCGCCTAAAAAGGCAAAAAATCGCCATAAAATATATATCAAGTAGCCATAAAGCCCTAAAAGGCTCATAAAATAGCCTGCAGACACAGGTAAGATAGCAAGATAACCCTAAGATAGTTCATCGCTCTGATTAAAACAATTATGCAATATTATGGAAGTCTTAAAACACTAAAACATCCATAATATCGCCTTAACCCTTTCAGTCACGCATTTTTCTATTCACTGAATTCGCTTGAAACTCGTTACTCAGGGGTTTTTGGGGTCGCTGATTACGAATCAGATATCATTTTTCAGGAATTCAAAATGGCGGATACAATATGGCGGACGACTTTTTAAAAAATGGATGAATTTGCTTGAAAGGAGTTACTCGGGGGTTCTCGGGGTCGCAAATTACGAATCTGATGTCAGTTTTTAAAAATTCAAAATGGCGGATCCAATATGGCCGACAACTTTCTAAAAAATGGATGAATTTGCTTGAAACGAGTTACTCGGGGGTTTTCGGGGTCGCAGATTACAAATCTGATGTTAGTTTTCACTCATATATAAGCGTCTTCCACTTATATTCAATCGTTTTGAATCCCATTATCTATTTTCATTTTCGTATTCAGCAACCCTGCGAACCCCCAAGTAACTTTTTTCAAGCGTATTCAGTAGATTTTCAATTTTCATATCCGCGATATTGGATCCGCCATTTTAAATTTTTAGAAACTGACATCAGATTCGCAATCGGCGACACCGAAAACTCCCGAGTAGCGTTTTTCAAGCGAATTGTATGTGATTATTTTTCACAAACAATTTTTTTAGCCATATGCTTTTTTTCATATTGGAACTATTTTGAAATATTTAAAGGTTATAAATGCTTTTTGGAATTTCTTTATTTTGATCAACATAATATATTTATATATGTTCATGTATATATTATTAATCGTCGTCGCTATCCTCATTGATGATCGGTGCAATTTTCTGGGTATCGAATAATTTGGATAATAATTCAGCAGGCTTGATAATTTTCGCTAAATATCTAAACTAAACGAAACTAATGGCGAATTCTGCACGCTATCTTATGAGCCTTTTAGGGCTTTATAGCTACTTGATATATATTTTATGGCGATTTTTTGCCTTTTTAGGCGAGTTTCAATTTTTTTAGGCATGATGCCGGGTTCAAAAAATTCTGAAAAAATTTAGGGTGAAAATAAGTTTAAAAATACATTTTTTTGAATTTTTGCGAGGTTGCCAATTATAAACTAACAAAAGGGGGTCACTTATAAATTTTCAGGAATTTTTTAAAAATTATGGTTAGGTTGGAACATCTCGCAAAAAATATTTTCAAATACCTTTTGATACGTTTTGTATGCCCAAATTTTTTTAATAAAATTGTATCTGATAGGTCTCGTGACAAAAATAAAATATGAAAATACTTCATAAGGCAATATCTCCGAAAAGGGGTGGTGTACAGAATTAAAAATTTCTCCAAATTTTTTTTTCGGGTCAACAAACTTTTTGGTGACATGCTGGTCATAATCCGTTTGGAGGCCGATTGACCCCTCTTAACCTGCTAGAGCCTTTATTATTAATAATTACATCGGTATATACGGAAAAGTTTCGACTTCACAGAGTCCTCAACAATCGCAACCGAATTCTTAAAAATCAATTTTTTTTTTATATTATTTTATTTTTTTAATTTTTTTGGTATATTGCGAAGAATATCACAAGTCGGCGTTTCGTCCCAGTCTCCACCACTAGACTCATCAGTAAGGTAACGTAGTGGAAGCCTACTGTCACGTCCTAGCTGGTTGGTAAGACCTGCCAATGAGCGTAGACACCTGATTTTTAATATTTATTTTTATATGTGATTATAGGTCCATGCAGTTAAGGAGGTAAAACCCCAGGATAATTGGTCAGTGATCCGACTGGAGTTACGATGACTATATGCTGCCAATAAATTCAGCGTCCGCCGAATTGCAGCTGTAGCGTTGGTGTATCTTCACGTCGATGAAGATATTAGACCGATGGAGGCGTAATCGTATGAGAGAGAGAGAGAGAGAGAGAGAGAGAGAGAGAGAGAGAGAGAGAGAGAGAGATTGAGGGAGAGAGG
>NW_017275837.1:12871-16699 GCF_001594065.2 Cyphomyrmex costatus
AGAGAGAGAGAGAGAGAGAGAGAGAGAGAGAGAGAGAGAGAGATTGAAAGATTGAGAGAGGGAGAGATATGATAATAAAGAAAATGTATTTAATTTGAATAAAATATTTAATTAAAAGATATTGAATACAAGTGTGTTATACTTAATATATCTCGGTTTAATGTAAGGTTGCGCGATGGGATGTAGCGTTGAGTGTGATCGCGGTCAACCTGACTGGCGGTTTACACAACTGACTAGACTAGCTTACACTCACTAATTACTGACTGAGTAAAGGTACTGACTGTGACTGTGTCTTTGACTATCTCTCCACCGCTCCGTTGAGCGCGTATACTGTTGCTTATATATTGTTTAGTCGCAAGGGAGGTGGTACTCTGATTCCTTGTTCTCTGTCTAGGAATCCGTGGGAAGTTAAGTATGTTAATTGTTTCTTTGAATTGTAATGTCTACCATCTTCCTTGTATTATGAGTCATTTATGTATTATTAGCTGTTCTTGGAAGTAGGTAATTGTCAAATGGTTTGTAGGTTTTTTGGCTGTTTGGAGAATCTTGGGATGTTGTCAATATAATCAAAAGGTAGGTATTTTTATAAGTGTTGTTTCGAATATAAAATCAGAGGGCCTATTACGGTTTTTCGGTGAATTTAATCACTTTTCACATTTTCATATCACGTGACTTTGATCACCCAATTACGGAATTGTTGAGTGAAAATGTGAGATAACTAGGTACTTTCGGTATAGTAATCTCACATTTTCACAAAACCAAACCAAACAAAATAGTTTGCAAGTCTTGAGTGAGGCGGACGATTTGCAATCGGGTTAAAATTTAATTATAATCAGTGAGATTAGGCACCTACAGATGAACGTTACAGAAAAACAGAAAAGAATTTTATTAAATTATATAAGTATGAATGAAGATTTTGCACGAGGCCGCCTGCGATATAATAGCGGCATTAAAAAAATATTAGTAAATACTACATATTATTTGTCAATATATGTTAAAATATAAGATTTTATAAGCAATGTGGTAGTATTTTAGTTTTAGTAGATAAATATAATATTATATGTATAATAATAAGTACATATAATAATACGAAAATTAATTTTGTTTACATTCCCTATTTCTCCTATATTCTTCTTGTTGCATAAGCACAAACATTAAATTATTCATTATATGAATAACAGTATAAGATAATGCGTCTTTCTTTGTCACTCTTGCGTGATTTCACATTTTCACGGCGAAATTTTATGCCGAGCCCGCTCACACGAATAGTTTCGTATTTTCACGAGGTGAAATTGACCGTAATTGGGTGAGTTTCTCGCTTTCGTCATTTTCACCCAATCCGAAAACCGTAATAGGCCCCCAGGTGGTTTCTGATATGTTAAAAAGGTGATTTAAATATATAAATGTTTATGATTAGTTTTATAACTTTTAGACTGTTAATTCATGCATTAAAATTATTGGAGAATATCATAGGACGTGTTTCTTTATGTTAAATAATAGGGGTAGTTCATAAAAAAGGTTTGTATAATTTTGCGTAGGCGTTGGACTTTCTAGCATATGACGTGTGGTGTGGTAAAGAGGAAAGGTATTTATTCCATGCTGGTAAAAGGAAGTTTGTCGTTGTGTTTGATCGTTAAAGTAGGGAGTTGGTTCATTATTTGTTATTCATGCGAGGATCATATTTATGGGTGTTTGGAAAAAGGTAAGTATTAGGATAATATATCATTCACAAGTATAAGAAGGATTTAGATGGGTTGTGGAGGTTGTTGTTGAAGAGCTAATAATTAATTAAGTGTGCGTTTTTGCACTTTTGATCAGTTGCATGAAATGGCGGTTCGTGATGTCACATTCTGATTGGTCGAGGAGTCGAGGTGTCGATCACTTAATTCTAAAGTTGTGTAAGATTATTGAATGAATACATGTGTATCATGGCCTAGAAGCTTTCATATAAGCTCTCTGTACAATATAAATGAGTCTTAGTGTATAAGTAAGAATTTAGAAAACGGAGTGTTTTGATTGGTCGAGAGTTTTGATCGTTGAAAAAGTATATAAAATTAGTGAATACACATATGCGGGGTATCTTAGTGAGTCGTTCCTTACAATATCTGCATAATATAATAATTAATAGTTTGTAATGCCGTGCTCTGATTGGTCGGTAGTATCGAGGCTTAGTTTAGATATTCTAAATGTATATAAAGTATATGTAATTCGTTGAGGAGGTTTCCACATGTACTCTTCTTGTGATATAATATAATTTATAATATAATTTTATAATATAATACGTTGTATGTAATAGGTGTTGCGAAATGGCGGATGGCATGAGCCAATGGAGTTAGCATGTTAAGCTTTATTTGCATATGGGATCGGTTTGTAAGTTGTTAGCTTTGGAGTTAAGTATGATCAGAAACTTGTGAATAGGCATTAGTGTACACATGTGGATTTAAAGGTTAGTGTTTTGTTATTGTCGTGGTCTATTATTGTTAATCATAGTGTTGAGTTTTTGTGACAGACAAGAGTTGTAAAAATGTGGTTAACAGTGATAAGAAGGTTCAAAAATTTATCGTGGTGCGTGCGTATCATATACAAGTGTGAGTTTTCAGCGTCACGAGTGTCTGAAAATGTGACACTACCTTTGACGCCGGTGCAAATTATTAAATCAAGACTCTACATAAAGCAATATATGTATATTTCAACAATTTCGAGAATTTCGCGAATATCAACAAACATCTGATAGCGGAGTCGACGTAGTAATACTCTTCGCAATATTTATGTAATATATATAATCACTCTCCCCCCAGCTCACCCACTTTAAGTCCCCCATCAAACTTGCATGCGCCGAACTACATCGGTCTTAAATTATCGAAATTGTTGAAATATACATATATTGCTTTATGTAGAGTCTTGATTTAATAATTTGCACCGGCATCTAAGGTAGGCTTCCACTACGTTACCTTACTGATAAGTCTAGTGGTGGAGGCTGGGACGAAACGCCGACTTGTGATATTCTTCGCAATACACCAAAAAAATTAAAAAAAAATAATATAAAAAAAAATTTAATTAATTTTTAAGAATTCGGTTGCGATTGTTGAGGACTCTGTGAAGTCGAAACTTTTCCGTATATACCGATGTAATTATTAATAAATTTGTATATATTTCTAACAACTAGTATAGCTCAATTAGTTTTTGACCTGGGAGGTTTATTAAGTTTAATTCTTCTAGTACATAGTTACTTAAATCTATTTCTTACCAGCGCTACACCTAAACCTCTGAATTTTATTAGTTAATCTCGCTTTAATTATATTCATTTTGCAAATTATAAGAGTAAGGTAGTCCTTAATTAATCTTTATTCTTATTTCAATATAATAATATAATAAATAAACCAAAGTAATCGCGATATAACATTAATAATTATAGTTAGTAAGTGAAATATTGTTAATAATCATTATTAATTACTTAAACAGCATTAACTACACTCCATTGTAATAATTTTAATCATTTATTAAGCATTAATTGGCAATAAGAATGTATTGCGGGCGAGTTATCGCGTCGTCTTCTTTGTGCCATCTTTTATTGGCCTCTCCTCTTTGTGCGGATCTTCGTTCCGCAAGACTTCCTCAGCAGTGCGAGTTATCGCGCTCTCCTCTTTGTACGGATCTTCGCTCCGCCATTTCCCACTATAGGTATCCCTTCCATAGCCATCCCCTCTTAGCGGCGCAGTCTTCGCGTCGTCCTCTTTGTGCGGATCGCCGCTCCGTCAGATCCTCAGCAGTGATGCCATTTCTGTTACGGTTACGGCATCGCTCCTAGTGCCATCGATCGGCGGCCAG
>NW_017275838.1:0-228 GCF_001594065.2 Cyphomyrmex costatus
TGGGATCTGTACGAGTATCCTCTGTTACAGAGTACGACGAAGCATACATGAGCTGTCAAAACGACGATTCAACTCGAGAAGCCGCGTTACGTTATCTTTGCTCTTCAGACCGGTCGAAAGAATATCATGTCTCAAAATGCGAGCGTGTTTGATGATTGTGAATTTAGTAATGTGAAGCTTTATCTCAATTCAGAGTTTTATCCGTACGGTGATTTGAATCTCGATTTC
>NW_017275839.1:0-628 GCF_001594065.2 Cyphomyrmex costatus
ATAGAATTTAACTGGCCCAAACGGTTTTTTTTATCAAAAGCACGCACTCTTATATATTTTATGAAAAAAATCCATATTATATGACAAGATAATGAAATACAACGAAAAATATGAGTGGTGAGGATGGGAGGAGGGAGAGGAAGAAGAGGGAGGAAATGCAATGTATCGTAGAATTTAACTGGCCCAAACGGTTTTTTATCAAAATAAGGATAAAATCACGTAGTTTTTTAAAGATGGTTCTACTAAACAGCAAATGTGATTGATCAGTTTCACAGTCGATTAAGTAATTGGCGTTGGTGAAACTGGCCAAAACCTAAGGATAACATCACGTAGGTTTTTAAAGATGGTTCTACTAAACAGCAAATGTGATTGGTCAGTTTCACAGTCGATTAAGTAATTGGCGTTGGTGAAACTGGCCCAAATGGTTTTTTGACCATCAACACCCACTCTTAGCGCTTTTTTCTACCTTTTTTTTAAAAAGGTAAGTTTGTATGGTGAAACTGGTTAAACTAGATATAAAGGAAGAGAGATAAAGAGATAGAAAAAAACATGTTGGTTTAATATTTACATTTTTATTGCAATATTTGACTGTTTATTTGAATGTTTACAAGACACAGAAATTACAATT
>NW_017275840.1:0-915 GCF_001594065.2 Cyphomyrmex costatus
GCGCGGGACTAAGTCCCAAGAAGTGGGAGTCCGCGGCGATCGATCTATTTCGGTCTCGTTCGGTGGTGCTCGGCGTTACCCGGCTGTTACTGCCGCTTGTACCTGTGAATCATGTTTGATTTTCTTATCGGGCGCTATGCGCCCTCATCACTGCATTGCGCAGCAATGCAGCGGCGTTCGGCTGGGTGGTGTGTGTCGGAACGATGGGGGATGCATCGTTACAAAAAGATTGAAAAGAACCCTAAAGTTAAATAGCCCCGGGCCCCTCAACTCTTTAATCCGGGCCTGCTAGTAGTGGAAGCTGGAATGAAACGCCATAATTGCGTGATATTCTTCGCAATATATTAGATTAATTTAAAAGACCTTAATGATTTTATTGGCTCATTGCCTTGTTTCTCTATATTAGTTGTTTAAAAACATATTGAGCCTTTTCACAATTTAAAAGTTAATAATATAATATCAAATTTTATTTTAATAATAAAATTAAATTAAAATTACAATTTTGTAATTATTTATTATAAATAATATGATGTCAAGGGCGATATAAGAGTCAAAAAGATTTTTGGGTAAATAGAATAGGGGAGCCCCCCCCGATGATCTTGACCTTGACATATGTTGTCAAGGTCATGATCCTGAGTAACCTCCCGCAGGTTTTAGGTGGTCACTGTCCGTTAAAAAGTTATTAACAAAGAAAGTTTCAAAATTAACGTATCATTTCTGCCATGTATGTATTATAACAAGTACTATTTTACATTACCTTCTGTTTAGAAACGTTAAACTTTCCACGCGAAGTAACTCTCACTTCCCCCAACCCCCTGCGAAGGGCATACGACTGTATTGTCCACGATTGTACTGTTGCTATGATTGTACTGTCGGGGCAGACCTCTGTCGACGGTGTGGGTGCGGGGGGGGGGG
>NW_017275840.1:2585-14052 GCF_001594065.2 Cyphomyrmex costatus
TGTGTGTGTGTGTGTGTGTGTGTGTGTGTGTGTGTGTGCGCGCGTGCGTGCGTGCGTGTATGTGTGTGTGTGTGTCTTCTAGTTAACGCAGCTTTAGGTTCCCTATTCAATCTGAAACGCATCATGAAAGAATCTGCTGCGGATCTAGAAAAACTTTATACTACTGTCACACAAATATATAGATCACTGGAAACTCTTAGGAGACCAGTGGATACTTGGGACGACTTTCTAATTTTTACTGTCATTCAACGGCTAGATTCAGAATCTGTAAAGGCTTGGGAACAGCATATTGGCTCTTCACGGGAACTTCCTACGTGGAAACAATTTCTGGAGTTTTTAATCACTCGATTACTGACACTGCAAAACTACGAAAAAGCTCGATTAGGTAAGCTTTTACAAACGACTCAACTTCCTTTAAAATCTCATTTTCAAGGTAAATTCCAAGATGAGAGCTCAAAATCCTGTCCTTTCTGTTCGGAGCCTCATTGGCCATACCACTGTCCGCAGTACAAAACAAAACCGGTCCAACAACGAGTTGCTCTTGTGAGAAAACATCACTTATGCTATAATTGTCTTGGTCCTCACAGAGTGGTTCATTGTCGTATGTCAGTTCATTGCAAAAAATGTGCTGGAAAGCATCATGTCACACTTCATCGCGGAAACTTTGACGCCGCAAAATCTAAGGTTACTCATTTAAAATCTGAATCCACAGGAAAGTCAGAAAAATCCACTGAGGTTGAATCTAATACTCATTCGGAATTAAAAGGCGGCTCTCAGGTTCTTCATTCCATTTGACAAGAAAAGAGTAATACCCACTGCGTTTTGTTGGCAACAGCCCTTGTTATAGTTAAGTCTCAAAAGAGACAATCTTCCAAAGCAAGGATCTTAATTGATCAAGGATCATCAGAAATCTCATTAATAACGGAGCGGTTAGTACAACGTTTACGGTTATCCCATACTAAGTCTCAGATCCCCCTTTTTGGAATAGGTGGTCAAAGGTCAAATAAAACAAGGGGTATGACTTCTTTTCAATTAAAGCCACATTTTAACTCATCTTTTAAATGCTCAGTTTCTGCTCATATTCTCCCGAAACATCATCCATACCATCTATCTCAGCAAAAGAAAATTCACCCCATTTAGAAGGGTTACAACTTGCAGATCCTGAGTATTTTTTATCGAATCCAATCGATATCCTCCTTGGCGCCGATTATTACGGTCAAATAATACGCGAAAGCATAATAAAAGGACCTCTAAGATCTCCACTATAAGCGATAAGCGCGTGATAAAAGTAAACTAAGTTACTTGCGCGAATTAAAAGTAAAAACAAATAAAACAGCACGTAATCAGGTAATGTAATTTGGATAAACATAAAAACTATATACTAGTGCAAAATAAAGCACCAATGTTAAATATACAAAGATAAATATTGTTTATCCAAAACCAGTAATCAAAATTGCCATAAAAACAATATCAACCTGATAAATAAAATAGTAGCAACAACCACCAATTACTTCGCTTAAGTATCTTAATTTAAATAGATAAAATCCTCTTAAATAAATAAAGAGTAAAAGCGACGAGGCATATCGAGCCCGCACAAAGAGCCGATACATTAGGCACAACTGCGTGCATAAAAACTAAGGCCACCGTTTCGGTGAGCTGCCGTTTCAGTAAATTCTAAATCAAATGCAGAAATTGCAGCGCAGTGTTGTGCCTTGCGGGGGTTGTGCCCATCGATGTGTGACCTTTTTAAATTAATTCCTAATAACTGAAAATTTACAGAAACTAACTAATAGAAGGATCTAGAATAATATCATAAATAAGTTACACATTGAGGGGTCAATTCCCCTTACCGCTCAGCATCACCATTTGACATAAACAGAAGTTCCGAGAATCTTCCAGACAATTCTGGAAACAGAAATTCATGATACAATTTCCGGAAAGGACAATCCCCCTTGTCCTCGCGGGGATCACCCCTTGATTTGTATATAAACCGTGTCCGCTAAGAACGCAGCGCACTTCGTTTTTCGAACATAAAAGTACCACTTCGTTTATCTTCTTTGAGTTCTAACTTCGTTCTTGAATAATCTCTAGCACTTAATAATATATATATAGTTCTGTTAGCATTTCTAGTAGTATCGCGCTCAGATTATTGTTAAAGCTCACGATTCGCGAATATTGTTATAATTGTAATTATTACTTTATATACTTATAATTCATTTTTTTTGTTGTCAATCGCCTTCACTGCTCGCATTGTTTCATTTCCTTATAAAACTAAATATAATATCTATCTTGTATATATAATGAAAGATTAATTATAGTTGTTTTCATCCCGGAATCTTTCTTTTTTTTTTCTTCTTTTATCCTTCTTCTTTTATATAAAGTGAAGTGCCTAAGTGTTTTGTGATCGTTTTTGTGCCGTCTTTCAGTGTGGGTATAAAAATAGTAATCGGAGGGTCGGAGCACTGTGTGACCGCGATATCGGGGGCTTCCTTGGAAGGGCCGCCGCAAGTTTTTAAGAAACTGCGGCCGCCTACGGAGCGGGGTTTCTAGGGGCTTTATCGCCAAAAGAAGCCTCCCCTCGCTCCTCTGGGGACGCCTCCGCGGCTGTTCGCGACTTCCGTCAGGGGTAGTGTTGCGCTGAAGGTGTCACCAGTGCAAGTTAAGTGCTCCCGCCCTCATTAACTGGGGAAAATATTAAAAATGGAATCGGTTGCAGGAGGAGAGATATGCCGAGTAAAAAAGGAGCGGGCCGCAGGGTCGCGTACAAACAACTAGTGAGGGAGTACAAAACGGGCGCCGAGTTCGACCCGCGCGCCGTCCTCGATCCCAATTAGATCCACCGGGAGGTCCCGGTGTATCACCCGGTACCCGGGAACCTAGCGGCGTACGAGCCTGGAGCGCGTTGGGTGCGGGGCAAACACTGCGTGCGAAAAACTGATGCTCTTCGCCGCGAGCGCTCAAAAATAGAAGAAGCTAGCAAGCCCGCCGAGGTTATAAAGGCCAAACTCACTATTACGAGCAACGAGATCCTATCCGTGGGACGAGGGGTACGGTTGGCGATATTCGCGCCCCCGCCAGATTCGCGCTACCACGTAGCGCAGATTAATTGTTTTAGCAAAACGGGCACCCCGCCCTGCGTCTAGGCGTAGCGCTACTCGCCCGGACGTAACAATCAGATTCCGTCAGTGTCTATTGACAGAGACAATAATCCTATTGTTCAGGCTCTAGGACTTCAGTGGCAACCAACAGACGACGTATTTCAATTTACGTTTATTTGTCAAAATGAGGGTGAGATTACGAAAAGAAAGGCACTCTCAACTCTTGCTAAGTTGTTTGACCCCCTTGGTTTCTTATCACCGATTATTATCATCGCGAAAATCCTTATCCAAGAGTTGTGGGCAATAAAACTAGGTTGGGACGATCCATTACCTTATCATTTCACAAGTAGATGGCATAATTTTATAAAAAATCTTCAAGATACCCCCCAGATTACGATACCTCGGTGGATAAGCTTTTCAGGCGAGAATCGCATCGAAATACATGGATCCTCTGACACCTCAAAAAAAGCAATGGCTGCGGTTGTTTATGTCCGAATTACCACACCTGAAGGGAGTATCAATGTAAATTTCGTAACCTCTAAAACAAAAGTTGCACCGTTAAAACGCCTTACGATTCCAAGGCTTGAATTGTGTGGAGCCGTTTCGCTGACCAAACTAGTTTTCCATCTTCTCTCTGTATTGGACTTAAAGAATCAACCGATCGTAATGTGTTCAACTCATCATTGATCACTTATACATGGTTAAATAATCATCCCTCCAGGTGGAAGGAGTTTGTTTATAATCGCGTTAGTTTTGTAACGATGCACTCCGCAATGCATCGTTCCGACGATACCAGCCGTCAGGAGCGTCACATATTTCGCGATATTAGAATTACCGCCGTCGACAGTAGCTATCGCCGCTCCGACCGAACGCGTCCGAAGATCGCCGAACGATCTGCGCTTCGCGCTCACCGCCGCTACGACCGAACGCGACCGAATATCGCCGATTGTCAATCCCCCTCCGCAGGGATTACCGACCGCCGAGCGACACCGAAAAAGACCGGAATAATACGAGCGGGAGCAATAATTAGTATAAAACGCGTAATTATTGCTCCAAGAGCTCTCTTCTATCCTAACCGCCGCTCCGTTACGAATTCCGCTCCGATCCTAGCTCCAGTGATACGACGCGAAAAGGGGATCAAGTGTTCTTGGTCTCCGTCAAGAGTTCTTGACAGTCGATCACCAGATATCCTGATCCGCTGGCATTATGACGAGAAAAGGGGGTGAAGTGTTCTTTGCCTCCGCCAAGCGTTCTTGGCAGTCGGTCGTTAGTGTATCCGTGCCTTTTACATTCCGCGAAGCGTCCCTCATTGCGTAGAGGGAACGCCCATCGCGTTATCCGCGCCGCGACCGTCATCCGCCGCTGGCGTATACTTCGCGTACGCGTATTAGTATCGCTATACCGCCGACCGCGCCTCGCGTCCGTCTTGGGATTCGGAGATCCCCACGCGTTTTTCATAGTACTCGCGCCGTAATTGATATTTGCTGTTTTTCTGTCCGCGTCTTTCGTTTTCATTGTATTCGTCCCGTCTGTCTGCCGTCTCGTCGATATATACACACCTGCGTACACTACAAACACATACACAATTATACTTGTAAAACTACACGAACACGCACACCGATACCTGTACGTCACATGTATCATACAAAATAAACGTTTCTGTCTCTTGTCTTTAAATGTCGAATTTGATTATTTGTTTCTGCATTCTCTTTTCCCGTGCGAACCTCTTTTGCGACTAGTGAAATTTGCGACGAGCTGATCCGCGCGGAAGTTAGGTTGTTTCACACGGATTAAGTGTATATAGTATACGTGTTTGTACGCGTGTACAGACCTTTGTAAACTATTTTCAGTACGAGTTTCGCCGTAAAACGTAACAGTTCACGATTATCTTTCATTTTCTTTTTTCGTACATAATTTTGAAAAAATATATTCGCATAAAGTATCGCGGTCGACAAGAAGTACTTCAAAAGCATACAAGTCGAGACCAAGAAAGAGGAAGCAATCTTTCAATCCGAAATTGACAGAATCCAGCGAGGAAAGTTTCAGTGCGTCGGCGAAAAAAAAAAGTCAAAAGGAAATCTTTGTTCCGAAAAGTGCAATTGCAGGATATCGCATATTGGCCTATCGAATTTGTGACCGCGTTTTCGGCTATTTCAAATGCTGTAAAGTGTAAACAGTGTAACGAAAATATTAAATTTGAAACAGCGAGTGAACGAGGACTTGGTTTCAAACTTGTTTTGATTTGTGACAAGTGTCCGCCACTATACATAAATTCGAGCCCTTTAATTAGTAAAGCGTACGAAATCAATCGCCGATTTATTTTTATCATGCGAATACTAGGGATCGGCCTACGAGGATGTACAAAATTTTGTGGTTTCATGGATCTGCCACCATTTATTGGACAATGTTCGTACGACGCAATTGTAAAAAACATATGCGTATCCGTGAAAGCAGTGTCAGACAAGCTTTTGAAGAAAGCGGTACAAGAAGAAATTGATGAAACTTGTATAGAAAGTAATGACAAAAATACACGCGATCTGACAGTATCAGGTGTCGGCACTTGGCAGAAACGTGGATTCAGCTCGTTGTATGGAGTTTCATCCTTGATCGGCTATTACTCTGGAAAAGTCATCGACATTGTGATAAAAAGTTCATATTGTAAAGCGTGTGACGTGTGGGGAAAAAAAGTCGATACTGAAGAATATGCTGAATGGCATGCAACGCATGCCGGTGAATGCAATGCTAATCACACCAGTTCTGCCGGTGGTATGGAGGTAAACGCGGTGGTCGAAATGTTTGAAAGGTCGGAAGAAAAATACGGCGTACGATACACGAATTATATTGGAGACGGCGACTCCAAGACGTACAAAGGAATTATTAGCAAAGCTCCTTATAAAGATATTATGGTGAACAAAAAAGAATGTGTGGGCCATGTCCAGAAAAGAATGGGGACTCAGCTTCGAAATGTAAAAAAATGATTATTAATAAAAATACTGGCAAGAAAATGAGAGCATCACTCGGCGGTAAAGGAAAACTGACAGCAAACATGATTGATAAACTAACAGTTTATTACGGTTTGGCAATTAGACGAAACTGTCATTCAGTAGATGAAATGCATAAAGCGATTTGGGCAACTTATTTGGCACTACAGCTCCACTGACAGCAACCCAAGACACGAAAACTGCCCGTCCGGCGAGGACTCATGGTGCGTTTGGCAGAGCGCTTCAGCAACGGGAAATGGCTATACACATGATTATAATCCTTTACCTGACGAAGTGTCGTCTGCAATAAAACCTGTTTATGAAACGTTAAGTAGTCGGCCGTTATTGGAAAGATGTTTAGGAGGCTTCACACAAAACAATAATGAAAATTATAACCAGCTCATTTGGAAAATAGCCCCTAAAATCATGCCAAGTGGATGCGTTACGATAAATATAGCTGCTCACGTCGCTGCATGCGTGTTTAATGAAGATCAATACGCAATCCTATTGATTTTTAATGCTATGGGAGTTCAGCTTGGCGAAAACGCTCATCGATACGCGGAACGCGAAGATAAACAGCGCGTGTTTATCGCCGAGCTGAAAGCGCAAAGAAGCACGAAAGAGGCCAGAACAGCTCGCAGACAAAAAAATAAGGAATATTTAGAGGCTTCTACATCAGCGGAAGGAACAGAGTATGGGCCTGGAATAGATATGATACTATGTAAGTATAAAAAAAATTGAGTTTCGAAACAAAAAATTGCGTTTTTCTCGAAATCACTTTTTCAAAGCCGGTGATCACGATATCTCAAAAACTATTCAACCGATCTTCCTGAAATTTTAGCTACTTATTCTAAACATATGTATCTAGTGATTGAACGAAGGATTTGTTTTTTCAATGACAACTTTTTATTTAATGAATGAATAAATGACGATTTTTTTGGTGAAAAACTGACTTTTGTCTTTCAAAAGCCGTCATTTTGTGAAAAATCAATATTTTTCAAAATCCTTCGTTCAATCACTAGCCGAGGACATATATTAATGAAATTTCTTTGCCTTATTGATTTCAGATAAAATAGCGTCGAGTTATGATGATCACCGCAAGGGTATCTTTTTTAAATGCATATTTTTTAATTCATTGTACAAGACGAATAAATACATATTTGTACGTGAAAAAAATAAAAGTTGTTCTTCAAAAGTACCTTAACAAATATATATTACATAGGAAATATTAGAAGTTTCCATTTCGCTTAAAAAAATCGTAAAAAACACACGTTTTTTGGACTTCTAAACATATATAACCCCTTATATGCGATATTTGACCTAATTCTTTTTTCATACTATTAAACGAAATTAATTATCGGATGAATTAAGTGCCCGTGGTGTACTTTGGTCATGATTTTTGATAAAATAGTTTGCTGTTTCTATGTGTTACACACATATTCGAATTAAAAATCTTAATAAAGAGAACAGGAGAGCAGTCCTGTAGCAAGTAAAAGCAGGTTCTCGCTTCGATGCACACGTTTTAGTACAAGAGTTGTGTAAAATAACTAAATATTAAAAATATATACATTGTAATCGGTAACTTTCATATACATATAAATTGCACGTATCTAAGCTAGAAAAAGATGGCAACAATAAATCATACTTATCATTCGTAAATGTATTCACATAGTTTATGCGTCTAGCGAATAGTTTTTACGTGTGATTTTATTTCTTGCTACTTAGTTTTTGTAAAAAAATTTTTTTTTTCGAATGTGTATCAGACCACACTTTCGCGTTCAGTCTGCTTATCATACCCTGCTAATATTCCTCTTCTTAAAGAAACATTGCTATTGCGTAATCCATTACCATTGAACATTTGAATGATAGTCGAAACAGGTGGAATTTCTAATAACTTTCGCGCGAACGACTTTTTATCAGGTACACTGTCCGTGCTAGATTCAAATACCACTTGATCCAGCGAGCGTGATCGCTTCTCCCGTATTCCTCTCTTGTTCATATTATCGTAATCTAACAATGGCTCTGTTTCATTTTGAAGACTGTCAGTGTGAGACATCTGTGGAAATTGACAAATTTTATATCCATTCTCTCTAGTTTACGTTCTTTATATATATAGTTACAATATAATCTCATTACTCTTTTATTTGTGGCAACGTTTCCAACTTAGTTATTTTTCAATTCTAACATACCAACACACCATCTATATTAACTTTGCTAATCTCGGTTCTTTTTACCAAACCTTTCTTACTTGCTTGATCCCGCGCTTTAGTACGGTAAACGAAACGTGCCATCTTTTGCTTGTATACAAAATATATAATAAAGACTGTGTGTGTAACACAAAGTTACGAGTAGCATTATTCTACATTCTACTGCGTTCCTTGAGCTCAATTTTACCTATCAACATCATTATTACATTGCCATTAGGATAATTATTATTTAGCATTTTTTCAGAAATGTCCGCTTTTAAATTCATCCGCGTGCATTCGTTCTCCTTCCAGAAGATCGGCGATTCAAATCTTTTGTTATACGTATCAATAGGAAGTGGATCGAGTGAAGAAGATTCGCGTAAAACAGTTTCAGATGGATAATCACTTGACGACGAAGACGCGATAGTAGATAATGCACGCGCGTTTTTTCTAAATTTTGGACCTGTACTTATGAACAGATCATCTACCGACTTGAACATCTGTGCCAAAGAAGAAATGGGAGAAATCATTCTATGATCTTTTAGAAATTGTTAAGTTATTTCGAGGGTGCTTTTTGGTTCATAAGCAGTGACGGATTAACACTAGAGGCAAACATAGGCATTTGCCTAGGGCGGCAAATTGGAGGGGGTGGCAAATTTTCGAAGACAGAAAATTTTCGCCGCCCCTGGCCGCTTGAGGCTCGACGGTCGAGCCGCCGCGCCGGGCGAACCGCCGGGCGCCGACGGCCGAGCCAATGACGACCGGTTCAAGCCTCGAGCGGGAGTGGGGAGATATTAGGCGACGAGCGACGAAGCGACGCTCAGAAATCAACTCCATCCACCAGAGCATTTAATTCCGAGCATTGTTGTAATGCGACGCGCGATCAGCGCGACCGATTTTTACTCTTCCTTGTCTTCCTACTGCAATAATTCGCCGCCGCGAGACATATCATTTAGTTCGCCGCAGATAATAGACCGTATAAGTTCAGAATTAGAACGTAGAGGTAATGCATATAAAGATATTTTTGAAAGATTTGAATGGTTATCTAAAATTACTTCGATATCAACTGCGGATTTAATAAATAAGGCTAAAAAGTTACAACAGTATTACCCTTTAGATTTAGAAGAATCGTTTGTTGACAAATGCCTACATTTTCGAGCGTATTTGGAAAGTACCAATATACTCGAAAATGAAAGACATTCCCTTTTAAGTTATAGTAAACTTCTTCGAACTCAAAATATACATTCTATATATCCAAATGTCGATATAGCCTGTCGAATATTTGTCTGCACGCCGGTTACAAACTGCTCTTCCGAACGGTCATTTTCCGCGTTAAAAAGAATTAAAAACTGTTTAAGGGCTAATTTGGGTGATGACCAATTAAATAATTTTTCTATTTTGACAATTGAAAGTGATCTAACAATCTCAACAGATTTTAAGAAATTAATCAGTGACTTTGCAGCAAAGAAGTGTAGAAAGAAACAAATACAATAAAAACAAGTAACTAACAAAAATGTAGTAAAAAAGATAAAAAGAAATAAAAATTTTAAAAAATATATAAAATATAAAAAAGAATAAAAAAAATTAAAAATACAAAAAAAGATAAAAAGAACAAAAAATAAAAAAAAATAAAAAAAAAGAAAGTAAAAAAAGGTAAAAAAAATAAAGAAAGTAAAAAAAAAGGAGTGTAAAATCCTATCTGCAAACCTCCTCGTGGTGCACTCTGGGGTCGTGAAAATATTTAAAAATATATTACGTTTTCACCAGCTAATGCAGGGGTAACAGAAAATTGTTGATACTTTGTACTAAATCTTTTTTTTTTTTTTTGCTTTTAGGGGCGGCAAAATGTACGCTGCCTAGGGGCGGTAAAATGTTTAATCTGTCGCTGTTCATAAGGGTGGCTTCCGACGCATGTATTCGATCGGGGTATTTTTTATTTGTTATCTGGCATGCAGAGGGACCTCTGTGCAAAAGGAGAAATGGGAGAAATCATTCTACGTTTTTTTTAGAAATTATTAAGTTGTTTCGAGGGTGGTTTTTCGCCCATAAGGGTGGTTTCCGACGCATGTATTCGATCGGGGTGTTTTCTATTTGTTTTCTGGCATGCAGAGGGACCTGTGTGAAAAAGGAGAAATGGGAGAAATTATTCTATGATCTTTTAGAAATTGTTAAGTTACTTCGAGGGTGGTTTATCGCCCATAAGGCTGTCTTCCGACGCATGTATTCGATCGGGGTATTTTTTATTTATTGTCTGGCATGCAGAGGGACCTCTGTGCAAAAGGAGGAATGGAAGAAATAATTCTACGTTTTATTAAGAAATTATTAAGTTGTTTCGAGGGTGGTTTTTCGCCCATAAGGGTGGTTTCCGACGCATGTATTCGATCGGGGTGTTTTCTATTTGTTTTCTGGCATGCAGAGGAACATCTGTGCCAAAGAAGAAATGGGAAAAATCATTTTACGATTTTTTTAGAAATTATTAAGTTATTTCGAGGGTGGTTTATCGCACATAAGGGTAGCTTCCGACGCATGTATTCGATCAGGGTATTTTTATTTATTGTCTGGCATACAGAGGGACCTCTGTGCAAAAGGAGAAATGGGAGAAATCATTTGTTACGGCCCGGCGGCACTCTACTGCGTTGCGAAAGTTTCCTAGATGATTTTACACGCGGGATTGAGAAATAAAGAGTATTGTGGCCCCGTCATCAGACCATGGATGGTCACCGGTCCTAACTAAAAATGATGCGAAATCCCCACGCAGCTCGGAGCACGCGTTGCAATTTATGATTGGTCGCGCAGAGGAAAGTATTGAGGAACACTTCGCGCACTTTTCGAAAAGATGGGGCAAACCGAGTTGCAGACAATGACGACGAGCTAGATAATATTCAGAACGCGCACGTGGTTCTTCTGAATTATAGCAATCGTTACAAAGTGTCGTTCGATTAGTACGATGTAAATAGAGCTGCGATATCACACAGAGGGCTTCGTCAAACCACGCGCGGTAAGAGTCGTTGTCGAACACGTTGCCTGGTTCACGGTGCGGCGTCGTAGGAGGGCACATGGCACCTTTGCATATTAAGTTTTACGAATTTATGAAAAGTGCGACAGCGTCGATAACCAATAGGATCGGGATTCCGGAGCGGTGACGCAGTAGACGCGCGCGGCGATTCGTTGGAGTGTAACGGTCGAGCCCAGATATGGCGGC
>NW_017275840.1:15868-17869 GCF_001594065.2 Cyphomyrmex costatus
ACTATGTACGCAGTATATAAAATTCACACATAATTATAATAAGTATTGTGATCCAGCTATGACCGTCATTGGCTTCTTTCTTCTTCTTGTTGATGTTTATTATTTGTGATCTTAAAAAGATTCTAATATTATGTAATAATAATGTAATAAATGTTCATAATTATATATACAAAGAGTTTTTTATTAATAAAACCAATAAAATAATCATTATTTTATTTATAAATAGTGTGATACAATTGTTCCTCTCTACTGTTACAATCGTCCCAGGGGTTGGGACGATTGTAACAAAATTCCTCATAGTCTTTAAACAAACATAACTTTTTTTCTAGTTATATTGAAAAATTGAATTAAAAAAAATGTGTAGCTAAATAAATTCTACATCTAAAGGTATATTCGTTTTTAATGTAAATGTCATATTTCAATTGTTATAACACTTCAAAGTCAAAATGTTACTTTTGTCCCCGGTCTACCCTACGATCTTTTAGAAACTGTTAAGTTATTTCGAAGGTAGTTTTTGGTTCATAAGGGTGGCTTCCGACGCATGTATTCGATCGGGGTATTTTTTATTTATTGGCTGGCATGCAGAGGGACCTCTGTGCAAAAAGAGAAATGGGAGAAATGATTCTACGATCTTTTAGAAATTTTTAAGTTGTTTCGAGGGTGATTTTTCGCCCATAAGGGTGCCTTCCGACGCGTGTATTTGATCGGAGTGTTTTCTATTTGTTTTCTGGCATGCAGAGGAATCTCTGTGCCAAAGGAGAAATGGGAGAAAACTTGTTGAAAAAACCGTTCCAAGAACGTTCCAAACTTCAATCAGCTCACGGTAAGGTTGTTCTTAGCCGTCTGTTGCTCAAGCGAACGAGTGACCGTTGACAAGGCGCGCTTGGTTACAATCGAGAATTTGTTCCAACCGTAGTGTAGCAGTAGGGCAATCACCGACTTAGTTACCTGCGTGTCTGGTAGTTCGGTCCTTACGAAGGTCTTCACCTTTGAGGCTTTGTACATTTCTGCAAGCAGAACGATCGTCGTGTGCGACATTATTCTATGGATTTCCCCCCGATGTTCGCGAATATATCACATCTGCGTATATCGATTTTTGACAGTACACAAAGATCCCTATATACATATATGTTACGTCCGGGGGACTCCACGAATCTTTTCTTTCGTAGAAAAACTAGAAATATAATAAGGATTAACTAAATAAGGAGTACGAAGAAACTTAAACAAATAATATCGTTTCTTCCTGCTTCTTATTTCTAATTTGAAGATCAATGAGTGAGCGTCGACAAACAATTATTAAATAATTAAAAAAAAAGGAATTTGTCTCGACCGACGAATTCAGATGATAAGCCACGTCGCGAGATCAAAAGGTCAACCGGCACTCATGGATCTTATAGAAAAACATCTTCGGGTTAATAGAGTTCAACGCTACACGCGCGTTTCCAGGACCAATGAAAATTCGACACATCATTTGACCCAAATTTTTCCATTTCCCGGAAGTCAATCCCGATCAAAGTCCAAAGTCCGATTACACAAAGAAGGGCATATCGCCCTCCGCAAGTATAAATATGAAGCCGCGAGACTACGAAACTTCACTTCCTTAATTCTAATAGTGCGGGTCAGATCCTCGACAGTTCCGATATTACATTTAAAACCGGTCTCAATAAAGCTTTCACACCCAGTAATTCGCGTGTGACACATATAAAATTTCGAAGTTCCCGTGAAAAGGGCAGCGACTACATCCGACCAGTCCGGGACCTTGCTCCATCACAGGCCCCGACCTTCAGGGACTCCGCCACCAATCTATCAACACCTCATTCATCCCAAAAGTAAGAAAGTCAAAATTTTAGTTCTATTATTATTTGACCATCTGCTATATCTCTCTCTCTCTTCTCCTTCCTTCTTCATGCATGATTTTCTCTTTTCCCTTATTTTCCGAATTGCTTCAGCGTCTAACGCCTCAAGCGATTCTCTCTTTTCTTTTAGTTTCCGAATTGCTTA
>NW_017275840.1:18206-23439 GCF_001594065.2 Cyphomyrmex costatus
TCTCTCTCTCTCTCTCTCTCTCTCTTTCTCTCCTTGAATTCTTCTTTTCCTATTTAAATTTTCCTAATGAGAGATGGTCTTAATGGTAGATGGTCTGGAATAATAAACACCGAGCGGGACGTAGGAAGCGGTGCAGAATTGAACGTTTGCGCCGGCTGAAAGTTCCAGCCGTAACGAGGGTTCAATCAGGAACCTCCCCAAACGAGACTCTTCAAGTACCAGGGAATATAGTAACACCAACAACCAAAAACGACATACAACCACAGACAACAACGAACAGTATACCTGTCATAGATTTGACCGAAACCGAGACTCTTCCCCTTCCAGACTCTACATCACTCCCTTTTCTTCCTCTAATCCCAATTTCATATTCCCCCGTTCCTTTCGAACCGGATATTCCTATTAACGAATTATACCTCGATTTAGAGGAATACCTCAACACTCAATCTCCCTTTCCCTCATCAGACACATCATTCATATACAAGCCGTATCTCACAATTAAAAAATATTAAAATAATTTATAGAAATGTTAAGTTAGATTAATTAATAGTTCACTTTTTAGATTGTAAACTATGCATTAAGAATAAAAATCTTGTTTTACGTTTATTCCTGTAATTTACTCAGAACCTCCCTCGACTCATTCCTCATCCCACTAAGTCGCACGGTCCGATCCCTGATCAAAAGGATTAAGTTCCTTGATCTAAAAGGGGACCTACGGAGACGCAGTCGCAGGACTGGGTAATAGCGTCACACGCTGACGTTGACCCATATCTGTGACCTTATTGCGTCCCCGACTTGTGGCACGCGCCTTAAGGCGTCTGCCACAAGAGCGGTGTCAGTTACGTCCTCCCGTGCCCCTCCTCGACTCCTAAAATTTTCCTATCCAATAAAGAATCCTGGGGTTTGGACGTAACATATATTTAGCATCAAATGGATACCATATTTGGTTCAATGATTGTAAATCTAACGTTTTCAATTATTCGATACTTACATAACATTAAAAATTGAGAGAATATATGAGCCGTTCGCTATAAGAACCACTTAAGTCGAAAAAAGTTTATTTTATGTGTTTAATCGCAATTTTTTAACATCCTTTTTGCATGGAAACCTGAAAAAACACGAAAACTTGAAAAAATGATTTTTATTCCCTGATGTATAGCCAATTAAAATAAAATATTCATTTTTATTAACAATTTTAATAAAAAATCATAATTTGTGAACATGTGGAGAAAAAAATCCGAAAAAAATCAAGTAAGTGTACTGAAATGTATACCGTAGCCAAAAAAATATCTATCAAAATTAAAAATAATGGGGCGTTTCTATTGCTAAAACTATGATGTTTTTAGCTGTAAAACTGCTACAAATTTTGTCGATCGCCGAAAAAACCACTTAAGTCATTTTTAAATAATTAAAGATATTGAAACAAAAATAGCAACTTAATATTTTTTCTATGCTAATAGCTTACTACAAGATATTTCTGTAGAAAATAATGAAAAAAATCAGTTGCTAATATTTAATAAAATATGCAACTGAACAGAAAAAATAAACTTAAATCGACTTAAGTGGTTCTTATAGCGAACGGCTCATATGTTTTAAAAGATTTTTTTCTATGTAATCTTTTTTTCGCACAATTTTACTTTAAAGTACACTCCTAAACAAGAGAAAACAGAATTATGAAATAAAAATATAACTACTTTAATAATAAATAATCGATTGAATAATTTACGATATACATATAACTGCATCGTTTGATTTCTATAATTCTAAGGATTTGCGCAAGGACAAAATTGTAACGTGGAAAAAACATGTGACGCAGCCCGCCCTTTCTTTTGAAAGTGAACGAGCACACGCGGAACGTGATTATGATTCGTACCTACGGCGCCCGGATTACTCTTTGTTATCACAACGAAAACGAGCGTGGTTGCGAAGGGGAAAGAAAAAAGAAGAGGAAAATAAGAGAGAGAGAGGGGAGAGGGAGAGAGAACGAACCGCCGCGAAGGGAGAGCAAAAAGAAAAGAATCGGAGCAGGAAGGGATGCCGAAACGAGGTAAGAGGAAAAGAAAGGGAGAGACGTGGATACACTAGCGAATAACGCGGCAGTTAGCTGCGTCGAATGCCTTGGTGTGCGGTGAGATTAAATATAAATCCGAAGGCAAAGGAGGGTAGAAGAAAAGAGAAAAGAAGAGAGAGAAAGAGATGGAGGAAAAGTAGAATGAACGGGGCGAGCCTCTTCGCGCGCACGCTTTCGTATTTTGGAAAGAGGTGTATAGGGCAGCTGAAATGCGACATGCGTTCTTCATTAACATATAAATTAAACGTGATAGTATGTGAGGGTCAATTTTTCTTTAGCGACCATCGCAGAGCCGCGCCGCTCTCTCTTCCATTCTTTTTCTTCGGACTACCCGTCCTTTATCCATGGGAATCCAGGATGTATTATAATAATAATGCCTTTCAGTAACTTGATCGCGAACAAGTAGGTATAATGTAAACATGTTCACTCGTTGTCGAATACAGCGCGACGCGGCGCGCTTCGGATATGGTCAATTTTTACAAATTTATTACTCAGAAACTAAGGCCTATTCAATCAAACGCCGGGACACGGGTCTTTTTTTTCACCTCTAAAATCACCAAAAAAAATTGGGATTGAAATCCCAGGGTGAGTCACTTGATCCTCCCCTTGGTAGTACAATTTTAGCTTCGATTTACCGAAAACACCGTATCAGGTTGATTTCCCACTAGCGAGCGTGGAGGCGTTGGATAAGGCCGCATTCCAATTATTAGTTTTTCATTATACACACCGATCCTCAACAAAATTTAAAACTGAAAAAAATGGCGACCAAAACGGGTTTCGTAGTTCGATTCTGTATACTTTTAGGGTTCAAAAAACGTTTTATTCAAAATCGCAGCAGCTTATCTCTTCGAGATAAACGCAAAACACTTATTAATTCCATTAATAACGTCTAAAATTCAAAATTAATTTTTTTGGTTATTTATTTTGCCAAAATATATGTTGATTTTGATGTTTACAGATTATAAATTATAATATTTCAATATTTCGAAAAATATTAATAATATATATTGTTATAACATACGACTACTTAATTAACATCTGTGTGACAAACACAAATTTATCTTGATAGAACTGAATTCAGTCATGCGGCTTATCGTTAACATATTACACAGCTATAGTTCGAGACAAGGTTAAAAATTGCATTCCGCGGTCAACCACCAGATGGCGGAAATTCCCGAAAAGTAGACCGCGCGGGAGGCTAAGTAGAAATGCGAACCGGGCCACCTTACTTTTGTGCGTTGATGCGCTTTAATACTTAAATTTGTCTATTTGCGTGACACTTGTTTGATGTTTTATGATCATGTCTAATATTAATAAATATTGTAGTCATGATGAAAATAGAAAAAAAGTTTGTGGTCCTTGTGGCCAAAAAATTGTTAAAGGAAAAAAAACATTAGATTCATTTCGAATCAATGAAAATATCGAGAAACTAATTAATGAGTTCGTTAATTTTGATTTTGATGTGTCAGATCCAAAATTTCCAGTCAGCATTTGCTCCACATGTCGGCATTCCTTGACAGAACGTAAAAAAGAATGTTTTAAACGACCCTTACCATCCATGCCAAATTACTCTGACGTACAATTACTCAAGGAGACTAGAAATAAAAACGATATATGTCACTGTTATATTTGTATAACGGGAAGGTACTCGGGCCATTTGAAAGTACAAAAAGGCAGAGGTTACGTAAAAAAAACTGAAATCAAAATCGATGCGTCGAATGGTCTTTATGCGTCTTCATCTACTAAACCACTTCCTAAAATAACGACCACTGATAAATCCGTAGAAGAAAACGTACTTAAACTTTGCAAAACATGTTTTCAACAAGTGGGAAGAGGTATACATCACACTTGCGGTGGTAACAAAATTGTTCATGAAAACGTAGTTAAAGTTATGTCCAGGGTTTCCGATAAAATACAAGAAAGGGTTGTTAATTCTGTAATAAGAAACAAAGTAGAAATTGTAAATAATGGTATCAAAACGAATAATAAAAATGTAGAGATAACTTTAAATACGTATGGTGCTAATCAAACAAAAATAGTTTTGAACCCTGTCCAGAAAACTGATGTTTTTTTTCCTGCGGATAAATTAGACAATTGTCAAAACAATATGAATTTATCAGCAAATCAAATGAAAAAAGTAACAAATTTCATAAGATGCCATGCAGGTAAAAAATCGGTGCCTAAATATTATAGCAAACATGTATCTGATAAATCAAAGATCTTAGAAGATATTTATCAAGACGGGATATATGAATTCGATACTGAAAATTCAAAATTAAAAGAAAAGCGACCGGTAGTGTGGGCAGATGCTGAACAGTTATTAGATAAAATCTTAAATGAACGTAATCTTACCGGGAATTTTGTTATTAAAGTAATGGCAGACGGAGGGCAAGGATTTTTTAAAATATCTATGTCTATTTTTCCAGAAGAATACTTCAATTCTTCCGAAAACGAATCTGACATAGATACTGAGCCTGTTAAAAAAAGAATACGTTATTCTGAAGGAGGTAGTGTGAGCAAAGATCCTAAATTAACTAGTGTTAATAAACTCATAATGCTCTGCATAGTACCAAAAATCAAAGAAAGTTACGCAAATCTTAAGCTTCTGTTTCAATTAACGAATGTAAATAACATTCCCTTTCGGTTTATCTCGGATTTAAAACTGGTGTTAGTGGTTAATGGGCAGCAAACTGCGTCGTCTATGTTTCCTTGTCCTTATTGCTTTGTGTCATTAAGAGATTTGAAAAAAGGGTGCAAAGAGTTTGTTGATGCAGAACAATCTAACCTTATGATTATTAGTTGCGATACTCTTTCTTCTGCAAGTAATGATAATGACATGCATAAATTGAAGACATTTGGGGACGTAAAGAAAAATTTTAATATGTACTGTAAATTAGGAAATCAGAAACAAAATGCTATGATGTGTTATAGCACAGTAAACCCTCCCTTGTTCGAAGAGAATGACGACCTTCACATTCTTAATAAATGCGTTCTACCCGAACTTCATTTATTACAAGGATTTGTGAATCATATCTTTTGGAAAGGTTTAGTTCCTTTACTTGGCAGGGAAAAGGCTCTCATTTGGCCAAAAAAATTGAACGTAATTGCTAAAAATTATCAAGGTGAAATTTTCGAGGGTAATGCGTGCAGGAAGTTATTAAA
>NW_017275840.1:23706-33023 GCF_001594065.2 Cyphomyrmex costatus
AATTTTCTTCTAGACATATTTAAATAAAATGTCAAATAAAATCTCAAAAAAATATAAAAAAAAGTATAAAATATTAAAATACAAAAAAAGTAAAAAAAATTTAAAAAATTAAAAAAATAAAAAAAATAAAAAAATAAAAAAACTAAAAAAAATAAAAAAAGAGGGGCCAGAAGCTACCACCACGTCCACGTCGTTGGCCCTGGGGCAAGCAGAGAGTGGTACACTTGTACCAAAGATCGTTCACTTACTTACGTCGTTTATTTTCAAATAACATTACTTATACAATATATTATATTATATAATATAATATATATTGTAATTTTTGATTCGAGAATATCAAAATCAATGTATGTAGCCGAACATGGCAATAAACAGACTGAAAAGATTAATTTTGAATTTTAGACGTTATATTAATGAAATTAATAAGTGTTTTGGGTTTATCTCGAAGAGATAAGCAGCTGCGATTTTGAATAAAACGTTTTTTGAACCCTAAAAGTATACAGAATCGAACTACGAAACCCGTTTTGGTCGCCATTTTTTTCAGTTTTAAATTTTGTTGAGGATCGGTGTGTATAGGGTTTCGCCCAATCTGTCAATCTCGAGTGTCGCATGATGTACAGTATTCTTGCGCACTCGCTGCCCGCGGCTATCATACACGAGACTTATCATAGAAAGAAAAAGAATTATTTAATTGGAATAGCGCAATGGTATCGAGTGTAGGGGGCGTTAGCCAGTATTGCCTTGCCTCCATGCATGTTGATGCATTTGATTAAAGCACGAAATTCATATATTAATTAGCTGGCGCGTGTCGCCCGGGACCCAGCTAGCAAGCTCAATGATGACGTGATTATGAAGTGATTTTGATGACAATGCCGTCAAGTGACATAAATGGAACGTTATTTTGACGTCATTTGTAATACCAAAAGTTGACGTCACTGATATGACGTCAGCTAGATGTTACATTGACGTCATATATATGACCATTACTAATCAATTATTTTTTGTTATTATTTGTGCATTATTATTTGATGTATCACTTTATCCTTTAATATTCGATGAAAAACAAGGATAAAATGATATGTCATGCGCATTACACTTGCGGAAATGATATATACACTATTATAAACACATAAACCATCTGTTTTTAATATTTTCATTGAACAAATATATCACAATTATACAGATATTGACATATCATATACAGATTCGTGGGTCATCGAAATACAGCAGTTCCCGTACGATTGTCAAGGGTTAAGCATGCAAGGTCGTGGTACAACTTCGGATGGGTGACCGTTTGGGATGCATCATGAAAAAAAATTAATTCTCGAATTTAGAAAAAACATTTTTTTTCACGACTTTATTCTAAAGTTGATGCTAATTAGCAGGGTTGGGTAAGTTACTTTTTTTTTTAACTAAGTTAAGTTAAAGTTAACAACCTTGAAAATTTAACTTAGTCAAGAGATACAAGTTAATGTATAATGAAATTAATTGAATTAAAAGTTAAGTTAATAAAAAAAATGTAATTAAAAAGTTAAAAGTTAAAAAATTTTTTTTTTCATGATTTCAGGGTTTCAGTCACAATAATAACGGAAGTGACAATAGAACAAAAACTATTTAGATTTTAGAGCATATCCAAAATTTTATTATATTAATATTTTTTATAATAATATATATATTTTATAATGTTTTGTTTCTATATATATATATATACAATGTATATTTATTAAATATATATATATATATATTCTATTATCGATATCAACACTCATTGCGTTTTTGCACAAAACCTCAAACTCTTATTATTATAATCGAATACCATAAATGCAGCAGCAAACTACAAGTGACTATAAGCTACTGCAAGCTGCAAGTCCTGCAGTTAGAACTAGTGATGTAAACTCGTGTCTCCTTGCGGACAATAAAGAGTCTCTATTTGCAGGTACAGATTCTATAATAAGAGTTTGAGGTTTTGTGCAAAAATTCGCGAAGGCGCTGATCGTGTGCTGCAAGCCGGCCGGAATTCGTATCTTTCGTTACGTATGGCTTGTATTGTGTCTGACACTTAATTTTAAAAAAACAATAATAAAAAGTTATTAGTTATTGATAAAATGTAACTAAATAAAGTTAAAAAGTTAGGAGTCTAAAATGTAACTAAGTTAAGTTAAGATTAATTAACTTTTTAACTTTTTAACTTAACTTTTAACTTTTTAATTTAGCACTACTTAATTCTGCTAATTAGTAATACTTACTTTAACAATCTAACAGTAATTAGGGAAAACTGACCGGTATTCTACTTAAATTTCTACACGAAGTATAATATACGAATTTACTACTGCAGTAGTGACACTAATAGTACTTTTTAGTCATATATTTACGTCTCCCTGACGTAATAAAACTCCCTGACGTAATAAAATAACGATGTGACATAATCACGTGATATATACGTCAGAATAACGTTACTTTTATATCGTAATTGACGTTATTTGTTCAAAAAATTCACATCATTATCACGTACCCTTGCTAGCTCGGGAGGTGGTGCCCTCATCATGTTAGCGCGGCGCTACAAAGAGTTATTGCCGGTATGCAGGCGAATCGTACAGCGCGTAAATGATGAGAAGAACAGAAAAAGGGGTGGAATAGTGCTACGTTGCCGCACCGGACGTAACAAGAGAATAAATTGTGAATCGCGATTAGTATAGATATTAACAGAAATTGGTATATTTTATTAATATGTATTCCATATCTTTTTCCTCACGCGCGTGCACGTAATGTGCCCTATACCGCAACGCTTTTGCGTGCGACAAATAGCCAATATAAGCCGTTGAGTTATTTCTCTAACCCCACGCAAAAGCGTCGCATTATGAAAAATAACGCAACGCAGTGGTAGCACTCGTACAAATAACAACACGGAGAAACGCGCGCGACCGGAGCGTCCTTTCGGGGCATCTGGGGGGGAGGGGGATAAGCATAATTTTCTCCAATAATAAAAGTAACTACGACAAAACGACAATACAGTATCTATATAAATATCATTCAACTTACAATAACGTTTAAATTTATAATTTCAAATTGTAATAATTTCACAATTATAATTAAAAGTAATAAGCAATACAAAATTTTGTATTGTTAAATGTTTATTTACGAAATATTTTAATTTATTTTTCAGGGGGAGCTGCTCCCCCCCCCCGAACCCCCCTGCTTCCTGCGCCCCACGCACCATCCCATAAGTCGCACTCGCTTCGCTAGTGCGATTTTATAATTGTATAACATGTTACTAACACAGTGCACTTATAATGAAAAAATCTATGTGCAACTTATGTGCTATAATTGTCTCGCTTCGCTCGTGCGCTCCTGCGCCCGCGTCGCACAATAAACAACTTACACATGTTACACAATGTACTATTACTAATTTTTTTCTCCGTATAACAAGTCTGTTTTCGCCTAGCTCTTTTTCTTTGACATTGACGGGTAGATAATTTCTATATAGACAGAGAAGCACTTGTTTTTTAGTTAACTCAACGCGAGCGTGATATATCATAAAAGAATTAGCTTACACAGACCCACGTGCCGGTTATAAACTGGTAATCGTTTTCCCAGCAATAGCTTCGTTGTTGATTCTGGTAGGAGAAACGCGTAACATATTTGTCTTTCTTGCGAGCTGTGAATAGAAAAGAGAGCTGAAGTCAGGTTTGTTTATCGGTACCTGGGTATCGATCATGAAACTTTTTCCCTGGGATGAAAAGTGTAAAGTGAAAATTTTTATCATTGAAGTTAATGGAAAAATTTTTCACTTTCCACTTTTCATCCTAGGGAAAAAGTTTCATGATCGATATCCTGAACTTCCCGTTTTTTCCCTCCTCCTAGCAGGATTAGCATCTACGATAGGCGAAACTAACCTGATACACTCGAATCGTTTAGTCTAGTTCGTAAGCGAGATACTAATTTTAGAATTATAATTTCACGTGGACTTTTCAAAGTATACGTTTCATTACGATAACATTTTAATGCACTTTGAAAAGCCACGTAAAATTATCATTTTAAAATTAATGTTTCACTACGCGCGCGTGAACCGACTCGAGCTGATATATATCCTATGCATTTCACGTGCCAATCGTGACCGACCTACTTCTTTTGGTTATCTCGTAGAAAAAAAATATCTAAAATTTATATGTATAAATGAAATAAGAAGCAAACAATTATCTGAAATTAAGTGATTCTTTTATTTTACGGAATTATGATTTTTTTTGTGTTTTGTCGATTTATTTACTAAAGATTTCCTCATTTTACTATTCAGATCTCTCAATTTCAGTAATAATAACTTTGTGATTTCAATTTCAATAGATACTGCGATTCTCAAGCTTGCGAGGAGTACTCTCCGAAATTCGACGATTTTCATAATGATAAATATGCCGTTACTATTTTCAGTAATTGCTACGTCATTCTCCTTCTAATTTTTTTCGAACTGAACGAAGCGGTTGTGAGAATATATTTTGGATATGTTATCTCACACTTGTCATTATACAAATCGCTTCCGAACAAATCGCTCCGCTAAGTTCGTTTATCTGCTTGTTTATTTTTTCTTTAGGTGAAAGGATGACGATTAAGAACCGGTGAATTAACCCGTCATTTGAAGTGGTTATACTAGTTCGTGGACGAGATGCTGGCGAAATGAGCTTTGGTTATTGCTGACGCGATATATTCTGTGTTCCTACCTAACTGTATATAGACGAGACCACCTTGAAGAAGTTTAAAAGATTCAAGAGCTCTCCCCCCTCTCTCTCTCTCTTACTCTTCTTCTCCCTCTCCATGGTACAACGAGCTGATTTTATTTATAAGTCGATTGTTTGGCTGTGTAACGACCATTGGAAGAACAATCGCAGAAATCTTTCGTCAGACGATTTGTGGACAACGTATACATCTTTCGTTTCGGCGATTGACGTGCTGATCCGCGATACGTCATATCGTCTCCTTCTCGTCCCTCGCGTTAAATATAATCGTTTAATATTATGGAATCGCGCCGTTTGTAATTTCCGCTATGTTTGCTTAATCCTTAAATAGCTAATTATACAATAATAACAATTTCCCCGTGACAAGCTCACATTTATTTTATGTAATTAACAAAACATAGAAATCCCGATGTTTTTTTGATACAGATCTTAAAGAGATATTCTGAAGGATGTTCCGAGAATGCTCTTATACTGAGCGCGTTCAAATTGACAAAGCAGCTATCCTGCTCGCCGAGTAAATAAACATAATTGGTTATTACTTATAGATCCAACCAATTATTTTTAATCGCTCGGCAAGTATACTTTTGCATAGCCACTTTGCCGTTTTGAACTTGGCCACTGATAAGATTGTCCAAAAAAAGAATCTCAAACACGCGAATTTTACATCCCCCTATGAAACCAAATTATATATACAACACACTTTATCTTAGAGATCTTTCTGAGAACACGATTCCAAAACTTTTAGGGTAAAATGCTGTATGCGGTGCAATTTCAAAAAGATTATTTTACGCTTTTGAGGCTTTCATGGGTATTTTCTTCAATAGTATTAACGCACCCCTCGTCCTGATGAAGTGGACGATATGGTTTACGAAACGTTGGCATTAATAATGAAGAAAGATCCGCAAACCTTCTGGTATAAAAGATTATTTTGTAGAATTTGCGTCTGCAATTCTTCAATCTTATCAATAAACATCGCGTAAACTTATGACAACAACTAATTTCTCGAAAAATCATTTTGGATTTGTGTCAACATCCTTCGATTATACCATGACAGCCTCGTTCAGATTCCGCAAATTTTTGTATCAGCAACATGATCAGGAAACCGTATATCGGTTAAAATTGTATATCATTTGTTCGATTTTATAATAAGCATCGCGTAAAGCATTAATCTTAAAATTAATCTGAAAAACTATTAATGTATTACATAAGTATATATATATAAATAAAAAACATATTTTACAATATATCTCTCTGTATTTTGTTAAATATTTTTCAATGTCAATTTCGGCATGAACTTTTTGATAATAGTTCTACGATAAAAATATAAGTAAAGTGGCATCTTCCCTCTGTACCATTTTTCCCAGTCCCAGAATTACCTTATTTCAGACAATTGGGTTTTGGCTAATCGAGGTTCTGTTCACAGAATTACAAAAGACTGGCAAAAATAGTTACAATCTGTATACCTTCACTATACTACCTATTTTTTTTACATTATGGTTTCGACTTCCTCATCTATCGCAATACTAATTGAGATAAATTCTGCCGCTCTGTGCAAATGTGTAAATTTACAATAAATAATCCAGCATAATTGCAATGACACAAGGGCCACTCAATTACACCCTCGTTAATAAACCTTATATATATTATTCTTTCGCATTAACCTGTGAAATATTTTAATTTTTATCTCTCTTTTGCTATCTATTTTTTACAAGGATAGTAATGCATGACGAGAATCACGTATTTGTCAAACGATGCTTCCTCATTTCGTATAACTGACCCTTCCTGAAATGAATGATATGGCAAAAATGATAATCTCCATAATATCATAAAACCGTCGTATAGTAGGGTAGACCGGGGAGTAAAGGTTCTCGGGAAGTAAATGTCCTCGGGGAAAAAGGTCCACCCCATGTATTTCGGTAATAACACATTTATTAGAAAATTCCATCACACAGTTTGTCAACTAAGAGTGAGAATCTTATATCACACAATTCGTTGCTACCAGGAAGTTTGCACGGATGTGCCCATGTGTTTGAGTACCAAAAGTAATCTATTGGCGCTGCAGTTATTTTGGTCTCAAGGGATCATTTTTGCACCTAGATAGATTAAATAAATGTATTTATTAATCGTATTCTATTGTTTTAGCAGTATAATTATTAAAATGGTTATTATTATTATAGTTTTTTAATAACAATGCGGCAAAGTTTACTTGTCTTGTTGGGGTAAAAAGTGCACGATTGTTCTGTGTTCTCGTTAATGTTGATTATATAATAAGTCGATAATCCTAAGTCTTATCGGTAAAGTTGACCAATAGGCAATAGTCAACAGTTCGAAACGTTACCGAATACTTCCGATTATCGACTCATTGTAGAATCAGCGTTAGTGGTGTTCGTTACGCAGAGAGACAAGTCGAATGAGCTTAATATAATTGAAATCAGAGGCGAAGCAGCATTTTGAATAATTACCGAGAGACTTTCAGTTGTATTTTTATTAAAAATAATCTTATATTTTACTATTTGTACCTACATAACAAATGTAGAAGTATTGGTACCTTTTACTCCATTACGTAGACCTTCTTGCCCCGCATATGGGATAAGAAGTGCCGAGTGACTTCCTCTGCAAAATTTACGATATCTTTTAATAAAGGATATATATGCATACTATCTTGCATGTATTTTTGAGTCAAAGGTCTCTAGTTTCGAAAAATATCAACGCGATCTGTGTGAGTTAAATATTCTTTATTTTATAGCAAAAAATCTCAAAAGTGGCCCTTTATTCACCGATTTACTTTATTGGAATGTCGTATAAGAATATGAAAATATCAAAACGCATAATGCGTGACAATGAGGGGAGTCCTGAATATGCACCTGATAGTGCCATTTTTTCACCACATCAATTATCAAAGAATTTCATCTACAAACGAAACTCGGTATCAAACCGCACCATTCGATTATAACGCATGCTTCGATTTCTGACACGCATTCTGACACGACACGGTACGGATTAAGTAAGTATGTACCAGTGTTCTATGTTTAGATACGTTCGTCGATGAATATAAATACTGTCTAAATATAGCTCTTACAATTTCAAATATCAACAGCGTCCGTCGATATTTCTTCATAAGAAGAAGCAAGAGCTCGCGTATTCACTTTTATAGCGAAATAATTACAAATACGGAACTTTGATTGGCTGGATACTACTAGTGTACAATTATTTCGAACCGAATATAATCCTTTCAATAATGATGTCGATATTCTAAATAAAGTTTGTATCAATACGAAGTTACAGAACAGCTTTGTCGTTATAGTGTCGATGGCGTAAATGACTATCTTCGATACGTAATGATGAAAGTTATAGAATAGGGGCTTCCTTCCTCCCGTTATTATATTGTGTAGCGTCAGGATTCCATTTCTGAATTATTGGTCGGCATCTTAGGAGAACACTACGTTGGATGTAATAACAGAGGGCATTTATATTGTACGTACATATCTTGTTGTGTTTATTATTATGTTATAACGTCGTTAGCCGTTATTACAATGTTTACATATTCTTGAAGGTAGTGCACATCGTGATTCTCATATATGTACATTGATTATAGTCTAATAGTTTTAAAATTCAAGATATTTAAAGAATATTGTAAATATTGTATATTATAATTTGTACGCTAATTTTTAACTTGCAGATTGGTTCTCTCATTTGCTTGTTTATATAGTAATTATTTTAATAATAATATATAGCCATAACATTTTGTAAAATATCTAATTTACGCTTTTTTTTTTATAGCAAATTTATTTGACACTGCTTCTTTATCCATCTCTATATCTATTTTTTGAAATATAAATAAGAATCTATACTTTTATACTCTCTTAGAAGTTTTTTAAAATAAAAAATATTTTTAGAATATTAAAATTGTGATTAAGCATTTCTGAAATATTAAAAAAGTATAATATATAATATTTCGCTATAAAAATATTTTTAAAGAAGGATACTCCCAAAGAGGAAAGGTCATCCATAAAATCAATAATCTAGGACAGTGAGCTCTAAAACCCTGATTTTACAGCTAAAGCCTTGACATTTTTTTATTACATAACAATATTAAAGTTAAATTGTGGAATAATATAGAAAAAATCAAACATAAAAACTCAAATTATAAACAATTTATAATCTTTGCAAATCAAATTTTTTACTGAATGTGCTAAATTAACAGAAATAAACATCATTCGTCTCTATAACAAAAAGAAGGCATCTTAAAATAAGAAAAATCTTCAAAATTGGTAACTAAATTAATGAGATTTAATTGTTTTCATTTTCTTATACTTTTCAATCTAAATTCAATCATGACAACGTTTGCGCAGCTGTTATTTATAATGATACAAATAAGTAAATGAAAAACTATACAAAATCGAGACCACTTATCCGCTTGGACGTTTTCCGACACCTTCAAAACAAAAAAAACAAATCCGAAGAAATTCGGACGGATGGCAGTATCCCGTAACTATGCAGCAACAAGTTGCGCGATGCCTAGAAGTCGCGGTCCCGTAGAAAAGCGGGCAGGAGCAACTGTTGGATATCTCGTATAGGAGGATGGGATATATT
>NW_017275841.1:0-482 GCF_001594065.2 Cyphomyrmex costatus
TACCGCGCGAAGGATGGATGGATGGAAGGTGAATAAATAAGAATACTGTGATATAGACTCACACACACATATATATATATATATATTTTAAATTGTAGAGAATCGACTAAGAGTGGGAAGGATACACAATGTTCTCAGATTTACATACTTTATTCCTTTACCACACGGTACACGCGACTCTTCTCCGCCATATTACAATAATAATCTTCCCGATTCTTGTCAGCATCTCATTGGATGCTTTGGTCACATGTAATCATATCCCGCGCTCGGGATCGCTCGGCGTGGCGCTCTTACTTAAATCTAACTAATAGTAATAAAAGATAACTTTTCTCTTTCTCACGCACTTAAGACTACTACATATATATCAAAATTTTTCTAAAATGCTAATTAAAACTCTACGCTTTAGCATAAATGAAATTTCATCATCATCATCATCATCATCATCATCACACACTTTCGCACACTTTAGGCTGACGCCTATT
>NW_017275842.1:0-791 GCF_001594065.2 Cyphomyrmex costatus
GATCTAGGGGGCGAACAAACTGATTTTTGAAATTTGGGAAATAACGGACACCCTAATATACATCTATGATTTTAATAATCCATGATTATAATAAATAGATTTAACAGTTAGAACATATATATAGTACTAGAAGAAACATAGGCGTATAATCCCTGTACAATTCGCGCAATTAATGCCTTCCAACTCTGTTTTGGCATTACGTGTTACCTTCTCGGTTATTTTCATGTTAATGGCTGTAATAGACGGACCAGCCAGCAGAATTGCGCGAATTTTTCCAACCTCTATAGGTTCCGTGTTCGTGACATCTCGAATGTGTGTGTTTAAAGTTTCATTGAATCATTGATAGTCGTAAACTTCGCTTCAAAATATATTTACATAACCAAATTTTTTATTATTTACTGCTCATAATTTATCAGATAAGTCGCCATTCTTCCTTCTTATATTTATTTAAACCTCTATAAAATTAAGAAAAAATATCTTTGTGCATTCTTTTCTTTTGCAGAAGGAAGCAAACAAGGAAAAATTTTCAACAACTTGAATCTTTTAAGACTTTGACGGAAGAGGTTAATTGTAATGAACGGGTATCTTTTCGTGATAATCTACATAGTATAATCCAAACAATATATATATTAAGAATAATAAACAATTTTAATCGCTAATTTCTAGATTACAATATTTACAATTAATATTTAATCCAATAGCCATCCTTTTCAATCACTCGTTGCAAACGACTGTTCGTGGAGTTCACCAGATTGTGGAAAATTTGTGACCTCTCCCGAAGACTGTTCCAA
>NW_017275842.1:1479-17359 GCF_001594065.2 Cyphomyrmex costatus
ATCATATACATCTATGATTTTAATAATCCATGATTATAACAAATAGATTTAACAGTTAGAACATATATAGTACTAGAAGGAGCATAGGCGTATAATCCCTGTACATACATTCGGTTGAAGCCGAGAAGATTGACAAGGATGGAGAGATGAAAATCATAGATTATGTACAAGATGGAGAAATGAAGATCGTAGATTGTAATGTGCATACTCCATACGCGTGCGCATAATTTTATGCATAACGCATAAAACATATGCATAAGGAATTTCATTGGCCCATTTTCTTATGCATGAGTCAATGGACCAATCCAATTCTTTATGTATATGGTTTATGCGTTATGCAAAAGTGTGTGCTGCGACCTTTATCCACCGTGGATGCTAGAAAGCACGTTGATTATTCACGAACTGTGTTTGGTTCTGTTCTACGAGTAGAGTTTATTGGCAAAATAATTTTTAGCCGTTTAACCTTAACCTTAAATTCATATATCAAATGTACTGCAGCTGACAGCTGTGTGTAATTCGCTTGCGCGCGCATTCTCTCCCTACAGTCATGCGCATTACCAACTATGATCTCAATCTATTTTTCTCTGTCTCTCTACTCGCCTTCACTTTCAAGAGACTATCCTCCTTCTATACTATATGATCTAAGATTTAACCTCTAATACCTCTAATTATCCGCCAACTATAGATCTGCTCGTGTTGCACGAAATCCTGATTGCACTTAATAGCACGTTTCACTGGCAGAGCTAGTGCGCACTCAGTGTACTTTAATGCCTTCGTACACAAATCAACATAGAAATATATGTTTAAAAAAAAATAAAAAAATGATTAAAACCATAAAATCTTCAATATATTTTATTATGTTATTTGACAAAATACACAATAAGCATTTTATCATTTGAGATATCTTCCTTTAATATCAGATTAGAGTAGTGTACAACGACTTTAATGTGCACTGAGTGCGCACTAGCTCTGCCAGTGAAATGCGCTATAAGAAAGCGAAACAAAGTGCAAACAAATAAGCACATACAATACGAACAGACTAGATGTGTGTTGACTGTAACTGTAAGTCACTAAACTTCCCTGCTTATTGATTAATCATTGGTTAATCAATTTAGTTTCTAGATTCATCCGACAGCCAATCAGAGAACATACATACCACTAGGATTGATTTATAACCTATCGAATCGCATGTTGATCAAAAATACTTCTTTATTATAGAAAAGAAATTCATGGCAATTATATGCTTTAAACCAAGCTTGGTCAATAAGAAGTCTGTAGCCAAAAGTTGATATGAATATATATTGTAGTTACGGAGATCTTAGGTGACAACCGATCCGCTTCGGTGAAACGCATATTCCTCCTTTTTTTGTGCCAACCTTCGGTTGGCAGCAGTCGGTCGTAAAAAATAAGTATTCAGACATTCTCTCTTTGAAATTTAACTCACCCTTACATTACTCATGACGTGTATCTTAATGTTATTAAAATCTAAACTGTGTGGTGATCACTCCGATGACAAATTAATATGATACATTTCTGGTCAACCGTTAGTCTTGACAATAATAAATCTCAATAATAAAATCTTTTTTTATGCATCCACATCATATGTCATCAGTGATGTACAATTTATTACCACATTCTTTAACTATAATATAACGATTGCGAACTGCGCGAATCGAGTTTCTAATAACGACTGACGATATTCAAGTGTTAATGTTTTTTTTTTTTAAATTCATTTGACACCGCAAAGTCATATATTGTTTATAATCGTTACATATCCCTCATGGAGGTTTTCTGTATCTGTTTGAAGATTTAAACTATTGCCTGTCTACTTATATTTATCATCTCAGAAACTATTCTTTTGCCATAACAAGGTTTTTCATCTAATATTTTTACATTATCCCATTGGAAATCATGGTTAAATTCTAATCTATGGTCCGTTATGACAGATCGAGTAGAAGTGTTCCATCTAATATGATTTCGATGTTCTGAAATTCTTGTTTTCAATTGTCTACGCGTCTGTCCAACATACGTTGCATCGCATTCTTTACACATGATTTTGTAAACTACATTGTTTCTTGTTGTTTTAGAACGTGAATCTTTGTGAACTTTGATATATTTATGCAATTTATTAAGACTATGGAACGCCACTCTGACATCTTTATTGTTGAATCTTTTGAATCTTTCAGTGCATTCCGGTACATAAGGAACTACAAACCACGATGGTGAGGCAGCATCATTATTATTATTTGATGACATTATTAGTTCACCATTACTTTTTTGACATAAGTGTTTGATTCTTTTATTAATTGTCTCAAATATAAAATTGATCGGATAATCATTATCGATTAGAATGTTAATAATTAAATTCAAATTCTTATTGTGAAATTCATGATCCGATAATAAAATAACTCTATCAACTAAAGATATTATGGTGCCGCTTTTTTGTGAGATCGGATGGTTTGAAAAATAATTAAGATATCTGCCTGAGAACGTCGGTTTGTGGTACCAGTCAAAATTCAATTGGTCATTTTTTATTGTAATTGTCAAATCTAAAAAGTTTATTGTGCTTCCTCCTACTTCCAATGTGAATTGCATGCGAGGGTGGAATGAATTAAATATGTTATGGCAAAAGAATAGTTTCTGAGATGATAAATATAAGTAGACAAAGCAATAGTTTAAATCTTCAAACAGATACAGAAAACCTCCATGAGGGATATGTAACGATTATAAACAATATATGACTTTGCGGTGTCAAATGAATTTAAAAAAAAAAAACATTAACACTTGAATATCGTCAGTCGTTATTAGAAACTCGATTCGCGCAGTTCGCAATCGTTATAGTTAAAGAATGTGGTAATAAATTGTACATCACTGATGACATATGATGTGGATGCATAAAAAAAGATTTTATTATTGAGATTTATTATTGTCAAGACTAACGGTTGACCAGAAATGTATCATATTAATTTGTCATCGGAGTGATCACCACACAGTTTAGATTTTAATAACATTAAGATACACGTCATGAGTAATGTAAGGGTGAGTTAAATTTCAAAGAGAGAATGTCTGAATACTTATTTTTCTATAATTGAATATAATGATCTGTATAAAATATCGAATTTGCAAACATTCGATCCGTCAATCTATTGTCAGCATATTCGTTCTCTCGGAAGGTTACTCATCGACAAACACACGACAAGAAAGCGAATTAATTATTTGTAACAGCGATATCACGGACTTTATTACATCTGATGAAGACTCAATACAGGAGTCGAAACATGTAATGTATGCATACAAAATTTTAATTATATTCAGAAATTTTAATATATTTGATAATTTAAATTATAAGGTGCGTTGATTCTCAGATTTGCCCTTGTTATCATCCTCTATTGTTTTAACATCGAGAGATTTGTTTATATTCTAATTTTAATATCACTTTAGTTAAATTGACAATCAATCTAACAAATTTCGATGCTTATAGCATCTTATTAGATCTTAATAATATGTTGAAAGACATATATTAAAATTTAATATTAAAGTAATGATAATTTAAAATCTGCGAAAAATAAGTTTGTAAAGAATATCACGAGTTTGCGTTTCGTCCCGGTTTCCACTACTGGACTCATCAGTAAGGCATTGTAATGGAAACCTACCTTAGACGCCTGGGGGAGATGTGAGAAAGAAGTTCTATATAAACAAATACTCATATAATTCGGCACTTGCGAGAATTGGCATGAGTAACTATAGACCTCTGTTGGCTAGTCGACGTAGTGATATTCTTCACAATATTCTTAATATTTAAATATGTATTTAAATATATAATTACAGCGCATTTTTCAGGCCGCGCGATATGAATATATATTGTGTGACGATGTACCCCCCACGCATCGTCCACGGCCCGTACAACCGGCCGGACGCCGTTGCATCGCCACGCGGTGCAGCGATGAGGGCGCATAGCGCCCGACAATACAATAAAGCATAATCCACAGGTACACGACAGCAACCGCTACCGAGGACCGCCGAGTCCCGTCGAACTCGCTCAACGCGCGGAGTTCCCCACCACGCGACACTATCAAACGCCGCAAAACGGCGAAGCGACGGGAAAGCGCGAGGCGAGTCGAAACAACATGAGCGCGACGATTGTTGTAACATAAAACGTCGCGCTCACGGAAAAATAGAGACATTCCGTTCCTAGCTCCGAACCAAACATCACCTCCAGAATCCGATACAGCTTAGCGACCAGAATACCGAGCCAAAGCGTACTCTAGCCCGATCGAGAGTTCTCAAGAAAATCGTAATAAGCATTCTTTCCTGTACCGCTAGGCACGAAAAAGAGATAGAGAGTGCTCTGTCTCTGTTGGGAGTTCCCGACAGCCGACCCGGCACAGGCTCCGACTCCGAGTTGACGTCCGGGGTAGAGGGTACTCTGCCTCCGCCGAGGGTTCTCGGTCGTCAACTCGGGTCACAATCTAAATCGCATATTCTGCCGCTACAAGTGACCAACAGTAGCCCGGGGTGGAGTGTTCTCCGCCTCTACCGAGTGTTCTCGGTCGTTGGTCATCGTACGCGCACAACGACACAAGCCGCGACCATCCGCAGGCATATTACATTCGTAATACCGTCGCGTACAGAAATGCCGTATATCAGCTGATCGCGAAACGTGAACTGTCTCGATACGCGATAGGAAAAACAGCTAAGTAAACACGGACTGGGCTTTAAACGGCTCGTCTTAGTCTCGCGCCGCGAAGAGACAGAAAAACTGTTATCAGCGAATACACACACACACCGACACCGAACGTCAGCACATACACACACACGCAACACTCACACACCGTCCGCTCGTCGACATCTATCACGTCGGACACAATACGATAAACACACGCACACCGCATCGACACGACGTTCAGCGCAAGAGTCATTGTCACATAGAAACACACACGCCGCACACATACACATACGCACACACACATCATTTTCACCGACGTCAAACCACATTGTACGTAGCACTCATTTGTTTTGTCAAATAAATCCATACGTTGTGCTAATATTAATCACATATCTGAGATCTTACTTGCATTCTCCCACCGGCCGAACCTCTTTCGAATCCTGCGACGTATAATCCGACGAGCTGCATACGCGCATTCGAAAAGTTAGGTAGTTACAATGGCGCCCGAACATGGACCCGACCGTAAGGGGGAGACGCAACCCGCGCCTAAAGCATGGATTTACCGACGCAGTAAAAACGAGCTAATCGAAGAAATGAATATATTAGGCATGGATACGGAAGGTACTGTAACGTCCGCCGAAAAGCATATACAGACGGCGAACTGCACCCTGGAAACGGGTATGTGCTTACTATGCGAGACCTTCTGACTAAGTACTCTGTTTATGTGCCACTCGCGGATGCAACTGCAGAAAGTACGGCAATAGCGTTTATTAATAATTTTATTTGTAAGTTCGGGTGCCCTTGAAGTATACTCACCGACTAAGGTACCAACTTTTTAAGTCACTTAATAAAGAGCATCACGAAAAAGTTTCATATCGAACAGCTTCGCATAACTGCCTTTCATCCACAGAGTAATGGATCACTAGAGAGATCGCATCATGTTCTAGCAGAGTATATAAAATGTTTATTAAATCGTAAAGAAGAATGGGACGAATTAATTGACAGAGCGAATTTTTCTTACAACACTTCAATTCATGAAGGTACTGGATTCAGCTCGCATGAACTTGTCTTCGGCACTTCAGCTCGAATACCCTCAGGAACATCACAGGAAAGTCACCCCGATACGTATTATCAATATCTGTTAAATTTATTTTCTGATATATCCGATATCCAAATTATAGCTAGGGCCAATCTGGAAAAGGCGAAACAGAAATCGAAATTTTATTATGATAAAAAAGTAAATATGGAAACTTTCAATATAGGTGATGAAGTCTTAATGTTAAATGAAAGAAAAACGCGTAAGTTCGACGGAGAATATGTAGGATCATTTTTAATTATCGAGGTACTCAATAAGGGAAACGTAAGGTTAAAAATAAGAGAAAACTGCACACGAATAGTACATACCAATCGTCTCAAGCGAGCTTATTTTGGCACAACCAGTATCTGAGGTATCAGACTATCTCTCTTTTCCAATTAATAGCAATTATCCCTCAGCAAACATTCAAATGTTCTGCATAGTGTGAGTGTGATGAGAAACCAGGTAACTCCATGATTTATTTTTGATTAAGTTCGAATTGTTTCTAGAATAATAGATTCACAAATTAATAACCTCAGTGGTTATAATAATTAATAGATTCTTAATTAAACATATATATATATATATATATATATATACAAGATTATATATGCTACTCATGTAAGTATATATATATATATATGTGCCTATACAATGTATATATTCATTTTTCGTTAAAAGCACTGTTATCGTATTCTACATTATATATATATTAGGGTGGAGCGAAAAAAAAAAAGTGCCCCTCTAAAAAGGTTCTATTTTGGTCAAAATATGCTTGGAAATTTTTTCAGATTTTTAAAATTTTTTTTTACTGACGAAATTTAACATTTAAGTCCAAAAAATATGTTGTATAGTTCGGAATCAAAAATTCAACATGGCGGTTCCCAAAATGACGTCCAAATTCAATTTTTTTTTTAAATTTTGAAGACGCTATAATTCCGAAGCCAAAAAAAAGGTTTCTAATTGAAATTTCAAAGCTGACCTTCGAATGACCATCACGGTCACGTCAGAGGTCAAAGTCCATGTCGCCATCGGATTCCCCGATCAAAATTATAAAACTTTTGTCTGAGACGTTTTTGATGAAAATGAATATTTTCGAGAATCAGGTAGGGGGGTTCGATATTTTTTGAACACCAGTATACTCGGAATGCACCTGATAGTATTTCTGAGAACAGTAGTAGTTACAATGAGTAAGGCACTTTCAATATAATGAAGTAAATGAAAAAATTTTGAAATTTGCAGAACACAGGTATCTTAAAAATTATAGTAATTTTTCATGCATAATATTGCATAATAAGTGAAAAAAAGGTTTTCCTGAAATAATACTATTATTACTACAAGTAGAAATAAGAAACAATTTTTATTGATAAATTTTGCAATGATTTCATAAATTCAATATTTACCGCCTTCGCTCTATTAGGCCTAAGGATACATAATTATTAAGAATACATAATAAAAAAAAAATTGAATTTGGACGCCATTTTGGGAACCATGTTGAATTTTTGATTCCGGACTATACAACATATTTTTTGGACTTAAATGTTAAATTTCGTCAGTAAAAAAAAATTTTAAAAATCTGAAAAAATTTCCGAGCATATTTTGACCAAAATAAAACCTTTTTAGAGGGGCACTTTTTTTTTTTTTTTTTCGCTCCACCCTAATATATATATTCTTTTGTAAATAATATATGCGTTATAAGCTCAAACACATTACGTTAAAATTAACTGGCTTCTTTTTGTAATCTTTTTCTTGTGCATTCGTTCTTTCTAACTATCTTACTTTATTTTCCCTTTTATTTTCTTTATTACTTTATTTTATAAAGAACATGCCAGTTATTTTTCTTTAGGTATAAGATTTAGCTGTAAAATTGCTAACGAGCAAGAACACATAAGTAGAATAGATATTCCTCTTTTATTTTGGAATGAAGCACGAGTGCGAGATTTTGTTTTATGTATTTTTACTTACCGCGAATTATTGTAAATAATTCTACGCTTGTTTAAGTGTCAGTCCCTTTAAACTCGCCCCTAACAAGGCCCTGAGGACTCCAAGGTCCGCTAGCACTCCATTGGCATACTTATAAGTTGGACCAGTTGCACACAACCGCTATATAATTAAAAACCTTAACCTGAGAATACCAGGAATACTATTTACCTGCCAGCTGATGATAGCAAACATCGCCGAAGTCTCATTCAGGAAGGAGCGCTACAGCCCTCCCCTCCCATAACTTACACAACCACCAATTCACTCACGTTGATTCACAACGTTTAAAACCCCGCTGCTCATTCTTAAGGAGGGGGGTGTAACGTTCGCCGAAAAGCATATACAGACGGCGAACGTCACTAACAGGCAACGCGAAGTGGTTGTCATAACAACCATCTAGCGTCCTGCTCCAAGAAAGTGATCACACGCTTATCGCATGATCAACAGCTGTAACAATACCTCAAGCGCGCGCGCGCATCAAATTAATATAATTGAGCGAACTGAATATAAAATAAATAGAACAATAAATTAGCAGGTGATGCACTTTGAATAAACATAAAACTATATACCATACTTGTGCAAAATCAAGGCACAAATACTAATTATATAAGGATTAAAGATTGTTTATTCAAAACCTGTAATCATTTAAGTATAAAATCAATATCAGTTTGATAAATAATATAGTAACAACAAATACTAGTCATTTCGCTTAAGTATCTTAATTAAAAACCTCTTAAACAAATAATGAGGTAACGCGACGAGGCATAGCGAGCCGAAACAAAGAGCCGATACATACGGCATAACTACGTGTATAAAAACCAGAGCAACTGTTCGGGCGAATTACCACTTAAATCAATAGTCAATAAGATGCAGAAATTGCACCACAGTGTTGTGCCTTGCGGGGGCTGTGCCCATTAATATGTACATTCCCGAATTTAACTGCTAACTATTGAAAATTAATAGAAATTAACAAATAGAAAAATACAGACTAATACCGGTAAATAAGCTACACATTGAGGGGTCAATTCCCCTTACCGCTCAGCATCACCAATTAGCATAAACAGAAGTTCTGAGAATTATCCAGATAATTCTGGAAATAGAAATTTGTGATGCAATTTCCGGAAAGGACAATCCCCCTTGTCCTCTAGGGGATCACCCCTTTTATTATATATAAACCGTGTCCGCTAAGAGCGCAGCGCACTTCGTTTTCGAGAAATTTAAGTAGCACTTCGTAGTTTTCTACCAGAAATCATTAAAATTGCTTCACTACCTTCAAAGATATCGTCATTTTTCCATTTTCACCCCAATTTTGGAGGGGCTGTTTCACCCCCTAAATATGTTTTTCCGCCGCTAAAAAAAAATACGTATCTCTTAGTTTTTCATGTTTTACGACATATCCAAATTTCATCAAAATCGGAGATTTACACTTCGGTAGGTTTACTTGTTAGTTTCAAGTATTTTGGATAGCATTTCGTTTTCGACAATTTTTACTAATATTTTAACCCTTTGTCGTTGCATAGTTGATTTTAAAGTAGCTCTTTATTATCAATATTATATATTTGTTATCTTTTCTATTGCACTTAAAATTTCACTGTAATAACTACTATCATCATCATATTAAATATATCTGTTACGTGCATAATTATATACTTTATTACTTATCTTCCTTCGAATTTCCAAAATATTATAACGTGTAAGTAAATTTTCGCTATTAAAACTAATTGCCTCTGAAAACTATTTCTGATTCCTTTTTATAAAGTGAAGTGCCTAAGTGGTTGTGAACGTTTGTGGTGTCCATAATTGTTAAAGTGACTTGGATTCTCGGAGGGCTGTAATTTACGATAAAAACGCGTTGTTTCGGGGGCTTCTCTGGGAGCGGCCGCTGCGAGTTTTAAGACAAACTCCAGCCGCCTATGGAGCGAGGCTCTAGTGGCTTTCGGGAAACACAAAGCCGTCCCTCGTTTCTCTTGGAAACGCCACCGCGTTAGCTCGCCTGTCACTCGAATCTCGGCTTGGAGTTCGAGGCGCTCGGAGGCCTTCCCGGAAAGGGCCGCCGCGAGTTTTAAGACAAACTCCGGCCGCCTATGGAGCGGGGCTGCAGCGGCTTTCGGTAAACACAAAGCCGCACCTCGTTTCTTCCGGTTACGCTTCGTCTCTGTGTTAGCCATTTTGTTGTTAAAATAACGGCAGCGACTGTTGCACCACTCGCGAATCCAAGTTCCCCAACACCTATGATAATGGTTGCAGGAGCGGGTAAATGTCCCGTCGAAGGGATTCTGGACGCCGGATGGCGTACCGGCGCCTAGTACGCGACTATAACGCGTCCGCGGAATTCGACCCTAGGGCCGCCAGCGAACCTAATTGGATACATAAGGAGGCTCCTGCCTATCACCCGGTTCCCGGGAACTTGTCTACGTATGCTCCCGGTGCGCGCTGGGTACGGGATAAACCGTGCGTGCGCAAGACGGATTCCATCAGGCGTGAGCAGGCAAAGAGCGCCAAGGCCCCAGAGGCGATCGTTAAGGGACCGCGGGGTACACCCACGATAAGAAGCAATGAGCCCTTTCCCCATATAGTACGTCTGGCGGTGTTTTGCCCTCCACCAGACCCCAGTTACCATGTGAGTCAAATCTGGATCGCGAAACAGGAACCTCGCCCCGCGTCCGCGCTAAGTACCGCCGCGCAGGACGTGACAGTACCCTCGACGAATTGAGACACAGCCTGAGCACATACATCGACGAGCACCCAGACCGTTTTACCGCCGCCGCGATCGCCCCGCCTGTACAATTCGCGCAATTAATGCCTTCCAACTCTGTTTTGGCATTACGTGTTACCTTCTCGGTTATTTTCATGTTAATGGTTGTAATAGACGGACCAGCCAGCAGAATTGCGCGAATTTCTCCAACCTCTAGATTCCGTGTTCGTGACATCTCGAATGTGTGTGTTTAAAGTTTCATTGACAGTCGTAAATTTCGGTTTAAAATATATTTACATAACCAAATTTTTTATTATTTACTGCTCATAATTTATCAGATAAGTCGCCATTCTTCCTTCTTATATTTATTTAAACCTCTATAAAATTAAGAAAAAATATCTTTGTGTATTTTTTTTCTTTTGCAGAAGGAAGCAAACAAGGAAAAATTTTCAACGACTTGAATCTTTTAAGACTTTGACGGAAGAAGTTAATTGTAATGAACGGGTATCCTTTACATAGTATAATCCAAACAATATATATATTAAGAATAATAAACAATTTTAATCACTAATTTCTAGATTATAATATTTACAATTAATATTTAATCCAATAGCCATCCTTTTCAATCACTCGTTGCAAACGACTGTTCGTGGAGTTCACCAGATTGTGGAAAATTTGTGACCTCTCCCGTAGACTGTTCCAAATTGCATATACATAATCGCTAATGGCCCATACATTTTCGAGTGGATTGTCTTCGGGAGAGGCCACAAATTTTTCACAATCTGGTGAACTCTATAAACAGTTGTTTGCAATGTGTGATTGAAAAGAATGGCTATTGGATTGAATATTAAACGTAAATATTGTAATCTTTAATTGTAAATATTGTAATGTAGAAATTAGTAATTAAAATTGTTTATTATTGTTAATATTATATACATATTGTTTGAATTCTATCATATGTAAAGGATACCTTGTCTTCTTCAGCCAAAATCTTAAAAGACTCAAATTATTCTTGTTGAAAATTTCTTCTTGTTCGTTTCCATTTGTAAAAGAAGAAAAATGCACAAAGATATTTTTCCTTAATCTTATATAGAAATTTAAATAAATATAAAAAGACAAAATGCAAATGATAAATATTGTAATAAACTGATCTGATAAAATTATGAGCCGTAAATAATTAAAAATTTGATTACATTAAAAATGCACAAAGATTTTTTTCCATAATTTTTTATAGAGTTTTAAATAAATACAGAAAGGAAGAATAGCAACTTATCTGATAAATTATGTGTCGTAAATAATTGAAAATTTGGTTATGTAAATATATTTTCAAACGAAATTTACGACTGTCAACAGTGTCAATAAAACTTTAATCACACACATTCGAGGTGTCACGAACACGGGCTATAGAGGTTGAAGAAATTCGCGCAATTTCGCCGGCTGATTACGATTTGTCTACTATAGCCATGAATATGAAAACGACCGAGAAAGTAAACGCGATGCTTCAAGAGTGAATGTGACGTCATAGGGTTGGAAGGCATTAATTGCGCGAACTGTACCACCGAGACGCGAATCCGCCACCTCGCCCGTGCACTTATCTAACGCTATCGTTAACCCTTTCGCCACGCAAGCTACGGCAAGCCTTGAGGAACGCCCTGCGCAGATAATGAATCAAATGCGAAAATGGGGCCTACAGTTTGACGGCAAGGACCCCTGGTCTTTTTTAGAAAGAATCGAAGAACTCAAGGAAGCTTATGAGCTTACCGATCGGCAATTTTTCCGGGGTCTGCCGATGCTACTAAAGGGGGACGCGCAACTATGGTGCCGGGGAAATAGAAAACACTGGGAAAACTGGGACGATTTTACTGAAAGTTTCAAAGCCGCCTTCCTACCGCACGCCGACGCGTATCAACTCCTCGAAGACATTCACGCACGTAAGCAGAAACCGGGGGAGTCATATTTCAAATACTCCACAGCTCTGATCGCGTTATTAAACCGCGCAGGGATAACCACCGAAGCCCGGCAACTAGAATATCTGTATCGTAATATGCGCATAGCCTATCAGTGGCGTATTCGGCGAACCAATGTACGCTCGATACAAGAGTTGGGGCGTGAAGCAGCAAACTGCGAGCGCCTCCAACTGCTCGAGAAGACGGAGGCTCGGCCAAAAGAAAACGCACCCGAAGCGACCGCGGCCGTGGTATATAACCGCAACGAATGTTGCTGACGTTGTAAACAACGCGGGCACACACGCTTTGAATGCAGACGCATGCCGCGGAAGTTCTGCTCACAATGCGGCAAAGATGGCGTCCTGACCAAGGACTGCCACTCGACGTAGGGAAACGGGTCACAGACCGGGGAAGTCCTGGCCGCCCCCCGGTCCCTCGAATAGATTTCACCCCGCGGCCGCACCTTGACGTAATTATTAGTGGCATCCAGCTACGCGCGCTACTCGACACCGGTTCCGAGATTTCTTTCATAAACACCGATGCGCGAAACAGGCTAGAAGGAGCACAATACAGGGTTAAGAGTGACGAGAAAGAAGTACAATTAGCTGACGCACAAATAATTACCCTGCCCGGGTCGACGGAGCTGCCTGTCTCCATCGGCACACGACACCTGACGCACGTCTTCTATATAATGCCCACCCTCAAAAGCGCTGTGCTCATAGGGATGGACATCTGGGCGCAGCTTGGCTACGCAATACCGGCGCCTCCGCCGACCACCACGACAAGTCACCCCGCCACGATCGCAACAACCGAAGGGTTAGCGACACGATCCCAAGACGAAAATCGCAATCTAGAAACATTCCTGCACGAAGAGTTACCCCTATTCGAACTTGTGCAAGGCCCTACGGCCCTGACACAGCATGAGATCCGCGTAAAACCAGGCGTACGGCCGATCAAACAACGGTACCGTTCCCGAAACCCCGCCGTCCAATCGGTCATCGACCGCGAAATACAAGAGATGCTCAGCGAGGGCGTAATCGAACCCGCTGTCAGCGCATGGAGCTCTCCCGTAGTATCGGTCATCGACCGCGAAGTACAAGAGATGCTCAGCGAGGGCGTAATCGAACCCGCTGTCAGCGCATGGAGCTCTCCCGTAGTAATAGTAAAAAAGAAAAACGGAAAAAACCGTTTCTGCATCGACTTCAGGCGCGTAAACGACGTAACGGAACCCGACGCCTACCCCCTGCCACAAATCACTGCCACCCTCGATAAATTACGAGGGGCAAAGTATCTCACTACGCTAGACTTAAAAGACGGATATTGGCAGATACCCCTCGCGCCGGAAAGTAAGCCCGTCACCGCATTCACAATACCAGGGAAGGGACTATACCAATTCAAGATCATGCCCTTCGAGCTACACTCCGCGCCCGCTACGTTTCAACGCTTACTCGACCGAGTTCTCGGGCCCGAATTAGAGCCCCGTGTGTTCGTGTACCTCGACGATATAATTATCGTGAATGGCGAATTCAACGAGCACTTAGAAACACTGAGTGAGGTGTTCCGGAGGCTCCGCGAGGCTCAACTCCGAATTAATCCAAAGAAATGCAAATTCTGCGTCGAAAGACTAAAGTATCTGGGACACGTCGTGGACCGGCAAGGACTCCGGACAGATCCAGAAAAAGTAGAATCTATCGTAAACTGGCCGACGCCGAAAACCGTCAAACAAATACGCCAGTTTCTCGGAGTCGCCTCGTGATACCGCCGGTTTATCGAAAACTTCGCCACCATGGCCGCACCCCCTTACCGCGCTAACGCGGAAAAATGTCCGATGGTCCTGGGGGTCCATCGAGGACACCGCCTTCGCGAAATTAAAAGAAACGCTGACAACGGCTCCAGTGCTCGCATGCCCCGATTTCACGCGTCGATTCGTGCTGCAGACGGACGCCAGCGGCACCGGGCTCGGCGCGGTATTAACGCAAAATTTCCCAGAGGGAGAGCGCGTCATCGCCTATGCTAGCCGCACACTAAGCAAACCGGAACAAAATTATAGCGCGACCGAGCTCGAGTGTTTGGCCGTCGTCTGGGGCGTCCGCCGAATGAGGGATTACCTTGAGGGATACCAGTTCACGGTGATCACCGATCACCAATCTCTCAAGTGGCTCCAGCGCCTGGAGTCCCCCACCGGTCGCCTCGGACGATGGGCGTTTGAACTCCAGCAGTACGAATTCGACGTAAAATATCGAAGAGGGGCATTAAACCGCGTAGCCGACGCACTGTCACGACAACCGGTATCCGCCGCCGCCACCGGGACGAGCAGGTGTCCATGGTACTGCCGCCTACTCCAGGCCGTCCGAGATAACCCCCAGGACTATCCCGACTATGAAATAAACAATGACCGGCTATATCGACACCTACTACACGACCTTGATTTCAAGGAAACGCCGGCAGAGAGGCAATGGAAAGAGTGCATCCCGCGAGAGCACCGCGACTCCATTATGCACACGCACCACGACGAAGCTACGGCCGGCCACTTAGGGATCACGAAAACCCTAGCGCGAATAATGGGGTCGTACTACTGGCCAGGGATGGCACGCGATATCGCGAAGTACGTACGGAGTTGCAAAAACTGCCAACAACATAAAGTGTTACAGGCAAAACCCGCCGGCCTATTGCACGCCACAGACTCGTGCCGTCCCTGGCAGCACGTCACCATCGACCTGGTAGGGCCTTTACCCCGCTCGAGGGGCGGCAACACCTGGCTGCTTAATATGCAGGACAAATTCACCAAATGGGTGGAACTGAAGCCCCTCCGTCGCGCCACCGCGCCCGCCGTAACGGAAGCGATTTCCGAACGCGTCATCCTGCGTCACGGGTGCCCGGAAAGTATTATCTCAGATAATGGAACGCAATTCAAATCCGCGCAATTAAATAAAATGCTCACATCATTCAACATTAAGCATAAGTACACACCGGCGTACGCGCCACACTGTAACCCCGTCGAGCGCACGAACCGTACCATCAAGACGATGATAGCGCAATATGTAGACCGCCACCACCGCAAATGGGACGAACGTATCCCCGAACTACAATTCGCGTTCAATTCGGCTCGCCACGACACAACGGGGTACTCCCCGGCGTACTTAAACCTCGGACGCGAGTTGCTGTCGCCACTCAGCTCAACCTACACCCGCCCCGTACCCGCTCCGCCGCCCGCCGTCACCTCGAGGAGGCATTCGAACTCGTAAAAATTAATACCGCGCAAGCTTTTCAGAAACAGCAAAAATATTACGACTTACGACGAAGGTCCTGGAAACCGAAAATCGGAGATCACGTATACAAAAAAGAACATCCGCTATCAAATAAGGCAGCAGCGTTCAATGCAAAATTAGCGCCTAAATTTAAAGGCCCGCTCGAGGTACGACGCGTGGTGTCTCCCGTCATATACGATTTACGCGATACAAGCGACCGATGGTTTAGACATGTACACATACAGGACCTGAAACCGGCCCCTACCCCCC
>NW_017275842.1:17417-29177 GCF_001594065.2 Cyphomyrmex costatus
GAAAGCGAAAATAACTCGTTCCGACACCGAGGAAAGCGAGGACGAACAATAACAACAAGCCAGACCCTCCCGACCGCCAACACCGAAAACGAACAATTTAAAACGATTTAGTCGTTTGCCGTCAGCGAGAGCGATCTAACGCAAAGATGGATAACGATATCGTAAAAGAAATCGAGCAGCTTTTGGAGGAGTACGATCCGGCCAATCCAGGCATGGGACCGCGGGTGAAAATAAAGCTCGACCAACCAGCTTCCACGTGGCCTCCACCGGTCAAGCGAGTGCCCGTAGTGGGTTGCATGGTGCAACGCTCCGATCGCCAGATACGGGAGAAATTGGCCTGGCTTACGGCTACACCACTGCCGCCGCCACGTCGACCACGGCCAACCGAAAAGTGGCCCAGCTTAGAGCCAGCACGACCGATAGGACCAACACTGCCACCACCTATCGAAGTAGAGGTCGAACCAGGGCACATCATTCTGGTGCCATACTACGCGGCCCATGTAGCCCGACAATACCAAACTCATTCGGGCGGCAAACGATTTCAAGTACGTTTCAACGGAGACGGCACCGTACGCTCCGTGAAAAATAAATCGAAAAATAGTGCTTCTAAGTTCAAGCACACTTAAAGGGGGGGGGGGGGGGGGGGGGGGACGCATCGTCCACGGCCCGTACAACCGGCCGGACGCCGTTGCATCGCCACGCGGTGCAGCGATGAGGGTGCATAGCGCCCGACAATACAATAAAGCATAATCCACAGGTACACGATAGCAACCGCTACCGAGTCCTGCCGAACTCGCTCAACGCGCGGAGTTTCCACCACGCGACACTGTCAAACGTCGCAAAACGGCGAAGCGACGGGAAAGCGCGAGGCGAGTCGAAACAATACGAGCGCGACGATGTTGTAGCATAAAACGTCGCGCTCATGGAAAAATAGAGACATTCCGTTCCTAGCTCCGAACCAAACATCACCTCCAGAATCCGATACAGCTTAGCGACCAGAATACCGAGCCAGAGCGTACTCTAGCCCGATCGAGAGTTCTCGAAAAAATCGTAATAAGCATTCTTTCCTGTACCGCTAGGCACGAAAAAAAGATAGAGAGTGCTCTGTCTCTGTCGGGAGTTTCCGACAGCCGACCCGGCACAGGCTCCGACTCCGAGTTGACGTTCGGGGTAGAGGGTACTCTGCCTCCGCCGAGGGTTCTCGGTCGTCAACTCGGGTCACAATCTAAATCGCATATTCTGCCGCTACGAGTGACCAACAGTAGCCCGGGGTGGAGTGTTCTCCGCTTCTACCGAGTGTTCTCGGTCATTGGTCATCGTACGCGCGCAACGACACAAGCCGCGACCATCCGCAGGAATATTACATTCGTAATACCGTCGCGTACAGAAACGCCGATATCAGCTGATCGCGAAACGCGAACTGTCTCGACACGCGATAGGAAAAACAGCTAAGTAAACACGGGCTGGGCTTTAAACGGCTCGTCTTAGTCTCGCGCCGCGAAGAGACAGAAAAACTGTTACCAGCGAATACACACACACACACACCGACATCGAACGTCAGCACATACACACACACGCAACACTCACACACCGTCCGCTTGCCGACATCTATCACGTCGGGCACAATACGATAAACACACGCATACCGCATCGACACGACGTTCAGCGCAAGAGTCATTGTCACATAGAAACACACACGCCGCACACACACACATACGCACACACACATCATTTTCACCGACGTCAAACCACATTGTACGTAGCATTCATTTGTTTTGTCAAATAAATCCATACGTTGTGCTAATATTAATCACATATCTGAGATCTTACTTACACTCTCCCACCGGCCGAACCTCTTTCGAATTCTGCGACGTATAATCCGACGAGCTGCATCCGCGCATTCGAAAAGTTAGGTAGTTACAATTGAATGATGATATCAGTTGACTCGTATGATTTAAAAATCCCAGCAATTTTCTTCATTATTTATAATAATTATTTTATGGCTCGTAGTCCTGTTATTTTTGATGTTTTTTTGAATTTGTTGAGCCTTGTTATTTTATAATTTTTAATTTACGCGGACGAAATTATGCGTTACTATAATAACTATTTACCGTTTTCTTTTTCATCGATCAGAAACCTTTTTGGTATTCATACTTGAAACTTATTAAAAGAATTATATGCGTCAATATTTATTATGCCAATATCATATATGTTTTTTGTTTTCTAAATAATTTTATATACTATGGCATTGATAATGACTCGATAGGGATCGAAACGTTTGCCTTTATTGTTTATTTATCTCATATGTTATTTCGTTTTCATATAATATGTCATTAAATTTTTATGTTTTAAATTAAAACTTTTTTTCATTATTTATAATAATTTTATGGCTCGTAGTCCTGTTATTTTTGATGTTTTCCTTATTATATTGATTAAAATTATTATCTTGAATAATAAAAGCAAGACTTGTAGTGTTATATTGATATTATAAAGTTAATAGCATATGATCACTCCATTACGTGTGAGAATAATTGGAAGTATGTATATTGTATGTAGTATCGTGCAATAATACTCTTACTTGTACCAAGTGATATTCATAGACTTATGGTTTGCTGGCTAATCTGCTGGAGTTGGTCGTCTGGCTGAAGAGAAACCCTGTAGGAGTCTTCCTCTATTACGTCGTGCAGGAATTGGCTGATGATGAAGTTGAAGTTAGATGAAAACGTCGCACTAAAGCGGTTGTGCGAGAGAAATTAATTCCGTTCGCGAGGCTATCGCTGGGGATAGGAGGTAGGTTCAAGAGCTTGGATTAAAATGAAGAAATTAATTAATATATGAATATATTTTAAGTATAAAATAAAATAATTGAAATAATTATAATTATAGTATAATGAGAATAGTATTATTTTATAAATTGAAATAAGGTATTGATTAAGTATAATATGTAAAATAATTGAATAAAGATTATATAATTGAATGAATATAATTAAAAGTTATGTAAGATTTAAGAATTAATAACTAATTGTTAACATAAAATTTAAGAATTAGATTGGAGTTTGGAATTTGTCGCCTTTACTGAAGCGGAGTTCGAACAAAGAAGAGAACGTCGTAGGGGACGTCTGACACGGAACGCAAGATTTTCGGAACTGATTCATACGACGCGCGGTGATGCCGCGCTTGGCTACGCTGTCTCAAGAGTGGGGATTGGGGTAGAAGGGATGATGAATGTATTTCAGCGGATTTAGTTGTAAGTTTGTTGAGAGAGTGTCTGTAACTAGGGTTAAGATGGTAATTCATGGTTAGTAGGTAAGGATAGATCCGTAGATAAGTATAGATGGTAACGAAAATGTTGGTAAATGTTAGGATGGTAATAGGCAGATGGTAAGTTAGTGTGAATAAGATATGATATTTATTATAGGTTGCTAAAAGGAGTTTAAAAATGAAATTTTAAAGGATAATTAATAGGATGTTGCTCTTGAGGATTACAATATGTTATAATATACTTATATTAACGTTCCTATAAGTTGAGGCTTATCAATTAACCTAAATAGCGCAAAATTATAAATGTAGTGTTAAGAGGGACATAACAAAATAAAAAATTAATATAAAATTACATAACATATAAAGGTTTTCATCAACGTACTATCTACGCATTTCATTTATTGTCACATCAAATAATTAGGTTTAAATGTACGTTATTTAAAATAAATTTGCAAAACAAATATAGAACAATTTTTCAATAATTAACGTTTAAGTGATATATCTAAAATGCTACAATTAATTTTTTATTATAACATACTTCTTAAATAAAAAGACGTACATGTTGGCCAAGAGTAGATACTGTCATATTTACATATTGCAATTTATCATATTTCGATGAAGTTCGCATCATAATATTGTTTAAAACATCTAACTTTGTTCTAATTAATATGTAAAATGAATAGGAAAGTAGAAGATAGCAAAAGAGAGATTTTGATAATAATATCGCGCGTGTCGCTGCGACAAACCGAGCTATAGATTCTGGAGAATACGCGAAAACGCAAGAGCGATCATCATGTGGATTATATACCGCATTTGTAAACGTTAAACCTAATTATTTGATGTAACAATAAATGTGAAATGCGTAGATAGTACGTTGATGAAAGTCTTTATATCTTATATAATTTTACAATAATTTTTTATTTGCTTATTAAAAAGTGAATCGGTTTCTTCCTATAGTTATTGCTTGAAAACTGTACATATATGAAGATAGTATATAATTACTGCAATTTATTAAAAATTAACTTGTGTGTGTGCATGTGTATATATATAATTTTAAATAAATAAATTTTTTTATTAATAAGTTAATTTTTAATAAATTGTAGTAATCATATACTACTCTCATATATGTGTAGATTTCAAGCAATAACTGTAGAAGGACATCGATTCGCTTTTTAATAAGCAAATAAAAAATTATTGTAAAATTAAACACACACACACATATATATATATATATATATATATACATATATATATAAACGTGTGTGTATATATAATTTAATATTATTAAAATTATTATAATAATTATATATATATGCCGGGTGTCTTAGATCACCCGTACACCCTTTTTATCTCCGCAGGATGAGTTCCAATCAAAAATATGTTCAGACCAAAGATGTGGGGTTCCAAAATATCTACTTATTGGTTATATCAGTTTGACCTTGAGTGGCTTTGCCAAGGTCAGATCAAGGTCACATTGATTTTTTTAAATGGAACATCGTAATTTTTATTCTAGAATCTAATAGCCGATGTCAAGAGCTTTAAATAAAGTATCTTTCGATTAAGTAAATCTCAAGTTATGAAGATTAAAAGTTACAGTACCGTCGGAATCAGCATTGTTTAAGGTGTACCGCGTAGAGGTTGCCCGATCGGATTTACATCTTATGCGCGCGCGCGCGCGTGTGTGTGTGTGTGTGTGTGTGTGTCGCAGCAGAGATAAGGACCCCACAGTTCGTCACGCCCGTAGTATTTTTTGACTCCAAACCCTCTCTGCTGTGTGTGTACGTTTGCGCGCGCACATGTACATACGTGCATACGTGTACTTACATATGTTGGTGTTTCTGAATAAGTAAATTACTGAAATTACTGAATAAATAAATTTGTAAAGAGCATTCTAAAGTTTGAAATCTCTACTTTCCAAAATGGTAATTTATATATTGATTTGATTAATTCTTTACGATGTTATGCGGACACAAGTGAAAGTGCGTCAAACTTCAAAATTTGTTATTTAATTTTTATGAAGTTTGAGAAATTTCACGACGCAAACTAAAAATTGTGCATAAATGCGGTTTACAGCATATTAAAGCGTGAATCTTTACATTTAATTTACCTTTTCATTGAGCTCTGTACGATTTTTTTCCACCGAGTTGTTCAATATAGAAGTAAAAGTGGTCCTTTTTGCTTGAATATTGAGTAACTCGATGAAAAAAAATCGTACAGAGCTTATCAAAAAATAAAATTAAATGTAAAGGTTCACGCTTTCAAATGCTATAAACCGAATTTTTATGCGATTTTTAATTCACGTCATAGAACTTCTCAAAGTTAGTAAAAATTTTTGAGATTTGACGCACTTTTATGTATGTCCGTATAACTTAGTAAAGAATTAATCAAATCAAAATTTTTTACAAATTTTTTACGATCATTTTTGACGAAATTACACTCTTTTGAAGTTTGTCTATTTTTGTGGGGCAGGATAAGTGATGCTTTAATTTTGCTGTTAAGTGTAAGATGAATAAAAACGTTTATGAGTGTGATTGTAAATTTTATAATTTCGACATTTTATCTACCTGTTAGCGATTCTCTAATCTTTTGATCAATCCAGCGACGATAGTATGCTACACGTACGTAAACTCCAGGTCTGTTCGCTTTACCGCAATGCTGACCCCAACTAGTTATCCCGTACAAACTGAAAGCCCCTATTATAAAAAAGAATGTTAATTTTAACAATACTATTATATATATATATATATATTGCAATATATATTGCAAATACTAATTGAAAATGTTAAAATATAATATTTTATATTTTATAAGACAGATTTCATAAACTTTAATTTTTGAGTAAAGGTTATAAGTAATCATTTTTTAGAAATGAAAAGTTTGTATATTAATATTTTCTGAACTTTACTCTATTGCTTGTCCTTCCTGTATTACATAAATGTATCTACTTTTATAATTATGATTGCATTCTATATTATTTTAAAAAATTCTATGATAATATGCGTATATGACTCGTTATTATATTGTTCTTTTATTCATTTCAGTAAATATATATATGGTTAATTTATACATATATAATAACAGCCAAAGATGAGCGAATAAGTTATTATAAAAATTGAAAATAAATTATAAACAGCTCAAATAAATTAACAAATTAAAATTAACAATAAACCTCCCAGGTCAAGAATAAATTGAGCTTAATAATGGTTGTTAAATATATCTATAAATTTATTATAATGATAACATTAATATACGGTACGTTTCGACTTCACAGAGTCCTCATCAGCCGTAAAAAACCCTTTAACAGAAGAAACCAATTTCCTCTTAACCCATTAACCGTTGAATGCACTGGAATTTTACCTCGAGTTCAGCGTTTATTTCTCGTATGAAACATATAAGGAAAAAAATCGAGAATACATGAATTTTATAGTTTCAAGGTCGCTCTTTCGAATGGCGATGAAAAAATTTTTAAAAAATTGCAATTTTCAGACTCATTTTTTTTCGTTTCTCATAAAATTTTTTGTCAAAACGCATTTGTATCGACTTAAAATAAGTCATAAACGTGCACCCGATGTGTCCACTAAAGGAATCCATCATACTTGATTTTTTTTTATTGGCTTATTAACAAAATGACGGTCGATACGACGACATATTTGTGCGTTTTTCAAAATTGCCCATCATCTAACATGAAAGTAATTCTATTTGAACAAAACTCATTACTCAGGGGTTTTTGGGGTCGCTGATTACGAATCTGATGTTAGTATTGTTAAATTCGAAATGGTGGATCCAATATGGCGGACCCAAAATATCTGGAGACACGGTAGTATCTCGGCGCTAAGCCAAGCGCGCGACACTGCCGTGCCTCCTTTACGCGAAACTGAGAATTTTCGAGGTCGAAATGATCAGATCTCAGTAACGGCTGAACCGATCAAGTTCTACATACGCTCAATCGACAGGAAAAACTTAAATTGTATGATAAAAGTGCTTTCAATTTTTTTTCTACGTGCCCTACGAGCGGAGATATCGCGATGCAAAGTCCGAATCTGTGAATTTTCACGTTTTATTTTTAAGATACGTCATCGTCGTCGACCAGAGAAACTGTCCATCTCGTTTTTTCGATAATAAAGGGCTTTGACTTTATGTGTTATCTCACTCTATCTATCATCTCACTCTATCTATCTATATCTAACCAGCAGACCAGTGTTGCATGGTCACATATGATGACGCGCGCGTGGTTTAAAATCTTATAATTAAAAATAAAATATTATTCAATATAATATAAAATATCACAGTTTTTTTGAACATGGCCGGAGACGCTACCGCGTCTCCTGATTTATTAATAATATATATATAATGTTATTATATATATGGGGCATTCTCCGCGTGTCGGAGTCCCCTTCTGCCCATTTCATTTTTTGACAGAATTCAACCAACCAGGGCTTAAAATTTTCGTTGGAGTGTCTACTTTTTATTGGCGTGCGGCGTTGTGTGAAAATTCAAAATGGCGGACTGGTGCAGCGCCGAAAATGAAAAATGAAGTATATATCTTTAAAAAAAATGTAGAAGTGACACTTCATTCGGATAATACTGTATACTGAGGAGTTTTTCGAGGTTGCTGGTTCCGATTCTGAAGTCGAAATTGAGAAATTCAAAATGGCGGACCGAGCATGGTCGATCGAAATGTCGAAATCTCACTTACTTATGAAACTCGATACTGGGGAGTTTTCGAGGTCGCTGGTTTCGATTCTGAAGTTGAAATTGAGAAATTCAAAATGGCGGATTGAATATGGCCGACTGAAATGCAGAAATCTCACTTATTTCTTATGAAACTCGATACTGGGGAGTTTTCGAGGTCGCTGGTTCCGAATCTGAAGTCGAAATTGAGAAATTCAAAATGGCGGATTGAATATGGCCGACTGAAATGCAGAAATCTCACTTGTTTCTTATGAAACTCGGTATGGGGGGTCTTTGAGGTCGCTGGTTTCGAATCTGAAGTAGAAATTTGAAACTTTAAAATGGATGCTCCAATATGGTTGACCGAAGTGCAGAAATATCACTTGTTTCGGATGAAACTCGGTACAGGGGGTTTTCGAAGTCGTCTATTCCGAAATTGAAGTCGAAATTTGTAAATTCAATTGTATAATTCTTCAATATAATGAAGCATTACATAAAATTTCATGAATACTAACAATGTTGTTAAACCTTATAACGTTGAACTTGAAATATCGAACTATCGAGTTGAAAACCCAAAATGAAGTATTTGGTGATACGGAGATTTTATCTCTACTTACGATTGATTCCGCGCTTAGCATCACCCAGGATCGACGGCGTGGACGTAGCGGAAATCCGATCCCTTCGGGGTGCTTGATTACAGTGAGTCCCCTTGCCTCTCACTATCTAAATGCTTAGATGTCAAAATCGCATTTTTAGGCTTGAATTACAGGTTGTCTCATTTTAAAACTATACGTCTTCCTTCAGTGGCATTTGAATATCTTTTCATGAAAATTTCATTAACCGATAATACTTGGAATGCGTGGTTTTTAATTATTTCTGGTACAGGTAGTGCTGATTCAAATCTCTTGTTTAATTTTTTTTTTCATTTTTTCATATTCCACCTTACTGATATAAAAAGTCTCAATATTTTTGAAGTAACTTTTTGCCCATTTAAATAATGCCTCTGGAGTTAGAATAGCATCCTTTGGTTTTGCCGTAAGACTTGCTCTATAAGCTGCTCTCTTAAAAGTGGCTCCTACACCATCATATCCACTTTTTCTATGGGAAGTTGCACTATAGTGCCACTCCGCTTCGACACCAAAATCTTCTAGGTGGTGCAGCAGATTTAAGATTTGGAATCTGTTTTTAAAGTGTTGCTTAGCTCCGTCAGTTATGTAAATAATTTTCTTGAGATTCCGTACAGATTTCCTAATTTCAGGAATAAGTTTCACTTGAATCGAGTATACAGCTGCTGTATCGTGTTTTAAACTATTCGATAAGAACACGCAAGTTTTATGCTTTATTTCTGAATTTTCTAAGTAATAATAAATTGCAGGAAATACTGTGCATTGATCATTATTAAAATGAAAGGCCTGTGAAGCATCCTGAACTGTGTATGCGTAGTTCTCTGAAAAGTCAAACATTACGAGCACCTCTCCTTCGCAAACGCGGTCTTTTATTTCTGCTGTAAACATCGATTGCTGTTTCGCAATGAAAGAATGAGGTTTGAGCTTTTAAAATTTTGTACGCAACTCATCGATAAAGTTAACATTTTTGAGATTAACTGTTTGTAATGTAGATCTGTCTGTTCCAGTCCATGAAGTACATTGTACGTGAGAGATGCAAACTTCGTCTAAAGAATTAAGTAATTTTGTACAAAATTCGTCTATCCCTGGGCAATTACCGCATTCGTCTAGGTGACATTGAGGTGTCGGATTTTTACAGATCATTACACTTAAGCAATCTTTATAATTCTTAACAGGAGTGTCCCAGTTTCTTGTCACATTTTCTATATTCACGGATTCTAGCATTAATTTACAATTCTCATGAATTGTACAAACACAAACACTGTGTGTGCCACTAGATCCAGCAAGTATGCAATTTTTAGGACGTAGTTTAGCAAACGTACTAAATCCTACGCTATTATCTGGATTATCTTGTTCAAATTGTGCATGCAGTTCTTTTAAATTTAAAAGCAGAAGACGCTTTTGAATTTTGCAACGTTCATCATTTACAATTATTGTTACAGTATCCGGGCATTAATCTGCTATGCATATCATTGTTGTAGAAAGCAACTATTTTCGTAACTAAATCGGAACCTAGAGTATTCCCACTTTTTGCGACAGTATCTGGTAAAACTCCCTGAGTAGCTCTTAATTCTTTGCTTTTTGCAGCTAATTGCCAGGAACATTCAAATTCAGCAGATATTTTCGTCGCACTCCAAGATTCAGGAGCTAGAGTGAAAATTTTCAATCTCAAAGGATCATTCTTGGTCAGGCTTAAAAATTTTCCTTTTAAACTAGCAAAAAATTCCTCAAGTTCAATTTCACGAACTGACCTCATTTCGATATTATCGGTGTTTTGAGACGTATCGTCTTCAATGAAACTGTCGTTCATTTTCTGATTTTCAGTATCTTCATGAACTGATACATTAGATTTAGAAATTTTATAATAAATCTTTCTGCATGCAGAACATACTTTACGACACGATAATTTCGGAAACGTACGCAACATTGCTTTTGATATACGGCGTAAATCTTTGCCGATATGAACTTTTTCCCCCGGTACAGAAAATGGATTTGCACATCTGTCTACTCGACTACTGGAAGACATTGTAAAATATATCTAATCAATTGGGAAATAGATAATTTACATTCACGAATTCTGTTTGGAAATTTCTAATTGAAAAATTGACAGATAAAATATCAAGGCGAAAAATGAAGACAAAAACTAAAGAGAAAAATCAAGTAAGAAATCAAGCTGCAGTATACGATTTTGCATGAATTGTTGAGCCTTTAAATTATCGCCGCGTCCTACTTTGCTTACGAGAAACAAGAGCCGCTCACTGACGTACTGTTATCAGACGCTACCTTTCCCGTAAACAAAGTTGAACGCGTCGAAGTAGATATACAGGTGGGGGTAGAAAGACGAATAGAGTGAGAGGGCAAAATAACATGATCGTTCTTTCTCTGTTTACTGAAGCCTAAATGGTTGTTGGATTAACAGCAATCAATAGTAATCAGTAGTTATCAGTAAACAGAGAAAGAACGATCATGTTATTTCTGCCTCTCACTCTACTCGTCTTTCTACCCCCACCACTATCATCAGCGGTCCATTCTATATGTCGATGGATACACCCGGCGTGTGGCGGATAAATCAGCCACAGACGTCATTTCCATTGGGAAAATACATTTCATTTTTCACTTCAGATTTTTCCTTCATTTTCGAGCGTCGGACCGGTTCTTACATTTCGAGGCCCAGTTTCTGAATTTTAACATTATATTCCAAACCAGCGACCTCAAAAACCCCCCATACCGAGTTTCATAAGAAACAAGTGAGATGTCTGCATTTCAGTCGGCCATATTCTGTCCGCCATTTTGAATTTCTCAATTTCGACTTCAGATTCGGAACCAGCGACCTCGAAAACTCCCCAGTATCGAGTTTCATAAGAAATAAGTGAGATTTCGACATTTCGGTCGACCATGCTCGGTCCGCCATTTTGAATTTCTCAATTTCGACTTCAGAATCGGAACCAGCAACCTCGAAAAACTCCTCAGTATACAGTATCATCCGAATGAAGTGTCACTTCTGCATTTTTTTTTAAAGATATATACTTCATTTTTCATTGTCGGCGCTGCACCAGTCCGCCATTTTGAATTTTCACATAACGCCGCACGCCAATAAAAAGTAGACACTCCAACGAAAATTTTAAGCCCTGGTTGGTTGAATGCTGTCAAAAAATGAAATGGGCAGAAGGGGACTCCGACACGCGGAGAATGCCCCATATAT
>NW_017275842.1:30328-30775 GCF_001594065.2 Cyphomyrmex costatus
GCGGTGAGTGCGACGAAAGATTCACGGACAGAATCGATGGATGGCGCAATCGATCCTTTATTCGGCTTTTGTAGCGCGAAACTTATCCTATTCCGGAACATACCGCCCGCCTCGGCTAGACTAGCCGAAACACGATTATTTGATGCCGCCCGCCGTGCCATTCGAGTTTAAACGATATGATACATGACGCTTTACACTTTACTTAGACTTAGAAAAATATGATACATACATAGAAATATTTACATAGAGAGGTATACGAGAACATGAACTTATTATACAGTAAGTTCGAGCTAAAGGAGTTCGATCAATGAATGCCACGAACGGAAATCGTTCATGTGGACGTTTCGTTTAAATCAACGGGTAGGAAACATAGCTTCACTATGAAACGTTTATACGTCGATTTTGACGTTTTCACAGTGACGACGCGCGTTAATCCGTCGTCTCCGG
>NW_017275843.1:0-4890 GCF_001594065.2 Cyphomyrmex costatus
AATTACACGCTCCGGCGAGAAGAAATTTCCCGCGAAGACGCGTCATAGTACACGGATACGATGGCCTGTGGCAAGCGGATGTAGTTGAGATGCGTCCATATACGCGCTTCAACAGAGGTTACCACTACATCCTCACTGTCATCGACGTGCTGAGTAAGCATACATGGGCCATGCCGCTCAAAGCCAAGAGCGGGAATGAGGTGACGCGGGCAATTGCAAAGATAATTCGAGACGACCGAAGATGTCCGAAAAATTTGCAGACTGACAAAGGAAAGGAATTTTACAACTCACATGTGCAGAAACTCTTGAAGAAGCACAACATCAATCATTATTCTACGTATTCCGTAATGAAGGCATCGGTCGTCGAACGATTCAATCGTACATTGAAGAATGACATGTGGAAACAGTTTACATACAACGGAAACTATAAATGGATCGAAATGCTGCCGCGTCTCGTGTCGGATTACAACGCGCGTAAGCATCACACTATCGGCATGCGACCCGCTGACGTAACTCCCGCGATCGCCGAAAGACTCCTGGGCACGGTGTATAGTGCGATAAAGATCGCTGGTCCCGCAAAATTCAAAGTGGGCGATGCGGTACGCGTAAGCAAATTCAAGACAATATTTGAAAAAGGTTTCACACCGAATTGGACCACGGAGGTCTTTAAAATTATCAAAGTGCAGCAAACTAATCCAGTGACGTATCTACTGGAGGATTCCCGCGGAGAGCTCATAGCTGGAGGATTCTACGAATACGAACTGCATCGCGTCGCTAATCCTGATGTGTATCTCGTTGAAAAAGTGTTGCGCAAAAGGGGAAACGAGGTTTATGTGAAATGGTTGGGACTTGACAAATCACACAATTCGTGGATTCATAAAGACAATGTATTATAAAATTATAAATTATACATTATAAAAATTACACATTATATAAATTATATATATTATACATAAAAGTATATTAAATATCCTACATTAAAGTGTATTAAATATCCTTTATAAATTATATTACATATTATATATTAAATATATTATACATTTTATACAAGTTATATGTATGTATGTATATGATATGTGTTTTATTTACACCGGTAATGTCCCCATGGGAGCGTGTTGGTAGAACCTGATACGATATACCGCTTATCATCGTGTGGACTTAGAGCGATTTTTGTTTCCGATATTGTATACACCTCGTGTAATTTCGATCTGATGCACGATTGTCTGCGCATCATTTCAATAACATCATTCAAGCATTTCGTGTAATCATCAAACGTTATGGATCTTGCCACAACATTGCTTTTGACACCCTTTGCTTTTTTCGTATCCTTCTTTCCTTGTACACGTAAAGCGTACATTTTCGCTCTAAGCCCGACGAATTCAGTCATGATGGCACCGTTGTTTTCATCTTTCATAAGACCAGGAACTTTTTTATTCGCGAGCGGAATACTGTACGGGTTGTCAATAGAGTAATCGCTCGTATCAAATCTATCGATATCGCGTTTTATAATTTCATATACGTCGTCACATTCTACATGATATATGAGGCTATCAGTATCGGTATACATAATTTTGCATTTATCGTGAAACAACGGTGCCATATATTCGTGGTGAAACTCGTACAAACACGTTTTCGATATATCGAGGATGCACATACCCACGTATATCGGTTTGTCGAACTTCACCTCGAGTTTACGCAGCTCTATCGCGACCAGATTCTCCGAGAAAACGCTACGACTGTGAAAGTTGGGTTTCGCGATCATTGCTTCGGCACCGTATCTGCCTTCCCATTTTGTTACTAATTTTACATCAACGCGATCGCGCACATTCTCCATGGTTTTACCAAATACCGCGTTATTCATAAGTTTGTATAAATTTTTCTCAAAATCATTCTTTGCCAAAGTTCTAAATTTTGTATTTAATTCTATGTAATCGCGAAGCCATGGAGATTGCGTGAATTGCAGTATACGGTGAATCTTTGCGATACTGAGGCCGTGACGAGTACACTGCTGCAGGTTGCGATAATGAATCACGTAACGCTGCTTATCGCATAACGTCGCGAGGAGCTTGTCATCGCGCTTGCCGGGTGGTTTCTCTCGCGTTGGACAGAACGGTAGGTCAGTGTGCGCGTCGTGGAGATGTTGTGGGTACTCAATGTCAACCTCGAGAATATAGCCTGTAGGTGAATCTAGCGGGATGGTCGAAAAGTCGAAATTTTGCACGTCGTCGACCCATCGAAAATCAGCGTATGGTAATGGTTGACACATTGCCCAGCCGTAGAGATTGTTGACGTCATAGTACATTAGGTACGATGATGGTTTCGATGAGTCGTACGACGATATGTATTTGTTGTTGGCTCGCGCGTACCTGTTTGAGCACTGGCTCAGACCACCGCGTATACCGCGCTCGACAAACATGACCATGTCAATGTCTGTGAGCAGTTCAAATTTTACACCCGTATGCTTCAACATGGCATCCCATGTGAAGCCAGGCAAGGTGTAATAATATGCGGGGTCGAGCCCGTAACTCGCGACGCAACTGTCGCGGAAATTTTCAAATACGTCGGCCAACAACAATACATCTGTTTTTAGATACAGGTCGCTATATTCACCGAGCGTTTGGATGGAGAACCGCTGCCACACGTTGACAGCGTGCGCGTAATCGCTCTCGGATACCGTGTCGTCTGTCAATGAACTGTAAAACGAATCGCGAGGCGGCAAGCACGATTCATTCAATTTTTCACTGCAATCAATGTACTCGTACGGAAAGACACCTTTTCGAGTTAAAAGATTGAAATTTTCTTCCGATAAATGTGAAAATTCGCGTCGCAATACCCGCAGCTTGTCTTTATTGAGAAAAGATGCTAATTTGTCTAAACTAGAAGCGAGAAATCTATATGAATCTATGAAACGTAGTTGTATACAATTTTTTTTATCATCTATAGTATCATCAACGTGTTTAGTAAAAGAGGTATATTTTTCTTTAGTTATCGGTAAGAGATCAACGTGTCCTTCATAGGCAGTTGCAATTTCCTTTATAATGAAATGAGCGTCGTAACCGGTTAAATTATGAAAGACTACGGGTATGCATCGCGAATCTTTATAATTTAAATTACAATTTGAATGCGCGGGACCTCTATATCGCCCGGTAAGATGACAGTGATCGCGTGCCCGCTTATCATCTTTCGCGAACGGTTTTTCGCATACGTGGCAGTGCGTGGCGCTATTAAATTTTTCACAGTCGTCTCGCGTGAAATCCATGGGAACATTGGTCGAAATTATAGATTGCACACTATGTGCTAAATTTTTCAATTCGTCCGCGAACCATGATATGCAATTATTATCGCGGCGAAAACGATAACCCGACAGTGAATCGTCGTATGAGCAATGAATGTAATACGCTATACTAAAAACGTTGTGATGTTGATAAGTGTACGTGGAGGTTGTTGGATCCTTATCCGTTTTCTCCAATGAGCATTCCAAATCGGCGTAGACTACGAACGGGACGCGCTCCTTTCTGCAGTGATTGCGGAAGCTCAGCCACTTGTCGTCCTCGCTCGGCAGCCTTACTGCACAATCGTTTAATTTTCCACAGTCGACGCTGTGGAGGTCCAATTTAGCGCTCGAGCCAAAGTAGTGCAAGCATCTGGAAAAAAAAAAATTTTTTAATAAAATTATTAGTATTACTGCTATTATTATTATTATTATTATTATTATTATTATTATTATTATTGTTATTGTTATTACTATTATCATTATTATTATTATTAATTATTATTAATTACACATACCTATCGCAGAAATATTTCCTGTTCTTCTTTTTACTTATTTGTGATCTCACGAGGCGTGATAGGTTATTGATCAACGCGAAATGTCCCTCGATGTCATCCTGCACGTATAGGAGGTTCACGTGCTTGTTTCTCTTTCGGTCAGCGAGTCGTATCGGTACGATCCCATCCTCGATGGCGTAGACGTTGATGGAAATGTCGTTGAGATTTTCAAATTTTTTAATTTGATTTAACGTCATCGGGAACTCAATACCCGTGAGATTTAGTACCGATAAGTAGTGTGAATATGAAGATTTCCGTTCCACATTTTTTTTGGCGGGATGTAGAGCTGCAACCACCGACCATGCGAAACAAGCAGTGTCTTTGGATTGCACATTGATCACCGCTCTCTTTAACATAATTTCTCGCGGGAGTTTGATGTGACATCCCGCGCGCAGAGGATTCAGTTTATTCGCATTAACAATCAAGTTCAATATACGTGACAGTGCCCATCCGCTATCACGTTCTTGAAACTCTTCGAGCGATGCTAGGATTGGCTCGACGACGCGCGACACGTACCACTCGCGCTGATCGGTGCATCGATATATTTCATAGTTCCTGGTTGCGATGCTCTTGTTCGCGCGTTTGTCACCCGCCACGAATTCACCGTTAAACACAGTATTTATCTTTATAGAGTCATATCTCTGTAAAACACACTGCACACGCTCGAGCGCAATTTCACTCACGTCTTCGAGGAATCGGCGAGGGTCGATGTGATTAGAGTTTATCACCGCGCCCGTTAAAATACGGCTTTCGAACGCCGTCTCGATCTCGCGCCATCGGAGTCCATGTCCGGCGCCCACGTACACGAATCGTCCGCGCACTGAATCCTTTAAACTCTCAAGCCGCGAGATACGTGCGATCACTGATTGTCTATTACCGATCGAGAATCGCGGGCGTTTGATCCGACTCTGTTCTTCCAGAGATTCGATGAATTCGTCGCATCGCTGTTCCCACGCGATGTACTCTTCTCTGGTACTAAGCTGGTTAGCTTGCTGTATCAAATCTCGCTCCATGTCGCTTGATTGACTAATGACACGATGCGTCTAAATCTTTGCGTTTTAT
>NW_017275843.1:6240-9758 GCF_001594065.2 Cyphomyrmex costatus
TCATTATCATTATTATTAAGATTATTATTATATTAATATTATATTATTATATTTTTATTATTATTATATTATTAAATTATTATCATTATATTATTATTATTATATTATATTATTATTATTATTATTATTATTAAAATGTATATTGAATAGCACTTGTCAGTGTTCTTAGCTTACCGCGTTCGGAGGACCCTGGCGGCCATTGACCCCGCAGCGACCACCGCAATTCTTCCCGCGCGAATTTCCCGCGATGTTAGCACCATGTGACGTCATTTTCTTCCCCCTCTGCGGTGTCCCCCTCCCTCTCCCGTGACGTCATACCCCTCTCACCCTTCCCTCCGTGACGTCATATTCCCTCGCCCTGTGACGTCATCCCCTGGCATCACCACAGAGTTCCTAAACGTATTATAATTTATACCCCTCGCGTTCTTAAACACATTATAATTTATGTTGGTAAACCTGGTTCATAAATCAAGTACTTACGGAAAAAAGAACAAACTTGAGTTAGAACCCTCCCATCTATACTACTAATTACTTATGTAATGTGTATTAATATAGTTTTATTATGCATAAATACATCCCTTTACACAATATCAGTTTTATTTATCCACGAATTATGTGAGTTGTCCATTCCTAACGTATACTTCGTTGCCTCGTTTACGTAATACTTTTTCCACAAGATAGACGTCCGAATTGGACACTCGTAGTTCGTATTCGTAAAAACCACCGGCTATCGGCTTTCCTCGATAATCTCTCAGCAGATACGTTGCAGGATTCGTACGTTGCACTTTGGCGATATGGAAGATCTCGGTAGACCAATTTGGTGTGTATCCTATTTCAAAAATCGTCTTGAATTTACTAACACGTACTGGATCGCCTTTCTTGAATTTCGTCGAGGAAGCAATTTTCACGTGACTGTACACCGTCGACAAGAGACGTTTTGCAACGGGAAGTGTGACGTCTATCGGACGCATTCCAATGGTTCGATGTCTACGACGATTATAATCTGACAGTAAACGCGACAATTCGTCGATCCATTTGTACGTGCCGTTAAACGTGAATACTTTCCACATGTTATTTTTGAGAGTACGGTTGAATCGTTCCACTACCGACGCTTTCATTACCGAATACGTAGAATAGTGATTTACGTTGTGTTTCTGCAAAAGTTTCTGCACGGTGGCATTGTAGAATTCCTTTCCTTGATCCGTCTGTAGATTCCGCGGGTATCGTTTGTCCTCGCGAAATATTTTGGAGAACGCCGCGGTTACGTCGCTTCCGCTCTTGGTCTTGAGTGGTAATGCCCACGTGTACTTACTCAAAACATCGATAACAGTCAAAATGTAACTATAACCTTTATTCGATCGCGCATAAGGACGCATCTCAACCACATCTGCTTGCCATAAATCGTCACGACCGGGCACAATAACTCGCCGTCACGGAAAATTTCTCCGCGCGGGTGCGTGAAGCTCCTCCACGAGTCTCCGTTTCTCGATACACATCTCCTATCGTTATGAAATTACGCAAGCTTCACGCGTGTCTTTTTAAATGACACGTTAATGCATTTTCCATGTTAATCACGTTTCTTTGTTTTTATCGCGCTTTCCAGTCTTCGATTTTATCGTCATCAATTTATGATAAATCCGGTTTCGCGAAGTTCCTCGATTATCGACAGAATTTCGTCGTCGTGAGCGTTATTGCCAGCGCTACGGGAGGCATCGAGTAACTGAAGACGGTCCACCAACTTATTCGGATCATCCCAATGAACGTAATCGCTTTGTCGTCGGTAACCCTCATAGTCGTCGGTACACCTGCACCCAAACTCATAGTTCTGTGTGCAGATACGAGTGGACCGATAATATACTTATATTTGTATCCCTTGTTATTTTTGACAGGCATTTCAGCGTTATGACGACGTCTATGTGCATTCGTTGTCAACAGTATACTCTTGTACGTTCGCTTATCGTTCTCTAGATGTCGTCGTCGGGAAGTCTCTTGAAAACTAATTCGTACAGACCTGGTGTACCCTTATATCTGTTTCCATCGATTATTATGGTATCGTCTGTATCCACATCGAATTTTTTATCACCCAACATTGTACCGTTCTCATCGAAATAAACACCGTACACGCGATCGATTTCATTTCTCCTGTCACCACTCAGAAGAGCATTGATGTAAAAAATGTATATGTGTCCTAACGGTCCTAGCTGACTGTTTAATCTATCGACAAAATTGGGCATGGGTGTGAAGAAGAGGAAAAAGTCGAAGAGGAAGAGGATTTTATCTGTAGCGAAACGCGATGGTTTCCTACCGATTTTACCAGGGTTGGGAGCGCTCGGGTCTTTGATCGGAGGAGCAGCTAGCGTGGCGAAAGCGGTGGGCGATCGTAAAGCCGCTCGACGACAACTCGAAGAATTGCAACGTCATAATCGCGCGATGGAGGGTCGCGGTCTGTACATTGCACCATACAAACGCGGCGGTCGTGTGAGGAAGAGGTCGAAGGTAAAAAAAAAAACATGGAAGGAAACGGTAGAAACTCTTAGATTACCGATCTCTGGCACCACAACGAACGAGCAATTGAGTCGTTCGGCGTATCTTTTAAAATTACCGTTCTTCAGAGGTGTATTCATGCGCGATGCGATACCCGCGAAATCACGTCGTAACGAGTGCGGTATCGTGAACCTCGACGATTCGACAGCCCCGGTACACACTGAGTCGCTTACGTGAAGAGGGGAGACGAGGCTGTCTACTTCGACAGTTTCGGTAATCTCAAACTACCGAGGGAACTCGAACGATATCTCGGAGGTAACATTACGTACAACAGACGATCATATCAGTCGTACAATCAAAGCATTTGCAGTCAGTTGTGTCTGCGATTTCTTTGGGAGATCGATTGGAAGAGGATGAAGCTCCTCGCGTGATATATTGTACAGCGATCCGAACAGTCCAGCGGTAACTTTCGTGCTACGATCATGTCGTTGACTCTCACACTAACGGGAAGAAACAGTGTCCTCGCGGCGAATTACTTCCCCGCTTTGGACTTGAGCGATAGCGAATACGAATTGGGTCTTACGAATTTCGAAACGTACAACACGATACCGAACGTCACCTCCTCGAATAATAAATTCCACTTCGACACCAACGACATTACGATCACGATTCCCGAGGGATCGTACGAATTTAATGCTATAGAAAAGTATCTGAGGGCTGCTATAGTTAACAGTACACTACCTAGTACTATCAACAACAACGAACTCGAGGAGACCGATGAGATCGATGAAATATACGATTACGATAAGAATAAAGCTAGGGAGGAATCTGTATTAATTCTTCGGGCGAACGAAAACACCATGAGAAGTGAGATCAAGTGTGAATATCTAGTGGATTTTTCCAAAACGAACAGTATCGGTTCATTGTTAGGCTTTTCGACGTCTCGCGTGTTACGAACAAAGTGGCATGCATCGGACGAACTGGTGAAAATTATGAACGTGAATATAATTCGCGTTGAGTGTAACATTACCTCG
>NW_017275844.1:0-3281 GCF_001594065.2 Cyphomyrmex costatus
AATAAGTCCTCACAAAATAGATCTTGTGCGTGGTTTTTATGCTTATTGAATTTACAAATTTGTCAATTACTTAATCGACTGTGAAACTGACCAATGTGATTACATTTGCTGTATAGTAGAACCATCTTTAAAAACCTACGTGATATTACCCTTATTTACTTAATTCTAATGACATGTATCATTTGTATAAAAGATTTGATATCAATAGTCGGCGCCAAGTTAAATTCTAATCTTTAAAAACCTACGTGGTATTATCCTTATTATTTACTTAAATCAATGACATGTATCATTTGTATAAAAGATTTGATATCAATAGTCGGCGCCAAGTTACTCTACCTTATTACTTACTTAATTTTAATGAAATTTATCTTTTGTATACAAGATTTGATATCAACAGTCGGCGCCAAGTTAAATTCTACCAAATTAAAAAGTAAAACACAAGTGGTACCTTTAATCTTTAAGAACCCATACCAGGAGACGCGGTAGCGTCTCCGGCCATGTTCAAAAACTGAGAGACGCTACAAGTCACTTATCCCGAGCAACCAAAGTCTATTTTTGAGAGGTGCATAACTACTAAAATATAAAAAATTTTGAATCGAACGTGATATGTCCTGAAAGGCGGCATCGCCACGAGTAATTCGAGACAAAAAAATTTTAAATCAGACAAGCCGTTATGGAGATACAAGCGGTCGAAAAGTGATGATTTTAATGAAAAATTAAGAAATGTCTCCTTCTCTGTCCGTCTGTCTGTATTTAAGAACTTTTTAACATCCTCTTTCACCTTTTACTCGCACCTCCACCACCTTGGCCCACCGGACCTCCTCCACTCGCCTCACCCCCTCCCCCACCACCAACCCCCACCACACCTCTCTTCCGCTATAATTCACTCTTTTTCGTTATTACAACTTTTTGACATTCTCTCTCACCTTTCACTCGCACCTTCACCATCATCGGCCCTCCTCCACTCGCCTCCCCCCTCCCCCCACCACCAACCTCCACCTCCCCTCTCTTCCGCTGTAATTCAATCTTTTTCGTTATTACAACTTTTTGACATCCTCTCTCACCTTTCACTCGCACCTTCACCATCATCGGCCCACCGGACCTCCTCCACTCGCCTCCCCCCCACCGCCCCTCCCCCTCACTCCACCAACCACCCCCGCCATCCCTCTTTTTAGCGGTATTGCACTCTTTTTCGTTAATACAACTTTTTAACATTCTCTTCTTTTACTCGCAGCACCACCATCTTCGACCTACCGGACCTTAAAATATTAATTAAAATAAGAACCCGACTGCTGAATGGTACGACGAATATTTAAAAAGATAAATTTTGAAAAATTATCTTATTTAATTATAAAAAACTTTATTTAAAAAAATTTCTTTTATATGAAGGTAATAAGGAAAATCGATGCGTTAATATTAGACGGTTAGTGAAAACAATCTTGGGGTTTGTTTTGATGTGGAAAGGCGGATGCGCGCGAGTTTCATATCCCCCCCTCACCCGGCTCACCGATAAACTGAGCAGTCATCTTTTAAATACATATTAACTAAAATTATTGTTTTAAATACTACCGACTGTTGACCGATATGACGTATATTTAAAACCATAGCAGTACTGTCACGAGTTAAACTGTAATAATATTAACGCGAAAAGTAACTGATTATTAATTATTAAAGTTGCTAATACAAAGTGAACATACGTAAAGTGTATTCGACTGTCATGGGACATTTCGACTCCCCGCGGAGCGGTGAGGTGGACAATGCAACATTTGGTTGATTTTCGAATCGCCTCCGTCTAGCTTTCGCTGTCCCTCTCACAACACCGCACCGCGCATAATATATTACCAGGAAAAATTACTGTTTTACATTTGTATAATAATTTTGATTTTTTAATAATTTTGTTTTACAATATGCAATCGCGTTAACGAAAAAAAATTAATATGTTGTTATAAATCTGACGTGTCAATATTAGACGGTTAGTGAGAGCAGCCTTGGGGATTGTTATCAATACAACACATCAAGTGGAAAGGCGAATGAGAGTCGCACGTCCCCCCCACGCCAGGCTCACCGATAAACCGTGTAGGCATCATTTAAACACATATTAAATAAAATTATTATTTTAAATACTACCGGATGCTGACTGATGTGACGTACATATATTTAAAACTATCGCAGTACTATCACGAGTTAAATTGTTAATATATTACCACGAAAAGTAACTGATTATTAATTAAAGTTGCTAGTACAAAGTGAATATACAAAAAGTGTACGTAACTTTCGGCCGAATCGAATCGCCTCCGCTTTCCGCTGTACCCCTCACCACATATTTAATACATATTAAATACATATATACATATTTGAAATACATATTTTAAATAATAAAATTATTTTAAATACTCCTGACTGTTGACTGGGGTATAAAAAACATCAAATAAGCTTTGAAAACTTATTTAAAATAAAAATTATCATTTTTATTAAAACATCTGTTTTAAATAACTTAATTTTTTAAAAATAAAAGTGGTAAAGAACGTTTAATCTTTTACAGAATTAAATTTAATGAATTAATAACATAACTGGTACTCAGTCCTCCATTTTTTAAATAGTATTTTATAGGATATAATAAAAATTAAAAAACCCAACAAATTTAAACCTTTGAAAACTAACCGCAAAAATTTGATCCTTCCTAAATTAAAACGATTACCTAACCACAAAATAGAAAACCCAATAAATTTCAATCTTTGAAAATTATCCCCAAAAATTTGAACTTTTCTAAATTAAAATGATTATCTAATAATGTAACATAATAATTTAAACCTTTAATACTTTAAATGATATTATCTAATATAATATATGACCACGAAAAGTAACTGATATATTACTAAATGTGCCAGTTCAAAGTGAACATACATTACGTTATTTTCTATGTTATGTACCACGAAAAGTAAATAAAAACTACAAAAATTGAACTTTTCAAAATTAAAACGATTACCTAACCACAAAATCAAAAACCCAATGAATATCATCCTTTGAAAATTGACCCCAAAATTTGTACCACTCTAAATTAAAATGATTATCTAATAATGTAACCTAATAATTTAAACTTTTAATACTTTAAATGATATTATCTAATATAATATATTACCACGAAAAGTAACTGATATATTACTAAATCTGCCAGTTCAAATTGAACGTACATATAACGAATATCTTCTATGTTGAATATGTACCACGAAAAGGAACTGATAGATTATTCAAGGTGCAAATTCAAATTGAACATACATACA
>NW_017275844.1:6865-10980 GCF_001594065.2 Cyphomyrmex costatus
GGAGGGGGAGGGGCGAGTGAAGAACGTTCGTTGGGCCAAAGATGGTGGAGGTGCGAGTGAAAGGTGAGAGAGGATGTTGGAAAGTTTAACCCTTAGTTCCGACCGTCCTTTTCGGCACCTTTAATTCCGACTCCAGGGTCGTTCGCGTCGGAGCGTTATTTGGGACAATAAAAACGCTTGAAAAAATCTGAAAAAATTCAAGTAACTTCCTTCAACCTTCAAGTTGAAGCCCCAATAGTAATATTTTGAAAAAAAAAAGTTTTAATATTTTTTTTTATGCGCGCTCCCTACCCGTTTTCAAATTTTACAGCACTTTGAAAATTCGGCAGGGTCGTAAACGACCCTGGAGTCGGAACTAAGGGTTAAAAATGCGGACAGAGAAGAAGGAGAAGAAGGAAAAGAAGAAGAAGGAGAAGGAGACGTTTCTTAATTTTTCATTAAAATCACCACTCTTCGACCGCTTATATCTCCAGAACGGCTTGACCGATTAAAAATTTTTTTGGCTCAAATTACTCGTGGCGATGCCGCCTTTCAGGACATATAACGCTCGATTCAAAATTTTTTATATTTTATTAATTATGCACCTCCCAAAAATGGACTTTGGTGGCTCGGGATAAGAGACTTGTAGCGTCTCGTAATTTTTGAACATGGCCGGAGACAGTACCGTGTCTCCTGATTTGACTTTAAATTATTTAAAACAGAGTGAAATCTGACCAATTAGTATATTATCGCTTTGAAATGTGATTTTAACAGCACGAACCGTTTAATTAATATGATAATGTAATAATATGCACCGTAGATATACCTACGATATCACGTTAATAAACAAATAAAAATATGTTGTCCAAAGTCGACGCGTTAATTAATACGCCTCCGCCTCGCTTTCGCTATCCCCTTCACCTCACCGCTCCGCGCGTAGAACAATGCCATTCGATCATCATGGAGCATTTGGACTGCACGCGGTGATATGAGGTGGGGAGGGTTGGGCGAATGTAACTTTCAGCTGATTTTCAAATTGCCTTCGTCTAGCTTTCGCTGTTCCCCTCACCTCATCGCACCGAGCGCAGAACAATACCATTCGACTGTAATGGGGCATTTGAATTGCACGCGATGCTTATGTGTAGCTTTCGCTGTCCCCCTCATCATATCGCATCACGGAAAAAAACAATGCCATTCGACTATCATGGGACATTTCGACTGCACGCGGAGCGGTGAGGAGGAAAATGCAACTTTTGGCTGATAACATATTGCGGAAATTTTTTAGAAAACTGTAATATGCAAATTGTAATCTATTTTACTTATATGTATGTATGTTCATTTTGAATTTGCACATTAAATGATCTATTAGTTACTTTTCGTGGTACATATTTAACAGAGAAAATATACTTTATGTATGTTGCAGTTATTTTCTAGAACACTGTAATATTTTTATTGTAATCTGTTTTACTTATATGTAGGTATGTTCATTTTGAATAATCTATCATTTACTTTTCGTGGTACATTTTAATATAAAGTGTTCTAGGTAGCACAATGTGTATTCTATATTAGAAGTTCTTTGATAAGGATCCAAACCGAGGATCGAAACGTAAGAAAAATTGTATATTTTCAATAAATCGTATCAACACACACTAACATCCTGTGTAGAAGACTCGATTAGGCATTTCTCTTTCTCTTTTAAATGATTATCTAATAATAATATATTAACCACGAAAAGTAACTGATATATTATTAATCCTAACATATCATTAAAATGAAAAGGTCAAGCCATGTTCAAAAATAGATCTTCGCAAATTAAAAAACTCTACAAATTTAAACCTTTGAAAACTAACTGCATAAATTTTATCCTTCCTAAATTAAAACGATTACCTAACCACAAAATAGAAAACCCAATAAATTTCAACCTTTGAAAATTAACCCCAAAAATTTGAACCTTTCTAAATTAAAATGATTATCTAATTATGTAACATAATAATTTAAAATAATTAAACAAAAAAAATCACTTCTGGACTCTTAGAATTCCAAAAATTCAGTCGACAACGGGCAAATGAAAGTACGGCGTGGTTATTATAACGCAAATCCAATAAAAATTGATAGATTTTCTCAATTTATTCAAGTTTTAGAACGTTTCGATTCATATAGAACCTTCATCAGCTAATACAGCATATCAATAAATTCATCTATTATACATAATAATTAAAACTTCTTGTGGAATATGTCACATCACATTGTTAGATGAGATGTTCAAAATCTAAAATTATATAAATTATGTCATTTATCAATACAATACTGAACAAACAATCTCAAGTAACATACCTCACAAGATACAATAAAACAAATCCAACTCAAATCGTTCATCTTAGGTATTAATAATAGCCAAAAGAGAATTAACCATAAACCATCTTATATAAAAATTACATCATAACAGTACAATGGCCAAACGTCTACTAATAATAACATTATATCTTTACAAATATATGTGAAAGAAAGTCAACAAATGATAAACAAAATCGTTCTTCACCGAAAGTTATAAATCAAAACATTTAAAATGATTACAATAAATCTAGTTAGAAAACAGAATAAAATAGCACTGGTAATTAAAATAAAACAAGAATATTAGAAGTCAACAAAATTCGAGCACAAATATCTATGAAGTCTTAAAAAATTTCTAAATTATTAAGCAAACTTTTAAATTCGGCAATTAGTTAAGTTTAATTTAATTTAAAATTACTTTATAGTTGTGCTGTAAACCTTCAGTATCATTTTGTCTATTCAAGCCCTTGTTCTGCAAATGAATATGAATGTATTCTGACACAAGACGTCTGTTCAAACAACGTTCACAATCAAGAATCTTGATGTCATCCCACTTAAAATCATGATTACATTTCAATCTGTGCTCAGTGATTACAGAATGCGTATCAGTTTTATGATTAATATGGTTTTTATGCTCGGCGATTCTCGTTTTTAGTCTCCGTCCCGTCTGTCCAACATATGTCGTATCGCAAGAATTACAAGCTATTTTATAAATCACATTTTTATTTTGTTCTTTAGGCAGCGTGTCCTTCTGTGCTCTAATAAATTTATCCAATTTATTAAAGCTTTTGAAGACCAACTTAGCGTCGAAAACTTTGCTAATTCTTTTGAAACCTTCCGATATTGAAGAGATAAACGGAATCACATACCAAGGCTGCAAATATGTCGAACTACCACCATTAACGTCAACCACTTTGTTTTTACCGCTCATCAAATATTTCAATCTAACATTAATCGTGTTAAAAATAAAATCCAACGGGTAATCATTATTAAGTAAGGTTTCTATGATGTAACTTAAATTTTCTTTTCACAAATATACCTATAGATTTGGCATCTGATAGTGTTATAAAGAGATGGGATTCCATATCCAAAAAAACTGATATTCCACTAAATGAATTTTTGATTGCTTTCAAACTAGTTTTAAATTCAACGTTTTTCATTTTTAATAAAAAGGTTTATAAACAAATTTTTGGTACTCCTATGGGATCGCCATTATCACCAATAGTCGCAGATATGGTTATGCAGGATTTTGAAGAAACTGCTATTAGTCTATTACCTATTCATCTCAATTTTTATTATCGTTATGTTGATGATATTATCTTAGCAGCTCCTTCTGATAAAGTTGACGACATTTTGAATGTTTTTAACTCATTACATACAAGGCTAAAATTTACTATGGAAATTGGCAATGAAGAAAGGATTAGTTTTTTAGATACTTTGATTATAGTTAATGAAGACAGTTTAATATTTGACGCTTATCGTAAGGCTACTTTTTCAGGCAGATTCCTCAATTTTCATTCACATCATCCTTTATGTCATAAAAGAGGAGTAATTTATGGTATCATTGACAAAATAATTCTATTGTGTCATCCAAAGTTTCATAATAGAAATTTGATTGATGCTATTAATATTTTTTTACTTAATGGATATCCACTTGATTTTATTTTCACAACTATAAAAAATAGATTAAAATTCCACATTAATAAAATTAGTTCTAATAATAATAATAATAATTCTTTAAAAAAATTTTTTGCTATTCCGTTTGTTGATTCTGTCTCTAATAAATTTAAGCCTATTGCTAACAT
>NW_017275844.1:11457-23740 GCF_001594065.2 Cyphomyrmex costatus
TAAGGTAATATATACAATTTACTTCTTTATAATTAAGTTTTTAAATTTGTATACCTTTTTGTCAATAGATTTGTATAGCTCTTATGAGGAAAAACACAAAGGAAGATCCATATTTAATTATACATATTTAATTTTATATTTACGACTCGTTAATTAATTATTCAATTTACACTTTTAATTTTATATTTTTGACTCGTTAATTTTATTATAATTGTACACATGTAATTTATTGTTGATTCGTTAATTATATTATACACACTTAATTTTAAATTTAACATTGAAAATGACCCGATCGGTGTCGAAACGTTTGTGAATTTTACCTACTAATTTTACGATGTTTGCGAATTTTGCGAAGTTTATTTTAATGTATTATGATTTGATTTCATTATAATTATAATTTTTTTAAAAAATTATTTGGCTCTTTTCTCTTATTTTTAACTTATTTGTTTCTTGATGGTATCTCGGATGTGAAAGTAAGAATATCCTATCCACCAGACTTAAAATAATTCCTTTCTTTTGAGATATCGGATGGGACGAATAAAAATTTAAATTCCTACCCGATGAAGTAGGTTTACGGTATACATTAAATTCCAAAACACTATCATGGTTAATCAATTCGATATCCAAAAAACTTATTCTATCCCCACCAATTTCTACTGTAAACTGTAACCTTTTATGAAAAGAATTAAAAGCAGTCAACGTCTGATCAATAATATTCTTAGGTATAGCCATGATAATGTCGTCCACATAACGACAGTAAAAAAGTGGTTGTGTAGTTAATTTATTCAGAGCTTCTTCTTCTAAGTCACGCATTACTAGATCAGGTATAATTGGAGACAACGGTGAGCCCATAGGGGTACCAAAGTTCTGTTTATAAAAACAACCGTCAAAACTAAAAAACGTGGAGTTCAGAACCATATTGACGGCAATGAGAAATTCATCTTTAGTAATTTTAATCTTATCCTTAATGTGATTCCATTTACCCTCAATACTATCCATAGCCTTATCAATCGGTATATTCGTAAACAACGAAACTACATCCAAAGAGATCAATGAGTAATTGAGAGTCACGAGCGAGCCGTCAAACTGTAAACATCTCCTGTCTATCGCTCTCGCGGTCTTGGAGTCGTGTTTTAATTTTCAATTTCAATTTCGGCCACTAGTATATCGAGTTCTTTATATTGAATGTTATAATTGTAAATGATGTAATTGTGTAGATTTATATTAAAGTTTTAATAGTTTTGTGTAACTTGTGTAGTGCAGTATTCTATGCGTCTGTTTGGTTTATAATTTGCAGCATTTCGGGAATTGTTTCATTGCATATTTTTCGACTCCATTATCGTGGGGGATGGTGGGGAGACTGTCAGACTGCATTTTGGTGCTATTCTGTATATCTGCTTTATATTGCGTGTCTTTCTTTTGTTCTGTGTTTCGTGTACTGCATAACGCCTTATCTATATTGTTAGCCGTTATTTTAAATTATTGTAAGTACTTATATCTCTGTCTCTCATTGCTTTCTTTCACTGTCTCGATTAACCTCTTTATTTATGTTCTTTGTTTATTGATTACGAATACAGAAATAAGTAACTACAATAATAAACCGTTATAAGTTTAAAATAAAAGAGGGAAAGGGTAAAAAAAAAATGAATCAACTTGCATGTTGCAAGTGCAAGCGTTTTCTGTCGCGCACGACACTCATCTGCACATTCTGTAAGACTAATAATAACGCGCATTTTTCCGGTTGCGCTGCCTCTGCGTCTTGTGCCTCCTCCGGTGCTGCTGGATCTCCCACTGTGTCTTCCGAGCCGTCGGCTTCCATGGATTTGTGCGTTACTGGACCTCGGCCCGCTCAGACATCTGTCCCGGCGGGCTCTACGTCGATGCCGTCGGACGTTGGTGCTGCACTGTCGGAGCTGAGGGCTGTTCTTGCCTCTTTTTCTGCCACTCTATCATCTCTGGACGATCGTGTTGCCAGACTCGAGGCTGGGCTTGGGGCTGGTGATAGGATTGAGCGCAGACTGGAGTTGCTGGGTGCTGCTGTTGCCGCCCTCAATTTGTCCGTCCAGAGGCTTAATTGCTTGGAGCAGAAGGCTGATGACCTGTCGTCATCCGTGGATGTCCTGTCATCTGACATGTTTGCGCTTAAGGAGGGGCAGCTCTCACTCGAGAATCGAGTATCTCGTCTTGAGGATTGTGATGCATCGCAGTTGTTGGCTGTTTCTCGGAGTGTCCCGCCCGTAGCGGGCGATTTCGCGGCTCGTCTGGAGAGGATGGAGAATGAGCGCAGGGACCTTGAGCTCATCGTGTTTGGTTTGCCGAGGGCTGAATCGGTGGACGCCGCCTCCTTGATGAGGGATGTGGCCGCTTCGTTGGGTGTGGCGCTTGCGCCTGGTGAGATTGCTGCCTCTTTCCGGATTCCGGCTAAGGATGCTTCTGGCGGTGAGCCGCTTGTTGCGAGGTTCACAACCATTGCTAGAAGAAACGAACTTTTGGCTCGCGCTCGACGACGGCGGGCCGATTTTGTCGCCTCTCATATTCGTCCGTTGTGGCCTGGAAATAGAGTGTCCCTTCAAGAGCGTGCGACTGCTGCGGAGAGACGCGTTTTCGGTGATGCGAGGCGGCTCGCTCGTGCTCATAGCGTTCAATTCGTGTGGATGCGTCGCGGCGTAACATATTTTCGTGTGTCGGAGGGGTCTCGGGCGGTTCGATATGTGTCATCTGAGGCAATGTTGCGTGAGGCTGGTGTTACTGCCTCTGCCCCTGCGGATTCCGGTCCTTCCGCGTCGACTCTCGCGCCGGACCTCGGCGCGGTTTGACTGGATCCGCTTGCGTTAGACTCCCCATCTCGTTCTGTTGCTCGCTCGCGTGCCGGCGTCGGTTTCGGCTCTGGATCTAGCTCGTTTAGCGTGGCGCATGTTAATGCCAGGTCACTCGTTCCGCATTTCGCTCAAATCAAAGACTTCATTGCCTATCGGAGACCGGACGTGCTTGCCATTAGCGAGACGTGGCTGCACTGCGGTATTGACTCTTCGGTGATATCTATTCCGGGATATTCTTTTGTTCGCTATGACCGGACTGCGGTGTGTAGGGGGGGTGGAGTTGCCCTTCTTATCAGCGACTCGTTTTCGTTTCAAGAACAGTCTATTGCTTGTCCTGCTGGCTCTCTTACTGAATTAGTAGGAGCTATTTTGCACATCAATCGGAAAAAAATAGCTGTTATATGTGTATATCGCCCTCCCCGCTCGCCGCTCTTAGAACTTGGTCATATTGAGTCGTGTTTGTCTGAGTTTGCGTGTCGCTCCGACTTTATTATATGCATGGGAGACTTTAATATCAATATGCTTTTACAGTGCGATGCGTCTACTGCGCAGCTGAAGTCTCTGATGTCGCTTCTCTCACTCAAACAGATCATTGATTCGCCGACCCGCATAACATCTTCTTCAGAGTCACTAATTGATCTTATTCTTGTCTCGGCTGGTGCGGGGATTGTTGAGTCTGGAACATGCGATGCTTTCTCCATCAGCGATCATTTGGCTGTGCACGCGACGCTGCGCCTGGTGAGACCGATGCGGCGATCGCGGGTTTTCCTGTATCGCAATCTGAAATCGATTTCATCGGATGAGGTGGAGGCTGAGCTCGCGGCGGTCGATTGGAAGCCTCTATTCAATCTTAGTTCCGTTGATGGGATGGTCTCTTATTTTGAGCGTAAGTTGATTTCCGTGTTCGATCGACTTGCGCCTATCACCGTTGGGCGTTCCTCTCGGCCTCCTACCCCATGGATGAACGCAGCAGTCAAAAAATTAATAACGCTTAAAGCTCGAGCATTGAACAGATTTCGGCGGACTCGTTCTGATGCTGATTGGTTTCGCTATAGAGAGTTTCGAAACTCTACTACTGCGGCTATACGTCGCGAAAAGGAGGCTTTCATTTCCTCATCCCTCTCCTCCTCTAATTCTCCTCGTCATTTCTGGCGAAATCTCTCTCTTCTGGGTGCAACCTCCTCCTCCTCTCCATCGATTCCGAGTCATCTACTTAATCCATCTCTCCTCAATAACTATTTCATTGACTCTCTTCCCTGCACCCTTTTCTGTTGCCCTTCCTCTTATCAAACCTTTTCCACTACAAACCCTGTTATTTCTGATCCTTTTACTTTTTCTCCTATCAATGGCACTCATCTTTATAACATTCTAAAGCGTATAAAACTTACCTCTGCTGGTCCCTATGACATATCCGGTCATATGCTCCTTCTTTGTCTTCCACAATGTCTTACTCCTCTTCTCCACATTCTGAATTTTTCCTTGTCCTCCAACACTTTCCCATCTGCCTGGAAAAGATCAGTGGTGATTCCGATTCCAAAAAACAACAACCCCTCTTCTCCCTCCTCTCTTCGTCCTATATCTATCCCTCCTTTTCTATCTAAGTTGCTGGAACGCATTTGCTTTGTACAGTTGAACGACTTTCTTACAAAGTGCAATACTATTCCCGATAGTCAGTCTGGTTTTCGCAGCTTGCACAGTACCACTACTGAACTGCTTCATTTATCTGATACTGTACTACGAGGATTTGACTCTGGTTTATTAACCTCTCTTATTGCCCTTGATTTTTCGAGAGCATTCGAAACCGTAAACCATGAGCTGCTCCTCCGGAAACTTTTCTCCTTTGGTCTATCTTCCTCCGCCCTATCTTTTCTACGTTCTTTCCTTACAAACCGCTCCCAACGTGTTCTTCTTTATAATCCATCTCCTTCCTTCTCTCACTCTCGAAATTTACCATCCGGCGTTCCCCAAGGTTCTATTCTTGGTCCATTGCTTTTCACATTGTTTACTGCTGATCTTGCTTCCATCACACTCAAATCCAAACTTTTCATGTACGCTGATGATGTTGTACTGCTGTATCCCTTTCAACTATTTGAAGCATCCAATGCTGCTGCTGATATAAACCACGACCTTTATTTGATTGCTAGGTGGGCTTCTTCAAATGCACTCCATCTTAATCCTTCCAAATCTTCTCTGCTTGTCGCAGGATCACCTTCCTTATTATCCCATCTTTCTTCCTTCAACATCTTCCTCAATCAATCACAAATTCCTTGCTCCTCCTCCATTAAAATACTCGGAGTGCATTTTGACTCTGCATGGAGTTTTGATGAACATGTCAGGGTGAAGTGTCGAGCAGCCTTTTTACGCCTTCGACTATTGTATCCTTTTCGGCACATTCTCTCAACTCCACAGAAACTCCTTGTATCGCAGCTACTTGTAATCTCTCTATTCGACTACGCTAACTTAGTATACATTCCAGCACTCTCTCAAAAACTTATCACCCGTGTTCAGCGTATACAGAATTCATGTCTACGTTTTTCTTTTAACGTTCGCAAATATGATCACATCTCACCTTGTTTCTCACGTTCTGGTTGGCTTAATATTCGTCAGCGTTTTATTCTCCATTTGTGTTGTCTCGTTTTTCGTCTTTTGCATTCTAATATTCCTCGATATCTCCGAAATCTCCTATATCTAAACTCTGATCTCCACTCAAGCAACACTCCTAATACTCGACATCACGATTCATTATCCTTCCCCAGACATCGTACATCCAAATTCAAGGCCGCATTTTCCTATATCGCTACAAAATTTTATAACATGTTGCCCTCTTCCATCCGATCATCCCTTTCATTTTCTTCATTTCGCTCAGCCGCATCAAAATTTGTATCTACATTGTAACACTGAATATTATAAGCGTGCTATAATGACATCTGTGTGCAGATGTTTCTATATGTTGTATGATTTCGTATGTTTTTTCCTTATTTTGTATGTATGATTTCTTATTCCTGCAAAAAGTCGGTATTTTATTTTGAATCACTGAATGTAATGGGCATGCTGCAAAATTATCTATATGTGTATGCTTATGTATATCATGTATGATTATCATGGATGATATCGTGTATGATTTCATTTTAATTTATTCTTCTTGCCAGACATAAAATCGTTTTTGTTTCATATGTATGATTATGTATATCTTGTTATGTTCTCATTTTATTTTAATTTATTGTTTTTGCAAGACATAAAATCGTTTTTGTCTCACTGGGAGGATTAAAACAGCAGTCTTGCTGGCGCCTCGCCAATTGTGTTAATGGATTTATGTAATTTATCTGTATCTCATTTTCTGTTGTAATTCTTGTACACAATAAATAAATAATAATAATAATAATAATAATAATAATTAAAGTCTATCTGAATGCCATTTAATTTCTTAACCATTTCAAAACTGTTCTCTATGTTCTGTGACGTGACACTTTGTGTCAGTCACTCGTGAGTGCAGCAGAACGGAGATCCTGTGTCCTCTAAGCTCGTAGGGCGAGGGCACAAGCGAGCGTGCAACATTTATATTTTTTTTGTATTTTTTTTGTAAGTAATTTCAGATTTTTTAATAACAATTCTTAGTCACATCGGAGTGTGAGCGGTGGTTGCGATAGGGCCTTGTATTCTAGCCGCCTCACTTACGGAAGGAAGAAAGAAGACGTCGCTGAGGAAGCCAGAAACCATTTGAGAGGATCTAAGCTGTGCCATCGAGGAGTGCGATACACGCAGGTCGTATTGTTTTGTAGTCTCTGTTACTTTTAATATTATGGGGTGATTGTCGCACCTTAATTATTGCAGACGCCTCGGAGAAAGACATAATAAAAGATTGAGGCAGCGCTGGCCGAAAATCAACAGCCGTCTTCACTTTTGCGGAGAGCGAAGGAAGACCGCCGAACGAGCGGAAGAGCCGCACCAGCTGATTTGGAAAAGCACGCCAGACACGCAAAGGATGCGCGACCCGCAGGACTCGCTGTGATTAGCCGCGAGGTCACATGGCTGCGACAAGCCAATTGGAATAAGAAGCGGCCGATAAGAGAGGGGCCAACGGCCTGCGTGAATCCGCGAAGGCTCTCGATCGCCACTTAGGCGGCACTAGAGCATCTGTGAGGAGGACACAGGATCTCCCGTTAGCTGGCAACGTATTTTCGCTGAGCCCGTAAAGCACTTGTCGACGACGCTACCGAACGAGTCGAGGTCGAGAAGGAGGATCGACGAAGATCGTATTGTGGTGAGGCGAGCGTCGAAATTTGTGTAAAACCACCGGTCGCGGTATGTGATATGCGTCTCGAGCGGATCGCCTGCGAGGCTGTATTTCGTTTTCGTGTTGCCGATATCGGATCGGTCGCCTACGAGCATTTAGAGTTATTATTGCCGTGAGTGCAAGCCATCCGCTCAGATGCTAAGATATGAGAGGGAATAACTTCTGTCATTGCTTGCCCTCGTTGCCGCCAAGTCACTTTTGTATTAGTCCGTTATTGAGAATTCTTTAAAGCCGAGACTGGCGTTACTGCGCGTTATAGAACCGTTGTCGGCTTGCATGGAATCATATATTACGATTAATCTGTGAAATATTTTATTGTCAACGTAGTAGCATTTAGACTTGTTCATCTATTCCTGTCGCCTAATTATTAACCTAATTATTCCTCGGTGCCGACAACGAGCGATAGAGCCGTTGTTATTGTCCGGCGACATAGAGCCCGGAAGGTCAACGTTGTAACGTAATTTCGTTTGAGCATCTCTGTACAGTCTTTTCCAAATATATCGATTTCTCTCCATTGTTAATATTAATTATCGTGTCTTTCTTTCAGCCTCTCTATCGTTCTCTGACAATTTCCCCGCTAACCGCGAACCACTCCCCTCTGCCAATTCCGTTGGCTGAGCTAGTCGTTTAGTTCCGTCGCGAGAATCCGCGTAATCTTTAATTTCTTGTCCGAGCAATTTATCTAACGATTTGTGCGAAGAGTGGCACGCTCTCTCGTCCTGGCGCCCAACGAATTTTTGATAGCAATTAAGATCTTTACTGAGTAAAGTAACTGTCAACTACTGTAAATTCTCGAATCACGAAAGAATTAATGAAGAACCGCACTATTGCTCCTTATTTTGTATCCTAACTAAGAGCTTTCGCATAATTAGATTTCTTTTGGAGGACGCGACGAAGTTGTGCCGACACTCGAAAGTACGGTCACAGTTCCTGGACGATTTAGGAACACACTTAGATAAAATTTCATGCAAAAACGCCGCAAGCTGATACAAAGGGCTATCAATAGATGATATAATTAAACGGAACGGACAGCCTGTTTTATGTACTTTAGGTAACGCATAAGCCCTCGGTAGGTTACCATCGCTGCAATATAAACGCAATGTAACCAGAATGGTCTATGAATTCACATTTTTCCCATCTTTGGAGCAATTCTCTAACATTATTTGTCAATTTATTAGTGGGGTCGTTTTTAATTACAGTATAAGTTTCTTTGTCCGAAAGCATTAACTTAATCTCATTCTTGTATTGAATTTTGTTTAGAGCAACCGTAACATTCCCTTTGTCTGCCTTTGTAAGAATTAGATTTTTTTCTTGTTTTAAAAAATTACAAGTTCTAACAACTAAATTATTTATTATTTTAATACTATTATTTTGTTTAAAAGAGCAATTAATTAATTTATTTTTCAGAATAGAGATTGACAATTCCCTAACCTTCTCACAAAATGTCCTCCTAAAATACTTTAAATTATTTTCAATACATTTGATAAACTCAAATATGACCTTCCTTTTATCCGTCATAGGTAGCGAAAAATTCCCACCCAACTGATGTAAACATTGGATATCAGTAGGTACCGTAACATTACATAAATTAATGAACCAACCTTTTTTTATGTTTTCTAAAGAATTATTTGTCACATTACTAAAATCATCCGGGGTAATATTTACACTAATCTCAGATAAATTGTCCCTACTGATACAATTATCATTCTTAACGTTATATTGAATGGGGGTTATGCAATCAATAACCTTCTTTTTTTTTTTATGATTTAGCCAAATTAATTTTTTGTCAATTTATTGTAAATTATAGTTAATGCTATTATTGAACAAACGTTCTTGCGTTTCGAAAAAGTTACGACATATGTTATTAGGTATTTGTTTAGATAATTGTCTCCATAAATGGAAAATATGTATCCGGTAGTAATTTAAATTCCTATAACCTTCATTAAGTTCGATATTCAAAATTCTTCTTATATACTGCTGTTTTATGTAACTAAATTTCTTTTGAGAGCGAAAATTTCTACTATTCAAAACTTGCCTGTCTAAGTAATACAAATGTGGTGGTACTAAGTCATTAGCAATACAATATTTTGCCATTCTAATCCTAATTATATTTTTAATGATGTTTTTGTGATGATCGATCCAAGTCTTCATAAGTTTCACAACAAAAATTCCAAAGGTCGTCCTGATAAAGTTAAAGTATCCAAATCGTGTATCATTACGCATTTTTGCAACCTGCGTCAATTAAACAAAAAAGATCACTTCTGGACTCTTAGAATTCCAAAAATTCAGTCGACAACGGGCAAATGAGAGTATGGCGTGGTTATTATAACGCAAATCCAATAAAAATTGATAGATTTTCTCAATTTATTCAAGTTTTAGAACGTTTCGATTCATATAGAACCTTCATCAGCTAATACAGCATATCAATAAATTCATCTATTATACATAATAATTAAAACTTCTTGTGGAATATGTCACATCACATTGTTAGATGAGATGTTCAAAATCTAAAATTATATAAATTATGTCATTTATCAATACAATACTGAACAAACAATCTCAAGTAACATACCTCACAAGATACAATAAAACAAATCCAACTCAAATCGTTCATCTTAGGTATTAAAAATAGCCAAAAGAGAATTAACCATAAACCATCTTATATAAAAATTACATCATAACAGTACAATGGCCAAACGTCTACTAATAATAACATTATATCTTTACAAATATCTGTGAAAGAAAGTCAACCAATGATAAACAAAATCGTTCTTCTCCGAAAGTTATAAATCAAAACATTTAAAATAATTACAATAAATCTAGTTAGAAAACAGAATAAAATAGCTTGTAATTCATGCGATGCGTCATACGAGTATGTTGGACAGACGGGACGGAGACTAGAAACGAGAATCGCCGAGCATAAAAACCATATTAATCATAAAACTGATACGCATTCTGTAATCACTGAGCACAGATTGAAATGTAATCATGATTTTAAGTGGGATGACATCAAGATTCTTGATTGTGAACGTTGTTTGAACAGACGTCTTGTGTCAGAATACATTCATATTCATTTGCAGAACAAGGGCTTGAATAGACAAAATGATACTGATGGTTTACACCACAACTATAAAGTAATTTTAAATTAAATTAAACTTAACTAATTGCTGAATTTAAAAGTTTGCTTAATAATTTAAAAATTTTTTATGACTTCATAGATATTTGTGCACGAATTTTGTTGACTTCTAATATTCTTGTTTTATTTTAATTACCAGTGCTATTTTATTCTGTTTTCTAACTAGATTTATTGTAATTATTTTAAATGTTTTGATTTATAACTTTTAGTGAAGAACGATTTTGCTTATCATTTGTTGACTTTCTTTCACAGATATTTGTAAAGATATAATGTTATTATTAGTAGACGTTTGGCCATTGTACTGTTATGATGTAATTTTTATATAAGATGGTTTATGGTTAATCCTCTTTTGGCTATTTTTAATACCTAAGATGAACGATTTGAGTTGGATTTGTTTTATTGTATCTTGTGAGGTATGTTACTTGAGATTGTTTGTTCAGTATTGTATTGATAAATGACATAATTTATATAATTTTAGATTTTGGACATCTCATCTAACAATGTGATGTGACATATTCCACAAGAAGTTTTAATTATTATGTATAATAGATGAATTTATTGATATACTGTATTAGCTGATGAAGGTTCTATATGAATCGAAACGTTCTAAAACTTGAATAAATTGAGAAAATCTATCAATTTTTATTGGATTTGCGTTATAATAACCACGCCGTACTCTCATTTGCCCGTTGTTGAATGAATTCTTTAAAATAATTAGTGAGAAGGCTCTATATGTATAAAACAATACAAAACTAAGAAGGGCAAAGAGCCAAATAAATCTATCGAAAAATATTAAATATATAAAATTTAATAAAACGCTTTAATAATTTCAAAAAGACAGACGTTCGACACCGATCGGGTCATTATCAATGTTACAATTAATAAAGTTAACATAAAAAATGAACGCATTCTTCTTTCATTAAAAATTGATCCTTAAATATTAATCTTCATATAAATCGGTATAGAATGAATCATATGTTGAAATAAGTATAAATTGATCCTTATCAAAAATACAAAAGAAGCAACAAGTCCATAATTAAAATTCATCGAAGTCAATTAATATAAAATATATTTGAAAACTGTAAGTCATTTTGCGGTATCTTATCACTATGATGTCAAAAAAGGTAATACTTTAAATGACATTATCTAATATAATATATGACCACGAAAAGTAACTGATATATTACTAAATGTGCCAGTTCAAAGTGAACATACGTTATGTTATTTTCTATGTTGAATATGTACCACGAAAAGTAAGTGACAGATTAGTCAAGGTACAAATTCAAAATGAACATACCTACATATAAGTAAAACAGATTACAATCTGCATATTACAGTTTTCTACAAAATAACTGCAATGAACATACATAAAATATATTTTCTATGTTGAATATGTACCACGAAAAGTAATTAATAGATCATTCAAGGTGCAAATTCAGAATGAACATACATAGATATAAGTAAAACAGATTACAATTTGCATATTACAGTTTTCTAAAAAATTTCTGCAATATGTTATTCTTAGTGCACAAAATATAAAAGTCGGTTATTGAGATTTGATTTGAAAGGCTCTAGCAGGTTAAGAAGGGGTCAATCGGCCCCCAAACGGATTATAACCAGTATGTCACCAAAAAGTTCGTTGACCCGAAAAAAGAATTTGGAGAAATTTTTAATTCCGTATACCACCCCTTTTCGGAGATATTGCCTTATGAAGTATTTTCATATTTTATTTTTGTCACGAGACCTATCAGATACAATTTTATTAAAAAAATTTGGGCATACAAAACGTATCAAAAGGTATTTGAAAATATTTTTTGCGAGATGTTCCAACCTAACCATAATTTTTAAAAAATTCCTGAAAATTTATAAGTGACCCCCTTTTGTTAGTTTATGATTGGCAACCACGCAAAAATTCAAAAACATGTATTTTTAAACTTATTTCACCCTGAATTTTTTCAGAATTTTTTGAACCCGGCATTATGCCTAAAAAAATTAAAACTCGCCTAAAAAGGCAAAAAATCGCCATAAAATATA
>NW_017275845.1:0-1254 GCF_001594065.2 Cyphomyrmex costatus
GAGGTGCGAGTGAAAGGTGAGAGAGGATGTTAAAAAGTTGTAATAACGAAAGAATGTGAAATATAGCAAAAGAGAGGGGTGGCGGGAGTCAGTGGTGGGGGGAGGAGGAGGGGCGAGTGGAGAAGGTTCGTTGGGCCAAAGATGGTGGAGGTGCGAGTGAAAGGTGAGAGAGGATGTTGGAAAGTTTAAAAATGCGGACAGAGAAGAAGGAGAAGGAGAAGAAGGAGACGTTTCTTAATTTTTCATTAAAATCACCACTTTTCGACCGCTTATATCTCCAGAACGGCTTGACCGATTTAAAATTTTTTTGGCTCAAATTACTCGTGGCGATGCCGCCTTTCAGGATATATAACGTTCGATTCAAAATTTTTTATATTTTAGTAATTATGCACCTCCCAAAAATGGACTTTGGTGGCTCGGGATAAGAGACTTGTAGCGTCTCACAGTTTTTGAACATGACCGGAGACGCTACCGCGTCTCCTGAAATTCGATGTTTTCTGCACTCTCTTTCCCCTTTATAATTTCTAACCTGTACCGGATTACAGTATCATATCATGATACAATCAAAATTATGATAATCAAAATAAGATGCTGCGTTTGCGCAAATTCTGCTTAAGAGCCCAGACATAAGCTTTTGCATAACGCATAACGCATAGTGCATATTAAGAGAATCGGCCAATCAAAGTTTTTCTTTTCCGTGAAGTGGAAGGAAAGGAGGGATTCAGATTGGTTGTTTCTCTTATGCACTATGTATTATGCGTTATGCAAAAGTCTGTGCTCCCTGCTTAATTTTAACTAATCCCCAATGCGACACCAAACATACCACGTGACCATAGTTCCCTCCCCGCTAAATAGCTTCACCCCCCCCCCCCCATCCGTCCCTATGTCCATGATGAGATACAACTCTTAGGCCTGATTGCACCAACGTGATTTCGATTTTAAGCGATACTTAAACTGTCTCTGTCTCTGTCTCCCTTTCGGCTTTTGTTAAGAAATGAGCAATTTATACTTTATTTTTATGTTAAGATTTCCATTCTCGTTATTCAATCTTTCATGCTTATGGTTGGCACTTAAAATGTTACTAGAAAGTTGCTTCCCCGTTTTTCGTATGTGTTCTGTTCTGCGCGCGACACTACCTTCTACTTCCGTTGACGAACTTTTGTATCAGCTAACCGAATAAATATCCACGCTTTGTATTTTACAAGAAGTCTGTCTGTTCCTTCTCCGAGAAACCTCTCTGCGTATATCTCAACA
>NW_017275845.1:1793-9098 GCF_001594065.2 Cyphomyrmex costatus
AAAGGAAAGCAGCTTTTTCGTTAGCAAAACTAGAAGAATGAATGTTGTTAAACAAAAGCGCCGCGTTGCTAGGGCGCGGAATAAGAGGCGCTCAAGGCGCTTCCTCATGAAGCGTTTTGTCGCTATCACAGCCCGCGCTTTCCCAAACATTCCGCCCGCCTTCGGAAGTAAGATTTCCGAATATTCCTGGCTATTTTTCGATGGGTAAGATAAATATCTTGACTATAGGTCGCTTGAAAGTAGAGGTAGCGGTTCGCACAGTGACAACTCTGATTAATCCGTCTTTGCCTGGATGCAATTGAACAACTCGCGCCAGCGGCCACTTAGCTGGGGGGTAACGTTCATCTACGATTAGTACTAAGGAGCCTTCCTTAACTTCCATGTTTGGATGATGCCACTTCGAGATTGCTTGGTATCGTTGAAGGTATTCCGTTTGCCAACGTTTCCAAAAATGTTCGAGTTTTTGGCGGATGAGTTGCCATCTGGTGAGGCGAGAACTGGGTTGGTCGATAAGATTAGGTTCTGGAATCACGGAAGGAGCCTCTCCCATAATGAAATGCCCAGGGGTCAATGCCGCGAAATCATCTGCATCCTCCGTTAGTGGACAAAGGGGCCTAGAATTCAAAACGGCTTCGATTTGAGTCATAAGAGTGGTTAGCTCTTCATATGTGAGTATCGAGTCGCCAATTACTCGAAGAAGATGGAATTTCGACGACTTAACTGCGGCCTCCCATTTGCCTCCAAAGTGAGGTGCTGCAGGTGGAATGAAGTGCCACTTCGTGCCATGATCAGCGAGTCTGGTAGCCAGTTCCTTTAAATCTTGCGAGGCTTGATCAAAGCGTTGTCGTAGTTCTCGATCGGCACCGACAAGATTGGTGCCACAGTCGCTGTGTAGAGTGGCACAGATGCCACGTCGGGCGGTAAATCGCTTGTAGGCTGCAATAAAGGCTTCTGTGGTATAATCGGTGACTACTTCGAGGTGAACGGCAGAGGTGGAGAAGCAAACAAAAACGACCAGATAACCTTTGTAAATTTTTGCGGCTCTTCCTCGCCAAGTCTTTATCGATATTGGTCCCGCATAATCAACTCCCGAATTTAAGAACGGTCGAGAAGGAGTGACTCTTAGCTGTGGGAGCTGACCCATCATTTGTTGCGCTCGATTCTGGCGGTAACGGGCACATTTTATGCACTTTAGAATATGGGAACGGACTGGAACTCGTCCGCCTACAATCCAGTATTTTTGACGGATATGTGCCAACGTCACTTGTGTTCCGCCGTGTAAAGTGCGTAGATGAGCATCCGAAATTATTAAAGTTGAAAGTCGGGATTGACGTGGTAAAATGAAAGGATGTTTGAAGTCAGAATCTAAACTTGCGTGCTGAAGCCGGCCGCCTACTCTAAGAAGACCTTCACCGTCTAAGAATGGCATAAGTTTTATCAGGGAATTTGATTTACATAATTGCTCTCCTCTTGACAATATTCTGATTTCTGACTGAAAGTAGATCCTTTGTACTAGGCGAATCCAAAAAAGGCAACTCTCTTGCAGTTCGAAAGGGGTGAGTGGGTTTGATATCGGCTCTTCATTTAAGCGTCGAAAACGTTTAATTGCGCGTTTACAAGTAGCGGTAATTCGTAAAAGGCGGGTGAGTGAGGAATAACGATCTATGAGATCCCAAGGGAGAATCTGATTGTTACGGAGAGAAACACACACATGTTTGCAATTTTCTTCTAAATCAAAATTTGAAGGAGAGCTAAGATTAAATTGAGGCCAATTGTTGGGCGCTTGGGATAACCACGCCGGTCCCTGCCACCATAAAGAATGCTGTTTGATCTCGTGCGCGCTTATTCCTCTCGATGCACAGTCCGCAGGGTTCTCCTTGCCAGGTACAAAACGCCAGGTAGCGGTGGGTACTAGTTCGTGTATTGCTATGACTCGATTGCGAACGTACTCCTTCCATTTCGCCGGATGGGACGTAATCCAAGTGAGAGCCACGGAAGAGTCCGTCCACAAGTAAATTGAACTATGATTCAGCTCTAATACGTTCCGTACGCAGGATGTTAGACGTGCTAGTATTAATGCGGCATTCAATTCGAGTCGTGGAACGGTAAGCCTTTTTAGTGGAGCTACCTTTGTTTTGGCACAAATGAGATTTATTCGAACTCCCAGATCTTTTGTTTCGACTCGGATGTAGACAACCGCCGCCATCGCGCGCAGGGATGCATCCGAAAATCCGTGTAATTCAATTGAGACAGCGTTGGAGGAGACATAAAGCCATCGCGGAATATCTAATTTACTCAATGCCGATAGCTGCTGTTTGAAATTTATCCAACGATTTTGTAATTCCGATGATAATGGAGTATCCCAGTCTACTTTGGCCAGCCAAAGATCTTGAATGAAAATCTTGGCTTGAACAACTACAGGTGAGATAAGACCTGCGGGGTCGTACAGCTGAGCAACATCCGATAGAGTGGACCTTTTTGTGATACTTTGAGATGTTGACGGCATGCAAGTGAATTTGAGCATGTCAGACTGAGGCTGCCATGTAAGGCCTAACACTTTAGTACGAGAGGAGTCTAATTCTACAGCTGTAGTACTATCCGTTGGTGGCCATGAAAAATCTAATAGATCCTGACAATTACTTTTCCACTTTTGAAGGGGAAATCCGCCCGCCATGCAGAGCTGGCTTACCTGATTTATTATTTCTTTTGCTTCCTCTATTGAATCTGCTCCGCCAAAGATGTCATCAACGTACCGTCCTTTAGTCAATGAGGAGATAGCTTTAGGAAAACGGTGACCTTCGTCTACTATAAGTTGTTGAATAACGCGAAGGGCGAGAAAGGGGGCACAGTTTAATCCATAAGTTACGGTTGTTAATTGATATGGACGTATTTGATTATTCGAATCATACCACATAATGCGTTGCAAGGCTTGATCGCTTTGATGAACAAGTATTTGACGATACATTTTACATATGTCAGATGAGAAAACGTATCGATTCAATCGAAAAAAAAGTAACACGTCGAAGATATTTGACTGTAATTTAGCGCCAGAGTGCAAGATATCATTTAATGATACACCACTGCTTGAGGGGCTGGATCCGTTGAATACTACACGAAGTTTGGTTGTCTGACTATCGCGTAATACTCCATGATGAGGCAAATAGAAGGAGGGAGAAATATGAGCTTCCGACTCTGCAACCGGAATCATGTGACCTAGTGACTCGTATTCATGCAGAAAATCCACATATAATTGGCAATAAGATGGTTCATTCATGAGTCGTTTCTGAATTCTTGTTAGGCATCGAAGTGCTGTGGACGATGAATCTCCCAACAGCGACACAGGAGACTTCAATGGAAGTCGAACTATGTATCGACCGTTTTGATCGCGTGAAACAGTCGAACGGAAATATTCTTCACATTTAGCATCTTCCGGATTCAAAATTTCTGAACTAGAATTTGGGATTTCTTCCTGTTTCCAGAAGTATGTCAATAGATTTTGCAGATCTTTATCAATATAACAATGATAAGTTCCTTTACTTTGTTTATATATTTTAGAATTAACGGGCCCTAAAATTACCCATCCAAACAAAGTTAACTGTGCAACAAGTGACGATGATTCATTCTTTATTAACCCGGGCTTAATGATTTTACTATATGAATCTGCGCCAATAATCATTTGAATCGAACTCGGTTTGCCGAAATGAGGATCTGCTAGCTGTAAATTTCTAAAATGAGCCCAGGATTCATTGTCTACTTCAAAAGACGGTATCTCAGACGTCAATCGCGGAAGGACAAATGCTCGTAATTCACAAGAATCAGAGATATTACTCATTGAATAGAGTTCAACGTGTACCAGGCCCTTAGTACGGCCTGAAAAAGTGCTGCCAATACCGAGGAGAGGTATTGCCGCGGATTGTCGAGGTAACTTTAACAAGTTTACTAATTCCTCCGTCACAAAAGATAGTTCAGACCCTGGATCTAAAAGCAAACGGATAGCAACGAAACTGCCGTCGCATGCCTTGAGTCTCACCTGACATGTAGCAAGTAACGTAAGTTGATGACTAAGAGTTGATTCTGCGTGGCCAATAAAGGGATTTCCTAGTCATTTCTTTTCTGATGCTAATGTTAGCGACGTCGGCGTACTAGTAGTTGAGATTTTTTGATCAGACTTTACCGCTGACTTTGAGAAGGGTCTACGCTCGTCATGCAGAGTGGTATGATGCTTACTGCCGCATCTTTTACAACGACGAGTACTTGGACATTGACTAGCAGCATGTCTCCCTAGGCAATTGAAACATAGATTTAATTTAGCAATGGTGCGTCTACGACGTTCAACGGACTGCGCGATATAAGTGGGGCAGTAAAAAAGAGAATGATTGGACTTGCAAAGGCGGCATTCAGATTCCTCTTTTGACGTGGAAGCGGCAGCAACTAAACTGCGCGACTTTGCATCCGACCTACCTAAAAATCCGAAGGATCGTCCTTTATCTTTATTGGGCTTGCCTGATGTAACGTTAGAAGCTAAACTCTCCCATGCTAGCGTTCGACCGGCGACAAACTCCTCGAACTCTTTTAAAGTGGGATAGGTTGTAGAAGATCCAAGCTTCTCCTCCCAATCCACGCGCGTCTCTTCATCTAACAGACGAGACAGTTGATGGATAAGGAGAGGATCCCATGAACTTGTATTACAGTTCAAAGCTTCTAGAGCTCCCAACGATTCTGTTACTGTTGCCATGAGCGTGTTTAATTCTTGCGGGGATTTTGACTTCACGGGCTTCAATCCTAAAAGTTTGTCTAAATGAGCAGAGATAAGAACTCGTTTATTCTCGTAACGAGTTGCCAAGGTTTTCCATGCAATGCTAAAAGTGGCATCAGAGACCTTCAAATTAGTGACAAGTCGGGCGGCATCACCTGAAAGACACGTCTTTAAATAGTGCATTTTTTCCACGTTAGTTAATTCGTCGTTGCCGCCAATCATAGACATAAAAAGATCGTGAAAAGACCGCCAGGAGTTATAATCGCCGGAAAATGAAGGCAAACTTATTCTCGGTAAATTGCTTCGTCGATTGTTGAATCGTGTGTCTACTCTCTGTGTGTCGGATGCTCGTGAAGAAGGGTGGGAAGCTTCTATCAGTTCCTGTTGTTCTAGCAAAACAGATTTTGCGTGGACGTAGAATTCCTGGCATCTTTCGTACGTACGGTGCTTTATATAAGATGCTTCTTCGATATGACCTAAATTACCGTTACATAATCTGTCATGTTCTGCCTGAAACTTATTCCAATTTGACTCCAGCACTTCAAGTCGAGTGTTTACTATGTGCCGAGAAAGCGTTTCAGATGTTTCGTCCATGATATCTTCGGCGGCATTTTGTATGAGAAGGAAACGATTCATTTGCAAGGCTATTTGAGAGCGCAAGGGATCCATGATTAAATCATATAATAAACCTGAGAAAAAAAGTTTCAATAAGTATTTCGAATGATTTAACACAATCACAAATGTCAATGACAGACGCAACCGACTACCTTTTAAATACTTTTCAATTTAATTTTTACAGCGCCCCGTTTGCTCTATCCGGCTCGAAGGACCAAAAATAATGTACAATTAACTTACGGATTTTAAGAATTAATTGGCGGGGCGTAAAATAAAGCAAATAGAAGACAAATTATCATTAATAAATCTTATATTTAATATATTTGAAACAAAGGTAATATGAATTGAAAATCTATGCTTAACAAATTTTAATAATATTTAACAAGGATATAATGAAGTACTGATCAAGCATGTTGCGTCCGCCATGTCTTCAAGAAAAGAGAGATAGAGAGAGTGAGTAAACGTCCAAGCCGTCATCGAATGACTAGATGCTAGAGCGGTTCCAAGGGAAAGAGAAAGAGAGTTCGCGTCCGAGCCGTCATCGGACGATTGTAAGAAAATGACGCGCTGCTAGGAGCGGTCCCTCGGCAAACCTAGAAAATATCGTAGGTAGCCCTGTCCGAGCCAAGGTCTTCGGACGACTTTTGATGGGAGCGACCCATCGCCTGAGACCGTTCGTCAGGCATTCACATAAAAGATAGAGAGAAAGCCTTTGCGTTAGACGCCCTTTACGAATCAGCGCCAAGTCGCTAATCCGCAATGAATATAAGAATTGCCGCTTACCTGAGGCGCCTTTATAATTTTTAAAGTTATCTCATATTATGTATCTCTATTGTTTTTTTAAAGATTTTAAATGTTAATTTTTAAAAGGGGTACAAATTGAGGAGGAGTGTTAAGAAATGAGCAATTTATACTTTATTTTTATGTTAAGATTTCCATTCTCGTTATTCAATCTTTCATGCTTATGGTTGGCACTTAAAATGTTACTAGAAAGTTGCTTCCCCGTTTTTCGTATGTGTTCTGTTCTGCGCGCGACACTACCTTCTACTTCCGTTGACGAACTTTTGTATCAGCTAACCGAATAAATATCCACGCTTTGTATTTTACAAGAAGTCTGTCTGTTCCTTCTCCGAGAAACCTCTCTGCGTATATCTCAACAGCTTTAAAATGAGATTGATAGATTTTTAAGTCTCGTTTAAAATCAAGAAGTGTTGGTGCAACCGGGCCTTAGAGCCCAAACACACACTTTTGCATAACGCATAAACCATATACATAAAGAATTTGATTGGTCCATTGACTCATGCATAAGAAAATGGGCAAATAAAATTCCTTATGCACATGCTTTATGCTTTATGCAAAAGTGTGTTGGGGCTCTTAGGCGAGAAACACACACTTTTACATAACGCATAAAGCATGTGCATAAGGAATTTTATTGGTCCATTTTCTTATGCATGAGTCAATGGAGCAATCAAATTCAATCAAAAGTGTGTGTTGGGGCTCTTAGGCGAGAAACACACACTTTTGCATAACGCATAAAGCATGTGCATAAGGAATTTCATTGGCCCATTTTCTTATGCATGAGTCAATGAACCAATCAAATTCTTTATGTATATGGTTTATGCTAGAGAACCTCTAGTAGAAAGAATCGCCAACTTGGTCACGTGACCAATTACGTGATTGGCTGGAGGAAATGAGCAGATTTGGGCATCTCGACACCAATGCATGACGTCACAACACATGGCGGCCATACCGTTCGCGATGAAATATTTACGTCCCGATTATGGTCCGGGGTCCGGGAACGCCGTCGGGGTAGAGAACCTCTAGTAGAGAGAATCGCCAACTTGGTCACGTGACCAATTACGTGATTGGCTGGAGGAAATGAGCAGATTTGGGCATTTCGACACCAATGCATGACGTCAGAACACATGGCGGCC
>NW_017275845.1:9260-21428 GCF_001594065.2 Cyphomyrmex costatus
AAACTTCAATACCTAAATGTACATCTCTTATGTAATAAAAGTTTACTTATGATTTTTGCCAATAAACACTTTAATATTTCGTCAAATTTATAACAAATTTAAATAATATTAAAACATAATTACTAACACGATCAACTAGAGTCGATCAACGATCACTAACCTTATATGACGTGATTTAAAGCGTGGTAGACTGACCCCAGCAGTGGCAGTCTTCGTGTTCGTGTACCCCGACGGCGTTCCCGGACCCTGGACCATTTAATCGAGAAGTAAATATTTCATCGCGAATGATGGGGCCGCCATGTGTTCTGACGTAATGCATTGGCGTCGAGATGCCCAAATCTGCTCATTTCCGCCAGCCAATCACGTAATTGGTCACGTGACCAAGTTGGCGATTCTCTCTACTAGAGGTTCTCTAGTTTATGCGTTATGCAAAAGTATGTGTTTTTCGCCTTAAAGACAATAGTATTATAGCTTACTGTAAATGTCGCATTTGATCTTATACCAAAAAAGTACTGAAAACCATATTGGACATTGCATAAATACGAGGCAACAATTAACAAAGATTGTGTTATTTTATATACATATAAGTATATATAATAACATATAAGTTTAATATATATAAGTATACATAATAACATATACACTGGTGTCTGAAATTAACCGCCAAATATTTCATGCGTGGATAGAACAGCTGAGTCGAAAAGTCCTGTACCATTTTGAAATTGCAGCAATAGTTAACAAGATTAATTTTTAAATATAGGCGAATACGCGCGTCCGTCCGGCCTATCACACCATTGAGTGGGGATTGGTTGGCAATCAAACCAATTGACAAAGAACGTAATGCCAGTGCACACCAGCGCGATGTTTGTCGCGCGCGACGCGCGATATCCAATGAGCGTACAGCTTTACACTGAGCGCTCAGTGAGGGTGCATCCCGATGGAGAAAGAAATAGCGGAACGGAATGAGAACGGAACATTGATAGAAAAGAGATAGGATTGTTCTATCTCTTTTCTATCAATGTTCCGTTAGCCCGGATCCTCATACGGGCAACAGCGCTTTGACACCAAACGCTGATTGGTGAAAAACCGGTGGCGAGGGTAAAATTTACCCCCATAACCCGTTTTTCACCAATCAGCGTCCGGTGTCAAAGCGCTGTTGTCCGTATGAGGATCCGGGCTTACAGTTCCGTTCCGTTATTTCTGACTCTATGTGACTGCTGTCCCATGATACGGAAATTACACCGGAACGGAACAGTGAGACCAATCAGATCTCTGCAATCATTACTCTACTTTCCTTTCTGCGATTGTGATTGGTCTCACTGTTCCGTTCCGGTGTAATTTCCGTATCATGGGACAGCACCCTGAGCACCCTAGGATCGTATATTAGATGCAAGCGCTCATTAGCTGCTCACAGTAAGCGGTCGCCATCTTTGTGAGCATAAAATTTTGTCATATCCCTAGAGAAAAGTAAGTCTTGTTGCATCTCCGATTTCAGTAAAATTAGGCTCATTTGACGCGTTTCTGCATAAAACAAAAGAATCTGGCAGCAATAAATGTCGCTCTGCCCCGCGAACCGAGATATTAAGCGTTAAATTTGATGATTATTCAGGTTAGGAAATCTGTCACAGTCCTACAATCGCCATATCTACTACATGCATTTCGATTTTATGCGCATACGTCTCGTTACGTTTCTTACTCCTGTCTCCTCTTCTGCTAATGGGCGCACAACTTCTACGATTGTACTATTGCTGTGATATTGGGTGGTGGTAGGTGTACTGTTGGGAAAACCTCCACCCCCTTGCATCCCCCCGTTTGTGCGTGTGCGTGTGCGTGTGTAAAACATCAAGTATCAGGCCCAGATTAAGGGGGGCTAGGGGGGGCTGTAGCCTCAGGCCCCACGGAAATAGGGGCCCCTGTTACATTAACCCGTTGTGGTATCATCTCCAAAATAACATGGTTACACTGGGTCCAGTTGACCCGACGCAAAAAAACAGTTGCCATTTGCGTTCCTTTTGATGAATCGACTTAAAACTTCACGAAAATAAAGTTTAAGACTTCTTCTTCCTAATCAAATCGTTTATGTATCCTTTATTAAATTTTTTAATATTGAAACAAGAGGAAAAAAAATTTTGAAAAATATGCCATTTTGTACTGAAAAATTCCTGAAAATTTTAATTTTTGAGTAAAATCAAAGTTATTACCGGGGTTCTACTCCAGAAGTAGTATACTTTTAAGGAAAAAATAGTATTATATCGAGCTTTTCAAAAAGTTTATTTATTTTGAAGATTGAAGTTGACAATTGTAATGAAAATCACGAAATGACATAAATCAATGTTGAAGGAGTAAAATAATGTGAAGAAATTTTTTTTAGTGTCAAAAACTATATATTTTGATAATTCTTACATAATATGAGTAAAAGAATGAATAAAAATTGAAAAATCAGTCATGTCCTGCACAATCAACACATAAATACGCCCGATGTTCGTCGTAACTGATTTTTCAATTTTTATTCATTCTTTTACTCATATTATGTAAGAATTATCAAAATATATAGTTTTTGACACTAAAAAAAATTTCTTCACATTATTTTACTCCTTCAAATTTTTCCCCACTATGGTTACACTGGGTCTACCTGACCCAGGCAAAAAACACGTCCGCAGAGACCGATGTCTACCGACACAATGACGCCGCGCAGGATTACGCAAACCGTTCGAGGTTGTTATCGAACCCTCAGGCAACAACAAATGGCACCACAGATTCCATTTTCAATCGTATTTTGGAAGCTACAGCAACTTAAAAATGGCCTTGGGTCATCTAGACCCCGAGATACCACAACGGGTTAAAAAAATTGTAATTCTTTGATTAAAATTTAAATTAAAATCATTCAAAATTATTTTTAATCTTAAAAAAAATTAGTTTTTATTCCCTTAATATACCGGGTGGTCCACTTAAATACTACATCTTGTAGGATTTAAGTGGACTACTCGGTATAGTAATAGTAGATGCTGTCCCATATATTTTATTTCTCTTTTTAAAGTACACTTCTCAACAAAATTAAAGGATCACTTGTTCCACCCTGTAAAAATAGGCAAACTTTGAGATAGAATAACTTCGTGAAAAATCATCGTATCGAGATGTTTAAAAAAGCATTTTAAAGCATGAAATCTTTACTTTTCAGACTTGTACTTGAAAAAACGGTCTTACTGATATTTCGTGAAGTTGCACAATCATAAATAAAAGTGTGTCAAACCTAAAAATTTTTTACAAAATTTGTCAAGTTCCACGGAGCCAAGAAAAAATCGTGCACTAATGCGGTTTACAGCTTTCGAAAGAGTGAATCTTTACCTTCAATTTGTTTTTTTGTTGAGCTCTGTACGATTTTTTTTGACCGAGTTATTCAACGTTTAAGTAAAAATGGCCTTTTTACATCAACGCACGCACACAGCACTGCACGTTCGCATAATTGATGTTCTAAAACATAAGCCAGTAAACAAAATTTAGTTCTGTTTCTAGGTTAAGCATTGATTTTCGTATGACTTTCATAAACTATGATTGTCACAAGATCAGCATTAATTTTTTTGTTCTTTATTGTATATACATATATACTTACTTTTGTAAATTAATTTCATAAATTTTATGCACATGCGATATCGTGGGATATAATAAAACATATATATAGGGCATTCCACGCCAAATCGGCCACTCAAAAACTTTTGGATTTTTGATTTGGCTGAAATTTTGATATATTATAGTACTCATCGCAAAAAGTTACTATGATTTTTTTTGAATTTTTTTATGAACATAGTCATGAGATATGAATTTTTTTAAAAACTCGCATTTTTCAAAATTAAATAAGTTTTTAAAATTAAATAATTTTTCAAAAGTAATTAAATACTTTAGTAATTGTAATTGTACATGCAAGCTTAATTCTTGCATGCAGAAGTATAGCCGTACTCTTACAAATAAGATTGAACAATAATAACAATTTATAAGAATGAAAAATTATATTGTAAAAAAAATTCATAATAAGAAAACGATAATTTTAATATAAAAAGTAATATCAATCACGAAAACACTTTTTTTTTGAATAGGTAAATATAAAAAATTAAGTTATTACATTGTAAAAATGAACCGAAAATTTTAGAAAAAGAAAAAGTCACGAGTTTATACCTATATATTATTTTATCGTGTAAAATAATGCAAAGTTAAAAAAAAAATTAATTCGAAAAAAAATAGAAGGAAAAATTTGCCCACGATCAAATTAGTCTTAAAAATCATCAAATAAATTTAAGTTTTTATGAAAACTTTTTTAAAAAAATTAAACGTGTCATACTTTAAAAAATTAATAATTTTTTACATTAAATTAAAAAAAAAATTAAAAATCAATTTTGAAACTTTTCTTGATATTTTTTTTTTGAAAACTAGAGAAAAAAACACAATTTTAAAAAAACGTTTTATTTGGATTATTTTTCGCAAAGTTATAGGCATTTGAAAATTGCGAATTTTGAAAAATGCGAGTTTCTTAAAAAATTCATATCTCATGACTATGTTCATAAAAAAATTCAAACAAAATCATGGTAACTTCTTGCGATGGGTACTATAATATATCAAAATTTCAGCCAAATCAAAAATCCAAAAGTTTTTGAGTGGCCGATTTGGCGTGGAATGCCCCATATTGTGTAAAGCAATTTGGACTTTGGAGTGTATCATTCGAAGCACTGAAAGTATCCCTCGAATGGCGGCGACCAATCCGCAACTGGCACACGTGTTGTCTCATCCCTTACTAGAGGATCCCTAGGCTAAACGTGTCATAAATACATATCTTTATAATTTCTATCCTGTATTTCGATACTTATTATTTTTTTAATTGATTATTTCAGGAAACGGAAAATTAAACACAGCCATCCGGCACGAACGGCTTATGACAGGTGGAGGTCCTGCATCAGTACAACCAAATGATCCAGTGATAGAATTTATGGATGCTACCAATTCAAATTTAGATATAGAAATTGATTGTGCATATGACAGCACTGCAGCATATGAGAAAGAAGGTAACTGGTGTACATACATACTATAACAGCAATTAAGACAATTTTTACATTATATGGCAATTATTTTTTCTTTTTACTTTTCAGATAATGTAAAGATGTATCATAAGTCTGCAAAAGGAACATTGATCATTCAAGATAAAAAAGAAAAGAAAGATAAGGAAGAAGAGGAAGATACTATCAATACAGTTGATATGTAGTGTGACGTGACACTTTGTGTCAGTCACTGGTGACTGCACTAGCACGGAGATCCTGTGCTCTAAGCTCGAAGGGCGAGGGCACAAGCGAGCGTGCCAAAATTTATATTATTTCTCTTTTCTTTTGTATATTCTTTTATATAAAATATTTAGTAATTTCAGATTTTTAAAGAGCGATTATTAGCCACATTAGAGCGTGAGCGGTGGTTGTTTTGAATCTGTGCAATGTTGCCGCCTCACTCACGGAAGGAAGAAAGAAGACGCCGCCGAGAAAGCAAGAAGCCGCCGAAGGAGATCCAGATTGTGTCCTCGGGGAGTGCGGTACACGCAGGTCGTATTACTCTGTAAACTTTACTAATTTTGTTGGAATTTGGTAATTGCCGGCCCTTAATTACAGACATCTCGGAGACAGACATGTTACGGGACCACCTCAGCACGGCCCGAACCTTGGCAACCACCTCCACCTATGAAGAGAGCGATAGACGACCGTTGCTCCAGACGGAAGGCTCGGCTGCCTAATTTGGAAAAGCGCGCCAAATATTAAAGGATACGCGATCCGCAGGGCTCGCTGCGATTAGTCGCGAGGTCACATGGCTGCGACAAGCCAATTGGGATAAAAAGTGGCCCGATAAGAGAGGGGTTGAACGGCCTGCGTGGTTCCGCAAGTGCCCCCGGTTATCACTTGTGCGGTAATCGAGTTGTAAAGAGGACGCAGGATCTCCGGAGCCTTATAGTAGCCAATTGCATTGCTGTTGCCGAAGAGAGATAGAGGCGGAGGCTCTCCCTTGGAAGATCGACGTGGGATCGTTACGTGGTGAGGCGAGCGTTATATTATAATTTGTGTAAAACCACCGATCGCGGCGGGTGACATGCGTCTCGAGCGGAACACACGTTAGGCTTTACTCCGATTTTTTGTTGCCGATACCGGATCGGTTGCCTATGGGCGTTTCGAGTTAGTGTTGCCGTGAATACGTGCCTTCCGCTCAGATGCTCTAATTTGAGAATGTATAATAGTGTAGTTGCTCGCCCTCGTTGCCGCCAAGTCACTTGTGTAATTGTTACTTATTGAGAATTCTTTAAAGTCGAGACTGGCGTTATTGCGCATTAGAGAACCGTTGCCGTCTAATGTAAAATCGTATGTTCCACTTGTTCCCGAAGGGATTTATTGTTAACATAATAAGATCTAGATTTGATCGCATATTTCTGCTCGACGAATTATTGCCGAATTTACTCCCTGTTGTCGACGGCCAGTTAATAGTCGGTTTATTGTTATTGCGCCGCATACCAGAGCGCGGAAGGACAACACTGTAACGTACTTTCTTTCGAACACTTTTGTACAGTCTCTATCAAATATATCGATTTCTCTTTATTGTTATCATTAATCCTGGTGCATTTATTTCAGCCTCTCCATCGTTCTCCGACAATTTCCCCGCTAACCGCGAACCACTCCCCTCTGCCAATTCCGTTGGCTGAGCTAGTTGTTTAGTTCCGTCGCGAGAATCCGCGTAATTTTTAATTTCTTGTCCGAGCAATTTATCTAACGATTTGTGCGAAGAGTGGCACGCTCTCTCGTGCCTGGCGCCCAACGAATTTTTGATAGCGATTAAGATCTTTGCTGAGTAAAGTAACTTGTCAACTACTGTAAATTCTCGAATCACGAAAGAATTAATGAAGAACCGCACTATTGCTCCTTTAAGTATTTTGTATTCTAACTAAGAGCTTTCGCATAATTAGATTTCTTTTGGAGGACGCGACGAAGTTGTGCCGACACTCAAAAGTACGGTTACAAATTTAGCACAATACAAAGAAAAAGGAAACAAAAGAAAAAAGCTCCTCCCGGCCAGGTTCTATTAGGAGCCCCTTGGAAATCGCTTTAATAAAGAAAGAAAAGGATTATTTGAAAAGAAAATATGATTTTTTTTATTATTTTACAAGTTTTTGGCACACGGCCCGGCAACAAAACTCCCCCTAGGAGGCACGTCTTCCGAGATGGCCCTTACCCGGGTGGTACGGGCCGATGTCCTCCCAGTCGCTGCGATAACGTGGACACGTTCGCAGCGTTTCTCCCGCCCGCCCGCATCCAAAACAAAACTCCGCACTTTTGCGCGGTCGGGGGCACTCGGAATAGCGGTGGCCACCTCCCCCGCAATTCCAGCACCCCCTAACGTCGTCCTGGGAACGGTCAGCCCGCTCTCCGCGGCTGCGGCTCCTCTTCTTTCCCCGGCCGCGGTTCCTCTCGGGAATCCCGCGGGGCTGCGGGAGTGCCTCCATATACAACAGGCGATAGAACGCCAACAACTTTAAAAGGTCCCTGAAACTTCGATGACAATTTGGCCGCTATCCCCTGAGTCGCGGACGACAATAAATTTCGGCGTCTCCACACTAAATCGCCGACAACAAAAACTCGATCGCGCCTGTGACTATTATAATATTTAGCCTGCTTCTGGTAAGCGGCCTCTAAGTTCTCCCTAACCCACTCGTGCAGCGACTGTAAGTCTTTCATACGTTTCGACCATTCTCGCTCGTCGTGGGACTCAACCTCGACCGTCGGATCGCAGCGTCTACGTAGCGAATCACTAGGCTCTAATTCACGTCCTAAATTCAAGAAAGCGGGGGAAGATCCTAATGACGAATGATACGCCGTGTTATACGCGAATCGAAAATCATTTAAGTGCACGTCCTACCCGCGGTGATCGCGATCTAGAAAAGAGACAATCATGGTCTTAAGAACTCGATTTACCCTCTCAACCGGATTTGCTTGAGGGTGATAAGGCGGTACCGTCGTATATTTAATCCCGTTCTCTACAGCGAATTCTCGCAAAATTTTATTTACGAATTCTGTGCCCTTGTCCGTTAGCAAAAATCTCGGCGCGCCCCATCGCGAGAGAATCAAGTCTGTAAAAGCGTCTCTAATATTTCTTCCGTTCGCGGCCCGCAGTGCACGGCATTCCACCCACTTCGTAAACAAAAATTCGCGGCTCTCAGTGCGCGGCATTCCACCCACTTCGTAAACAAATCTTGAATGACTAAAATATACGCGTGACCCGATTTACTCCTCGGCAACGGACCCATAATATCAGCGGCAACAACTGTCCACGGAGCCTCGATCACGCGACGCCCCATTAGACCCGCCGGTCTCGCCTGTTCGACTTTTGTACTCTGACAGACTATACACTGCTTAACATACTTTGTCACCTCTCGAAACATTCGAGGCTAGTAGTAAACAGCTGATAAACGGTGATACGTTTTCTCTACGCCTAAATGCCCCGACTGCGGAACGTCGTGCGATTCGCGCAACGCCTCCGCCCGTAATTCCAGCGGTATAACTAATTTCCAGCGATTCAAATCCTCAACAACCTCGGAGGTCACTGCATGAGAGCTTAGAAAATATAACTGGCTATCTACTATCTGCCACTCCCTGAAATTCTCGGGTTTCTCCGAAACCTCCCTGAAACGCTCTTTATACCATGAATCCTCTGTGCCTCTCAAAACCGACGTCTCCTCCTCCGCGACCAAACACGCGCCTTTCCTATGCACAATTTCGTAATCATATTCTAGAAGTTCTAATGCCCAACGCGCTAATCTTCCCGTAGGATTTTTCAAGTGATGAAGCCAACGTAAACTACTGTGATCTGTCACTACAGTAAATCTATAATCCTCTAAATAAGGTCTAAACTTTCGTATTGCCCAAACGACTGCTAAACATTCTTGTTCTGTGACCGAATATCTCGTTTCGGTGTCTGATAACGCGCGACTCGCAAACGCGATAATAGTCTCTTTATCCTCGTTAATCTGAGATAGTACGGCACCTAATCCAACAGAACTAGCATCGGTCTGCAATATAAATGGAACGTCAAAATTTCGACACGACAACGTAGGCGCGGCAGCTAAACCAGCGCGAATTTCTTCAAAAGCTTTCTCTTGTTCGACTTCCCACTCCCAACGCTGATTCTTTTTCAATAATCTAGTCAACGGTTCTCCCGCAGTGGCAAATTGCGGGATGAATCTATGATACCAAGACGACATTCCCAAGAACCGGCGCAACTGTTTGATATTACGCGGCACAGGATATTTTAAGATTGGTCGCGCTTTTTCGGAATCGACAGTTAGGCCGTTCCTCTGCACAACGAATCCCAAATATCTCACTTGAGAACGGCAAAATTCGCATTTATCGGGGTTGATTTCAAGATCCGCTTCGAAAATCTTATTTAAAACTCGCTCGAGCCACTCTAAGTGTCCTTCAAAGGTCGGTGTGGCAATTACAATGTCGCCAAGGTAGGCAAACGCGTACGGCTCCATTTCCAGGCCAATTAACTTATCTAACAAACGCTGAAAAGTGGTCGGGGCTCCCGTGAGCCCGTATGGCATCCGCGTGAAATGATATAATCCTTTACCGGGAACGCTAAATGCTGTTATCTCGCGACTTTCCTTCGCCAAAGGTACCTGAAAGTACGCCTGACTCAAGTCGATTGTCGAGATGTATCACGCAGATCTTAATTTATCTAATATTCCGGTCATATTCGCCAACGGATACGCGTCTTTCTTAGAGATGCTATTAACCTTACGAAAGTCTATAGACAAAAGCGATATTTTCCGTTCGGCTTCTTAACCATCACTATCGAGTTCGACCATTCACTAAACGACGCTTCAATTATACCTGCTTCTAACATCCTATCAACTTCTCTGCGAATAGCGTCTTGTATCTTCGGCGAAAGCATCGCTGTTTGATCGGTTAATGCGAACCAACGTCTATACGGTGTCAGTGAGAGTGTATTTTTGCGATCTGTCCGTTCGCGGTGCGTATACAAATATTCTCCGCGCGCTGTGTCTGCCACCCCAGGCGTCTTACGATCGCGATGCCCTCATCTCCTATAATCGTGCGAGCACGATCCCGTATCCACGAGAGCCATTAAAGGAAAACCGGCAACGAAAATTCGGAAATACCTCAAAGATGGTAATTCCGACGGACGAAAAACTTTTTCCGCGTATTCTAGTACATCGATTTGCAGAATACGGGTCTCAACTGATTCGACGGAGGTCGCGCGGACCCACTCTAACGACCCGCCTCTGCGTTTCCCGAACAGCTCGGACAATTTCTAGTCGTGACATTAGCCGCCCCGCAGCGGTAGCAATACAAGCGGCGCGCTTCTTTACACTCCCGCGCCCTATGACCAGTCTTCTCGCAATTCCAACATTTAATAGTGGTGGCGGACGTCGTATTTGCGGCACCAACGGCAGCGGTCGAAGACGGAGCCGAAAGCCCCGCTCCGAACCGATTACTCCTGCGATTATTCGCGGCCCCCGGCGCGGAGAATTCAGCGGCCGCGACTACCGGAGCACGCGGACTCTTCTTAGGCAGTCGGTAGGCTAAATCAGGAAATAAAGATCTCTCGGGGGCCAGCGGAGCACGGTAACGAGTCGCGGCCTCATGGCTCACTTCCACACGCAAAGCCATTCGCTCTAATGAAGCAAAATCGTAAAATTCGTCGCGCCGAATAACAATTTGTAAACGCGGCAACAAATTACGATGAGCGTAATTTAATTGCTCAGGCAGATTCCACGGAGGGCAGAGTCTGTCAAATAAAGCCTGCATGCAGGTTAAGTAGTCAGCTACCGACTCCATCTTTCCCTGCGTGCGTCTTAAAATTTCATCGCGAAGCGCGAATTGAAAATCCGGATCCCCAAAACGACTACGCCATGCTCCCGCGAACTCGCTCCACGTTCTCCATTCGACACGTCGATTACGAAACCAATAAAGTGCAGTACCGGTCAGAAAGAATGGCAAACATCTAAATAAATCTTCGTCGGTAACGGGAAATAACGCACGGCTCTCTTCAATACGCATTAAAAAGGCCTCCGCATCGCTTCCGCGCGTACCAGAAAACGTTATGTTCCATTTACGAAGAACATTATAAATTTCCCGAACAGAACTCGCTCCATTCGGCGCTAATTGATCTCGATCAGGTAACGGACGTAGGAGCGTGGCAACAGTACTATCTCTCGTCTCACTCGCTCGGGGTGTCACGTTTTCCGTCAACCCAGGCGATGGACTGTCCGGACGAACCCGCTCCGTCGGCGAAGGACGCAAATGTCCCTCGCTAGGATCATTCGCGGTTGAAAAACGCAGAAGCGCGTCACTCGCGGGGGTACTCATCTCATGCCGGAGCAACCGAGCATGTAAAACAGCTGCGCTCCCTTCGCTATCTAGTCCTCGTCGATCTAACTCCTCTTTTAGTTGACTTGCAGTCAGCTGATAGATCCATTCGTATTGCGCGCGCTTATCCGTCATCTTTAATAATAATTATTTTCCTCGGCAACGATATTATACTATACTTGAGGGTCACAACGGTAACGAAAATAAACCTGAATACGTGTGCCTTGCTGTAAACCCCTTCCCCCAGGCAAGGTTGCGATTCAAAACTTAGACGCGAATACCAAAGAAATTTCGATCTCGTCAATACTTCGTATATCCACGAGTCAAGTCGCAAGATAATATCACTTACAATATTCGAATAACAATAAACTCAATATCGGTCGAGGCACAGAGAGATTCTCACAGCATTTCTCACAACACGAGAATCAAGGCAACAAGCGCGACCGAAATGTCGCAGAACGGCAATAGAGAGAGAAAAAAAAAAGTCCACTCGACGCAAAACAATAATACGCAAAACGACCTATACACGTCGAGAATATTCTCGAAGATAATTCTTATATGTACCACTCACCGAAATTCCAGGGCCCCTCAATAGATTCGCATTACTTCAAACTTTTAATTCTCAGTTGAGATTCTCAATCGGGATCCTCAATCTCAATCCCTACTTTTATTCCAAAAATGGAAAAAAAAAGAAAAAACTGAATATTATGTACTGCTGCAAGAAAGAAATCGGCATATAAGAAATGTGAACAGAATAACAAAAAAAAAA
>NW_017275845.1:21885-25647 GCF_001594065.2 Cyphomyrmex costatus
CTCGGACAAGAAATTAAAAATTACGCGGATTCTCGCGACGGAACTAAACAACTAGCTCAGCCAACGGAATTGGCAGAGGGGAGTGGTTCGCGGTTAGCGGGGAAATTGTCGGAGAACGATGGAGAGGCTGAAATAAATGCACCAGGATTAATGATAACAATAAAGAGAAATCGATATATTTGATAGAGACTGTACAAAAGTGTTCGAAAGAAAGTACGTTACAGTGTTGTCCTTCCGCGCTCTGGTATGCGGCGCAATAACAATAAACCGACTATTAACTGGCCGTCGACAACAGGGAGTAAATTCGGCAATAATTCGTCGAGCAGAAATATGCGATCAAATCTAGATCTTATTATGTTAACAATAAATCCCTTCGGGAACAAGTGGAACATACGATTTTACATTAGACGGCAACGGTTCTCTAATGCGCAATAACGCCAGTCTCGACTTTAAAGAATTCTCAATAAGTAACAATTACACAAGTGACTTGGCGGCAACGAGGGCGAGCAACTACACTATTATACATTCTCAAATTAGAGCATCTGAGCGGAAGGCACGTATTCACGGCAACACTAACTCGAAACGCCCATAGGCAACCGATCCGGTATCGGCAACAAAAAATCGGAGTAAAGCCTAACGTGTGTTCCGCTCGAGACGCATGTCACCCGCCGCGATCGGTGGTTTTACACAAATTATAATATAACGCTCGCCTCACCACGTAACGATCCCACGTCGATCTTCCAAGGGAGAGCCTCCGCCTCTATCTCTCTTCGGCAACAGCAATGCAATTGGCTACTATAAGGCTCCGGAGATCCTGCGTCCTCTTTACAACTCGATTACCGCACAAGTGATAACCGGGGGCACTTGCGGAACCACGCAGGCCGTTCAACCCCTCTCTTATCGGGCCACTTTTTATCCCAATTGGCTTGTCGCAGCCATGTGACCTCGCGACTAATCGCAGCGAGCCCTGCGGATCGCGTATCCTTTAATATTTGGCGCGCTTTTCCAAATTAGGCAGCCGAGCCTTCCGTCTGGAGCAACGGTCGTCTATCGCTCTCTTCATAGGTGGAGGTGGTTGCCAAGGTTCGGGCCGTGCTGAGGTGGTCCCGTAACATGTCTGTCTCCGAGATGTCTGTAATTAAGGGCCGGCAATTACCAAATTCCAACAAAATTAGTAAAGTTTACAGAGTAATACGACCTGCGTGTACCGCACTCCCCGAGGACACAATCTGGATCTCCTTCGGCGGCTTCTTGCTTTCTCGGCGGCGTCTTCTTTCTTCCTTCCGTGAGTGAGGCGGCAACATTGCACAGATTCAAAACAACCACCGCTCACGCTCTAATGTGACTAATAATCGCTTTTTAAAAATCTGAAATTACTAAATATTTTATATAAAAGGATATACAAAAGAAAAGAGAAATAATATAAATTTTGGCACGCTCGCTTGTGCCCTCGCTCTTCGAGCTTAGAGGAAACAGGATCTCCGTGCTAGTGCAGTCACCAGTGACTGACACAAAGTGTCACGTCACAGTAGGTATGATCAGTATGATCACAGCGTTCGAGCTATTTCTCGGAAAACGCCATTGCAAAATAGGACATCTCCAAATATTAAAAACATATACGTAATAAAAACACTTATGAATTAGATTTATATTAATCATTATTAGTGATTTCATTGTAATTTTAATAATATTACTGCGGTAAAGCAAATCTCGTAATGCATTTAGACTTATTAAACTTTATATATTACAACGTTAAATAAACATAATGTCAGTTAACAAGTATAAATGAAATACATAAATATTTAAGAATAATCTCTTATGCTTTCTTATATACGTAATCAGTTTGGCTATAATGTTTGTCAAAATTTAAAAGAAGTTTGTAACTTGATTAAATTAAACAATAACATTAGAACGCACATTAGGTTTCTAAATAATTGTCTTAGATTTAACATTGTACCACCACATTTAAAATGTTTTATCAATGTTAATAATTTGTCTCTGTACAATAGAAGTTTATATACTAAATTAAAAAATTTACAACTTAATAATGTAAAAGGTATCCTGCGGCTTGAATTAAAAGATTCTTACAAACATTTATATTTCACTAGAATTAATATATTTAATCTTTCGTTCAAAATTTATAATATTTTGCCTTTTTTTGTAGCCTGTGAGTTTTTTAAATACTTAGATTATATTAACGGTTCCACTTTTTATTCAAACACTAATAGAATAGACAAAAAAATATTTTGGTTAAAAAAGAAAGAGGCATCGAGTTATTAAATCTCATATTAAACCCATTTCTTATGTCTGTACTAATAGTGAGTCAGGGATTATTATTACTAAGGATGTGCATGATAATGGTCCTTGTTCTCTGGAGAGAATACATATTTCGGCGGGTGGTTTTGGTGATGCTATTCCATTAAATTCAATCAACAATAAATGTTTTATTAATTTAAGTGATACTGAGATTCCTATTGAAGTTCAATTTTTGCTACAGTTAGATGAAGGTTTCGGCCTTCCTATAAATAAACAAAATTTAGAATATACAATCATAGAATTTGTTAAAAGCATAGAATGTAATATTAATAGCCGTCCTAATAGTATTATTAATTTTGTCAGAAATAACACAATTCCAATTTTGGAAAGATTTCAAAATGAGTTTCCAAGATATGATTTTAACAATAAGTTGATTTTTGATTGGTTAAAGTCTACAAAAAAGTTCGCCAAAGACCATCCTGAGATATTTTTTTCAGGGCTGACAAGGGTAATGTCACTGTTGTACAGAATAATTATGATTATATTAACAAGATGGAATTAATGCTCTCAGATGAAAAAACATATGAAATAATTAATAAGGATCCTACTAAAAAACTTACTGGTGACTTAAAAAATATAATTGTTAGATGGAAAAATAAAGGTTTTATTTATAACTTCACTTATAAAAAGTTACTCATCACTGATGGTTTGATCCCAAGAGCATATGGATTAACTAAAATACATAAAATTAATTATCCTTTAAGAATCATTGTTTCCTCTATAAATAGTCCACTATATTATTTATCATTATATTTAATTATTTACATAATATTATAATTAATTCCATTCAAGAAGCTCCTAGCTTTATTAAAAACAGTTTTGAATTGACTAATAAAATAAAAGATATTAAACTTGAATCAGATTCTGTACTGGTTTCATTGGATGTTGTTTCCCTGTTCACTAATATACCTATCGATCTAGCAGTTGACAGCGTTGTTAGAAGATGGGATTCAATATCAAGAAATACCAAAATTCCACAAAATTAATTTATGATAGCTTTTAAATTAGTATTAAACTCCACCTTTTTTATGTTCAATAATAAATACTATAAACAAATATTCGGAACTCCTATGGGATCTCCTTTGTCGCCAGTGGTGGCTGATATAGTCATGCAGGACCTTAAACAAATTGCAATTGGTTTACTACCATATCATCCAGTGTTCTATTATCGCTATGTGGATGATATTATTTTAGTGGTTCCTTCTGAGAATATTGATTACACCTTAAATATTTTTAATTCTTTGCATGATCGAATACAGTTCACTATAGAAATTGGCAAAGAAGGTAAAATAAGTTTTTTAGATACTACGATCATTATAAAAGAGGATTGTTTGATTTTTGATTACTATCGAAAAGCCACTTTTTCCGGTAGATACCTCAATTTCCATTCAAACCATCCTATGTGACATAAAAGAGGTGTAGTTTATGATGTTGTCGACAAAATAT
>NW_017275846.1:0-2377 GCF_001594065.2 Cyphomyrmex costatus
GAGAGAGAGAGACTTCTGATTTGAACTGATTATATAGTGTTTTTCCTCTCATATTTTACATATTTCTTTTTAATAATTTATTGTATGAATGAAATACGATTGCTACAGACATATGAAATTAAAATTTGGAAAAGTCATTTTGATCGTCGGAGAGGAAATTTAAGGGAAAAAATTCGCCTTTGCTTTTTAGGTATATCCTTTTCGTTACTTCTTCTGAATTTCACAGAAACTTCTAGTATCCTAACTACCCGTAATCTCCTTATTTGATTATGCTGACAGTCTATATTCCAGCATTAATTTAACGATTGTTTAATTATATTCAACTTGTTCAATGTTCATGTATCTGTTTCTTATATAATTTCCGTAAACACGATCTTCTCTTTTTTCCGGAGTTTTTGTTAAGTATCCATCTATATGTTATTCTATGTTGCCTCATTTTTTTTTCTCCTTTCCGTTCCGACAAATAGCTTGTAAATAGCTTCACCGCCTTCTGTGCTTTAACTCCGACTTCCATTCCTGTGATGCTCTCCGGGTAATCGTGTTGCCACAACTCTATTTTTCCCTCTACATCGTTTTATCAGATTCAAAGCTACTTTCTTTGATATTGCCACTAAGTTACCCTCTTTAATATTACCACTAAGCTACCCGTTTAGTGGTAATATAAAAGTGGGTTCTTTTCTTCGCTTTTCCTCTTCCTTACTTTCCTTTCGCGATACTGCGATTAAATTTGTATCGACAAATCATTATCTATTAATCTCACCAAATATTTTCGTAGTATCTATTGTATGTACAATATTTTTATTGTTGTCTCTGTTATTAATCAATTTAATTGTACATAATCATAGCGGTAGACACATCCGCATGACATTGCGTCAACACATTTTATCGAAATCAAGAGAGAGAGAGAGAGAGAGAGAGACTTCTGATTTGAACTGATTATATAGTGTTTTTCCTCTCATATTTTACATATAACTCAATCAATTTAATCAATTTAATTATACGTTATAGGTATACTATTCTGTTGCAACTGTCAGTTTGCTCTTTGATTAAATCCAATTTAGTTAAATAATGTATGTAATTCTTTAAATATAATAAGTTAAATTTATTAACAATAATTAATACGTTGAGAATGGCGAATAAGAGTCAATCTAAATCTGATAATATATTCTAATATTCTATATTGCGAAGAATATCACGTAATGTTTGGCGTTTCGTCCCAGCTTCCACTACTGGACTCATCAGTAAGGTATTGTAGTGGAAGCCTACCTTAGACGCCGGTGTAAGTTATTAAATCGAGATTCTATATAAAGAGATATACGCGTGTCTCAGCACTTGCGAGAATTTGCGAATATCGATAGACCTCTGATGGCGGGTCGACGTAGTAATATTCTTCGCAATATTTATCCAAAGTGAGAAATAACGTTCTAATTATATATAGTCCCCCCAAATAATCTGATTTTTAAATGTCCCCTCTTCTTAATTGTTGCGCGCCGAAAGATTTTTCGGTCTTGCAACGCAACTCTAATAATCTGAAATATCCCCCCTCCTAAATATTTGCGCGCCGATGGATTTTCGGTCTTGAAACGCAATTAATCTAGAAACTGTAAATTTTTACTTAATGAACAGAATTGCAATGTATTATCCGCGTTATTACAACCTGCGGTTTTTGAAAACAAATAATTGAAGAAATAAAGGACTCTTTTTATAAACAATAATTAATACGTTGAGAATGGCGAATAAGAGTCAATCTAAATCTTAAATCTTTTTAAATTTATTAAAAATTAAAAAAGGCTTTTCCTTGAGGTTTAAAAATTTATTGGCTACTCTTGCCGTGCAGGCTTTTCTGTGTACTGTATGTGCAGAGATTCCTATAATTTTTATTTTTCACTATTGTCTCTTTTGCTAGCATGTTTAGATTGTTAACTTATTTATACTTAGCATCAGTAATGCTAAATTACTTTAACAATGAAATTAGCTACGCTGGATTCTTAAAATTTAAATTGATATTTAAGGGCGAGTGTAAATAATTGCGCAGCAATCAGTTTGCAATAATTATAAAATCTAAAGTATATTTATAATTTCGTTACAGATGTAACGCACAATAATCAATCGAACGTTTTGGTTAACTTAAATTTTAGTAAATAATTATTATTGTTCCTTATGATGATCTAGAATTCGCTGCATTAATTTGAAAACTATAATAATAAATTGTCGCACTCCTTAAACATAATTATAGAAGGATTGTGTGTGACGTAAATCGGAAAATTTATTCCGTTTTGAATATGAGTTTATAAACTTAATTACTTATTATTAATAATACATTGCTGATGTTAGCTTAGCCATCAATAATCGAATTAGCCGAAATGTCCGATCGAAT
>NW_017275847.1:0-65358 GCF_001594065.2 Cyphomyrmex costatus
ATTTTCGACTTTTCACTTCGAAGTCGAAAATCGGTTTTTTCTCGGTACTACCATTCGATAGAGCATGCCGAGATACGTATTTCTAACCTACAAATTTGTTATCGATTTTCGAGTTTTCACTGATGTCGAAAATCGGTTTTTTCTCGTTACCACCATTCGATAGAGAATGTCGAGATACGCATTTCTAACCATCAAATTTGGTACCCATTTTCGACTTTTCACTTCGAAGTCGAAAATCGGTTTTTTCTCGGTACCACCATTCGATAGAGAATGTCGAGATACGCATTTCTAACCATCAAATTTGGTACCCATTTTCGACTTTTTTCTAACCTACAAATTTGATATCGATTTTGGACTTTTTACTGAAGTCGAAAATCGGTTTTTTCTCGTTACCACCATTCGATAGAGAATGTCGAGATACGCATTTCTAACCTTCAAATTTGGTACCAATTTTCGACTTTTCACTTCGAAGTCGAAAATCGGTTTTTTCTCGTTACTACCATTCGATAGAGAATGCCGAGATACGTATTTCTATCCACCAAATTCTCATTTAATTTGGACAAACTATCGCTGAGATATCCCAGAAGATACTATGTATTATGGTCCCCCATATTTCTACCGACTTGCCCTATGGCATACATATGTATGAAGGTAAAACCATAAAATGTACCAAGTATGTCAATCACAATCGAACATGGCGTTTGGGTATGCGCCAAGAAACATAGTTATTATGGGCCTCCGTAGCCTCATCGTCTCTAGCTTTGGTATACATGCGTATGAATATAAAAGCATAAGGTATACCGAGTATCACTACCATCAAGCGTGGCGTTTGGTATTGCGCCAAGAAAAACATATTTATTATGGACCCCCGTAGTCCCATCGACTTGAGCTTTGGTGTACATACGTACGAATGTAAACCCATAAGATATACTGAGTATCATTACAATTAAGAATGGCGTTTGGCAAAGCGCCGAGAAAGACATAGTTATTATGAACCCCCGTAGTCTCATCGACTATTGCGTTGATATACATACGTACGAATGTAAAACCATAAGGTAAATTAAGTATGAAGAAAATTAACCTTTTCTTGTGGCTGAAGGTTACCCTATCTCAAATAAACTAATCTATCTCCCTTCGGCGGGATGCCGTCTACTGATGGCAGAAACAATAAATACTAATCCCGTCTTTACCGACGGTTGCGCAAACACAAGGAATTTGTACTTAGGATAACTACCTTATCCTTTGTAGATTAACGGCTTTACGCCCATCAGCCATTATGTTGCTGGTAACACATTTGGACTTATCCGCGAGGGGCGTATCACTCTCGGTCTCGAGTCAGCAGTTTTTAATGTTAGAAATTATAATGTAATCGAGTGCATATTATGATAACATATGTACAAGAGCTGCGTTCGATAATATAGCAAATCTGAGTCGTCGGAGTGCTCTTATATATTATAGCATATGTCACGTACACATAGAAAAAGTCTGACACTTTTTTATATTATATATGTCTTTTATTTCGAATCTATAATAAAAATATTGCAGTTATTTATAGCATTATATCATCACTCGATTCTATTACTGATATTGTGCTTATACTTTATCCATTATGTTAATAGAATCGAAAAATAAATTTGACCATATTCCAAAAGTGTATTTCTACCGCATGAAGTTAAATAATTGATAATAATAATAATAATAATAATTATTATTATTATATATGACACAGTTTTGTTTCAATTAATAATCAACGAAGCGGAATTCCAAAGAAATTTATGTCAATATCTCTATAAATAAATGTTTCGAAATATTTATCAGGGCGGATTTTTATCCATTTTGTATAGTTGCGGGTCGTCTCCTCTGAAATTATGGGACGTACACGTTAGTTTTATTATATTTAAAAGGAACATTATGAGAAGATTCGTAGCTATTTATATATAGTCTTACAGTTTTCAAACATGTTCTACTTTTAAATTTAATTTTTAAAAAATTAATATTTTAATATTTCTAATAACAAGGAGAACATTTTTAGTTCGAAATGTACGCGTGTACCTAATTTTATTGTATTACACCACTCACATTATTTATAGGTAAAAAACGGATATATACGAAGAATTACAGATGAAGAGATAAAGTCGTTGGCATTGGAAATAGCCGGAACTAATGTGGCTACAACTTATATTTACTGTCCAGCGTATCCGAAGAAGGCGCTAGGTATTAAGCTGCCCTTCCTTATCATCATTATCAAGAATATGAAGAAGTATTTCACGTTCGAGATAACAGTAAAGCTCATTTGAATACGTATATTTAATAAATAAGATTTCCAAGTTTCTTTAAACACGATTTCTTTGATGTATTTATAGATACATTGTACGTCTCAATAAATAAAAAGTTTTTTTTCCTTTACGAATAAGAAATGATGAGATTTAAACAAAACTTAGAAATTTTGTTATTTAAATAAACATTTTATGTAATTTTTCTTCTTAAATAAAATGTTCTATTTTTCCTTTTTGCATAATATACATATCTACATATCTTACTCTTTTGTAGATTTACAACATATTGTAATGTCAAAAATTTAATTATAATAATAATTTGTTAAATAGATATTGGACGATAAGGATATGCATAGAAGATTTCGTGTGAGCAATTTTCAGACTACGACACGCATTCGCCCGTTTTCCACATCCATGCCCATCGGACTTTCAGGTGGATGGAATCAGATTCAATTCAATTTGTCTGATTTTACGCGACGAGCCTATAGTACAAATTACATTGAAACCACTAGAATACAAATTCATGCCAACTGCAGAGTCAGACGAGTTTATTTCGCTGATAGGCAAGGATTTAATACATGTATCAATTAATTCTCTAATCAATAAATTTAATTAAATGTATTATTAATTAAATTTTATATTATTATCGATAAAATATATCATTTCATTAATTTTATGTAATTAACTTAAACCTCATCTCTTCTTATTAATAGATATCATAAATTTCATAGGGTTTTTGATATCCGATAGGTTAATGTAAAACAATTTATTAAATATGTATTAGATTGGACGAAAAGTTTTGCGATATTTTATTAGCTCAAAATTATATATTGTGTGTATTTAGTATAATTAATTATTATACCAATTCGATAAAAGTTTCAACTTTAAGAATTTAATTTTTTAATTGCGTTATGATGTTTTTTTAACGTAGTTATGAGCAATTATAAAAACAAAATGTTCCTTTACTTAACTGATGAATAACTCGGGAACAAAAAATCATAGGACCATTTTTTAAAAACGTATATTTAGGAAAAACTTTAAGATTTTACGTTAGTCAAAAATTTTTGCAAGTTTTTTGGGCACCTAAAAGACCCACAAAGTAAAAAGAAAATTGCTAATTTTTTTCAGCTCATAGTTTTATTATGTAAAAATTATCAAACTCACAGAGAAATTCAAAAAATATAGTAATCTTTTGAAAGTAGAGATTTCAAGTTTTAACACCTTTCTTTATATTTAAATTTTATTTATTTTTCACGAAGATATTGTATATATAATTTTAAGCTAACACAAAAATCATAACTTTTCCTCCAACCCAATATTAAATAATCCAGTCTTAATAATAGTTTTTTTTACGAAGTAATGTGTCAAATTAAATGTTAAGCAAAAGCATTTTTAAGGCTTTATTCAGAGGACAAAATGCCGGAGGATTTCAAACTTTTCTTACCGGTACATCAAAAGAAATGCGTTAGAGAGAAAGACGTACCGAAGAAACCTAGCCTGACACTTGAAAAAATACTATCCACCGAAGCAGCAACTGTCGAACCGGAAGTAGAGAAGATAATTGAACCGCCAATTACGAAAGAACCTGATTTAATTGAGGAAGCGATATTAAAGGTGCATGCGGAAGAAATAGAAGAGATAATTGCAGAGAAAGAAGAGAAAAATGAAGAAGAAGAAGAAGCAGAACAGGAAGAAGAGGAAGTTAAAGTTGAAGAAACTGTAAAAGAAGAAGCTGAATCTGCGGCTACTATTCGCGAATATAAGATCGAAGAAGAAAAAGAAAATATATATGCATCGAAATTGGAAGATTACGTAGAAGATGAGGATGAAGAAGAAAATGAAAACGATAAGAATGAATAAATAAAATATAATTTCAAATAATAAACACGTAAAATAGTTTTAAATAATAAACGTGTGTGTTTTATACATATAATCTTGTATTTTATTAGACTTTGTATATTCTTATTGTATTATTTTAACAAAGAACGGATTATAGAATTATTACAGAATGTTAGAGAGTATTAATAATTAAACAGAGTAGCTTTCAGAACTTAAAATTATGACATATCGTAATCCTCTTCTTCTCGTTTTCTTTTCAATGACTCGTCGGTTTCCATTTTCACGGTCGGCAATGTTTGATTGGAAGTAATCTGTATCTTCGGTTTCGTTACTTGTGCTTTTACCGTTGTAGTACTTGTTGTCGCTACAAAAACATTCGTATTAAAAAAAACAGAACTTTAAGATTTAATTAAAAAATTTTCAATTATATTTCATTTTAAGGCTTTTTTGTTTACTCGGCACTATTATGTTACAATTGTAATGTCAGAAGCAAGACAATAAATTTTTGTTCAATAAAAATGTATTAATAATAAGTTTCAATAAAACAACATAATTGATAGAACGTAAAAAAAAAAGTACACTGAAACTTTCCGTTTTTATTTCGTCAATAAATAACTATAATATATATCTAGAAATAATATGCATATCTAATCAAAACGAAACGATTTTTTTTACCGTAACAAACAATTAAATTAATATTAAACAGAAACAAATTCTATTTTTTCTCAAATAAGATGATTTTCGGTATATTCTACAAATCTATTCTATTAAAATGTTACTATATTAAACGAACATTTCTATTCAAGTACAATATAATTTTATATATTTGAATTTTTTTTTCTCATTCCTGAGCACAATCTAATCTGAAATAATAGTGATGAATAAATAGGAATCTTAAATGTGTAATTTTCATGTAATTTAATTTTTTAGTATAATTTTGAGTGAATATTAGACAAATTCTGGTAATACCAATTATAACTATATGCACACATGTTTCACAGTATTTTTTTATATTAAAATCTTACTTGCTGGAGTTCTGAAGGAAATATGGAGTGGTATGGAGTAATGGGACTGTAATAGGTGAAACGAAGCTGATGTTGGAAATAGAAAAAGGACATGTTATTTTCTATATTAAAGCAATATAATAAAGTAATTACATATGTTAGAATAAAATTAACATATTTAGATTTCGCTCATTTTTTGCAATGCAAAGTAATTTGGTCTAAATCAAGCAGAAATAAAATGTTTTTATAAAATATATTTCAAGCTTTCTCAGTGTTAGTACAGCATAAAAATAAAAATATATAAAGAATATAATATAAAAAAATAATATAATGATATCGAATGTTTTGGAACTCACCCTCCTCAGTGATTCTTGAAGATGTTACAAAGTCATAGAAATAATAATCTTACAGTCTAAACGACATGGTGTGGTACAAATTGTTTCGAATAAATTGATTCTATTATTTGTGAGTATGGAAAATGTGTAATAAATTTGTGAAAACAGAAACATTTTTATGTATTCATATAATTCTGTTAGACGCAAATGTTACAATGTATGTAAATTAATTATAACATGTTCAAGAATCACTGTGAAGGGACCTGTGAGTTCCAAAATGTTCGATATCATTATATTATTTTTTTTATATTATATTCTTTATATATTTTTATTTTTATGCTATATTAACATTGTAAACTTAAAATTTATTATATAAAAACATTTTATTACTGTTTCATTTAGACCAAATTTCTTTATACTTGAAATTAATTATGAATAATAATTATGAATATTAAGAAACCAATTACCTGTGGAAAATTTCAAAATAGGTTTTGGTATAGAAATTGTTTGTGTTCTTGCAACAGTGGCGAGGGTACCAGGTCTCTTAACAATTGACACACTGGTCTTATTTCCATCCATTTTTGATCTTGGCTGTCCACCGGATTGATTATTGCCTACCAAAGAGTGTCCAGACTTCTGAATAACCTTTTTCGTTGTATTCTTAAGCCTATAATTTGGTGCATTTAAGCAATATCGATCTGGTGGTAATCTAAGTCCATTGTTAGGTTTGACAAATGGCAGAGGAATATTGTTCTTGGTTCGTGCCACATCCAGTAGAACATCTCTAGGTGGTGGATTTGTGAATGAACGTTCCAACTGCATCTTGACTGCCAATCTAACATCATCCAGGTCAATAAACTTCTTTTTAGCATGATTGGCATATACTTTACTGTCATCCAATATACATGTAACATATCCTATATGAAAATTCCATTAATTAGATAAATTTCAAGAATTAAAATAATAAAATAGTTAAAAAATATTAATTAAAAATGATCAAAATAAAATTATAGTAAAAGAAAGACAAAACTTACGATATGTAAATTCCAACAGTTGATTGATCACCTTGGGTTCGTAATCCGTTATTCCCATGTCCTTCATGATTGACATGATGACTTGAGCATCTTTAGGAATGTGTTTGACGTGGCTCATGTTTTTCGCTTTTTCCGACATCTCGTGAAATTAAAATGACTTCTCACTATGCACACCGCAAACTATACAAACACTTTATGTATAACGCCGTAACAAAACTTAAGTGAAGAATCTTATAGGTTAAGTATATTTATGTCACGGAGTTTTATTATTACTCCGTGCCTAAAACTATTCTCATTCTAGAGAGAAAACTGTACTCAGTGTTGCCAACTATAACATAATTATAGGTCTGTTCGCGTTGCTTGCAATTTTTGCATTTACTATCTTCGCTTTCTCTCTTTTTAACAAAGCATATAGAATGGACTGCGGGATCCGTGGCCGGTATCATAGTCAATTCTTAAGCGGGGAGCACAGACTTTTGCATAACGCATAAACCATATACATAAAGAATTTGATTGGTCCATTGATTTATGTATAAGAAAATGTGCCAATGAAATTCCTTATGCACATGCTTTATGCGTTATGCGAAAGTCTGTTCTCCCCGCTATAATTTTGCTATTAATGGTGGCGGTATGTCTTAAAGGTTGGATTATACTGGCCATAATCTGTTAACTTATGCTGTAATCTGTAAAAATTGACCAATTATAATCGATTATTCCCCTCTCATTCGACTGTGATTGGTCAATTTTTACAGATTACGGCATAAGTTAACAGTTTACGGCCAGTATAAATCAACCTTAACTCTTATTATAGGAACACTATTCATGAGTAGAGTCCCTCTAATCAGAGTCGCGAAATAACGTCAATAAGGTTAGGTCGGCGATACCATTTTTCAGCAAAAACCGGAAGTAGCGATTAAATATAATACTATTGCACGTACGAGCACCATCGCAGTTGCAATGAAAAGACTATGATTGTGATACATTAACACCTAATACATGTGAATCTAAATACAGTTATCAGAAAGAAATGACATTATTATATTATTTATATTAATACTGTATTTCATAAAATTATATTTTCTAAAATGACTGGTTGTTCCTCACCAGACTGCAATAATTCTGCAAAAAAGGGTTATATTATGAAAGTCTTTCCTTGTAATCCTGAAAAAAGAGCAATATGGGCAGCGAATGTAGGTCGACTTAAATTTGACGCCATGACTATTTCCGGTTGTTGCTGAAAAATGTCAGCACCAATCAAAATTGGAAACGTTATTTCGCGACTCTGATTAGAGGGTCTCTATTCATGCGTTAACTCGGAACGCATTCCCTAGGTCTGTGTTAGGGAATTTACTCATTTCGAACATGCGCATTCCATTTTGGACTTCATAAAATCAGGAGAGTTGCGCTACTGTATATTGTGTTCAGCTTCGGTTCGGGTTCATAGTTTGGGTAATTTGCTGTCATTCGATGAAAATCAGCAGAATGAATATTACTTCAGCAGGTAATTTGTTGAATAATCTTCTATACTCAAATCGTACTCATCTTTCGTGAATCTTGTGAGAATTTTATCGTGTTTGCACGAATTTTCGCACAATGATTTGCAATTCTTGCGAAACTTAACCTTGAAATCTTTTCGATAATTTCGAAGCCATTTTTGGCGTAATATTAAAATAAAATTACGAAATGAATTTCTCAAATTTTATCGATCAGAATAAAAATTTATTATTTAATATTATTTAATACAGTATATACAATTACATTATTTAATATTTTATTATTTTTTGTATATTTGTAATACATAATGTTTATTATAGTATATAAATTTTGTGGTAATAATTTTTATTTCAAATATAATTGAAAATTTTATAGCTGGTATAATCTCCTTGTTGGAGGAGCCGATGCCTGAATTGAAAGTCTTTGCCTTGAAAAAATTAGATATGATAGTCGACGAATTTTGGCCTGAGATATCTGAAGCTATAGAAAAAATGTATGTATTGTACTAAAGCACAAAATATTTACCTATATTGTTACTGATTTTATTTAGCGTTAGTGTTTCTTGTTTGTTAATTTTTATATTCTAAATGGATACCCTATTTATAGTGAGATCCTTCATGAAGATAAGTCATTCCAACAACATGAGTTGGCTGCTCTAGTTGCTAGCAAAGTATATTATCATTTGGGGAGTTTTGAGGATTCGCTGACTTATGCTCTTGGAGCAGGAGAGTTATTTGACGTTAATGCTCGAAATGAATATGTTGATACTACTATTGGTATATAAATTATTATCAGTATTTAATCAAGCTATTAATTTCAAGCTATTAATTTTTAATTATTAAATTTTTCAGCCAAGTGTATTGATTATTATACTCAGCAACGTGTCTTAGAGGCAGAAGGAAAACTTCCACCAGGTAGTAAGGGCATTGATCCTAGACTGGAGGGAATAGTGAATAGAATGTTCCAACGCTGCCTAGATGATAATCAATATCGTCAAGCTCTAGGTCTTGCCCTGGAAACACACAGGATGGATATATTTGAAGCGGCCATTATGCAGTCCGTAAGTATTTTGTTATTGAGTTTCTTTTATATACAAGGTGTATCACATTTATTCTACTTAAAAAAATTATAAAATAAAATAGTAAAAGAATTCATAATATACAAAATATTACATTTAATGATAAAATGTGAATGGTAGTATAAAATTTTATAAAAAAAAACTATATAAATATAAATAAAATGCCAGTTCTGAATTTTTAAAATAAATTTATATAAAAATAACTTTATGAGCCTAAAATAAATATATATAATGCTAATATGAGCGTCTGTGGTTGTTATATAATATTATTAATTATTATATTGATTATAACTGAACCATTTTTACATGGAGCTATCCAAATTTGTAATAATTTTGTTATTTTATTCAATCTATACTAATTTATTTACAATTTGTGAAATCATTTGTTTGATATTAAATTCATACGTAAAACATGAAATTCCTTTTCTTTCAGGACGACGTGAGTGGAATGTTATCATATGCCTTCCAAGTGGCTATGAGCCTGATTCAGAATCGTGGATTTCGCAATACCGTACTCCGCTGTTTGGTCAGTCTCTATCGAAACCTTGACACTCCCGATTATGTCAACATGTGTCAGTACTTAATCTTCCTGGACGATCCACTAGCTGTGGCTGAGCTTCTGGACCGATTAAGCAAGGGTTCACACGACTGCGTATTGATGGCCTATCAGATTGCCTTCGATCTGTATGAGTCAGCAACCCAACAGTTTCTCGGTCGTGTTTTACAAGCTCTGCGAACCACTGCACCCATTCCGGGTGCATTGATGGTTAAACCGGTGGTTAAACCATCTGCTACTACATCTGCCAAAACCACTGAAGCTAGTGCAGAGTCCACGAATATGGACGTTGATGAGAAAACTGTTGCTCCTGCCGGAGAAGAAAAGGCTCAACGTAGTGTCGAAAGTTTGGTGAGTGTGTTTGTTTTTTAAGTCTCTTGTTAGAGATGTGATGACATGTATTTTGCATACATTTGTTGATATTTTGATATCTATAATTTCAACGCTGGTTCCAAATTAGAAGTCATGACAAAGTACTGTTGTTTGCTATTACTTTTTTTCTGAGAGATAATACTCAAATAAAATCTTATATTTATTCTGACAAGGAATGGCAAAAATTATGAAATACAAATTGAAATGTATTATGTGCCGTATCCATCTCTTTGTGAGTGGATTTGTACCCAAATGTTTGGCACAAAAGAGCGAATACTCTTTTACTATGTGTGTGTTTGTTAGTCTCTTAATAGATAAAATTAAGATGTTAAAATGAAATTGTCATTATAAATGACTAAATGACATTATGTCTGTTTATTAGCATTTTTTGGTATTAATTATAATTGTATTATGTTAATAAGTATACTAATATAATACACACACATTCATGAATATTAATTTAAAATGTTTTATTTTTTTCTAGAATGCGGAAGAGAGAGAACAACAAGAGCGAGTAGATGCTCTGTCCAGTATTTTGGGCGGCGAGGTATCTATCGATTTACATTTGCAATTCCTGATTCGCAGCAATCACACCGATATGTTGATCCTGAAAAACACCAAGGATGCCATACGAGTTTCAATTTGCCACACTGCTACTGTCATTGCGAATGCTTTCATGCATTCTGGGACAACTAGCGATCAATTTTTGAGGTATGCACCTATTTTTAGAACTTTTTTAGGCATTTTTAATTTTTTATATTTAACGTTTTTTTAATTTAACTTTTATTTTTTAATAAATTTCGTTCGTTTTTTGCAATGCAAATTAAATAATTAAATGGTTTAAATCGAGCTAAATGGATTTAATAATCATAATTAGAAGAATAATTTACAATATAAAAAACTAACTAGCAAAAAATATCGTACGTTTCGGGACTCACAGGTAATTCTTCAGCGATTATTACAGATATTTGCGTCGTTGGATTGATAATATTCTTATAAGTGTTACAGACATGCTGATATCTCAATTATAGTTCGGATTGATTTTCCTGTTCTCAATGCAAGTGTATTGTCTGGAGTTAGATAATTAGTTGTCGTTAATAAAGATAGTCAATGAGATAAAATAAATTAAAATGAATAATTTAGTCAAAGATGAATTTGAGAAATGAATAATTAAATTAAGAATAATATGTCAAGTTTGATGAAAATTGAATATAATAACTTACAAAGGCATGTGAGACAGTACCATCATTACAAGTTCGTCCGATCGTGTTGAATGCAGATATTACAATGATAATTAAAATTTGAAAAACTTAAAATATTAATAAAATATCAAGTTTAACGACTCTAACAAATTAATCAATATATAAAAAAACCAATGTATATTGTATGAATATATAGGTTTTTTTATACTATATTGATTACAATGATAAAACGCAAAAATATAATAACGGACTCTTCTTGACATACCGTCATTTTAGACCATAGATTAAAATAATTTTGATTGGGAAGGAGTTACAAATCCAGATACTGAAACCAACTATTATGAAAGAAGAATTTCAGAAATGTTGCATATTAAAAAACAAAAAAATGGCATCACAAAAAGACACGGACGATCTAGATGAATCTTATTATTATTTGTTAAAACAGAGTCTAACACAAACAAATGAATGTCAATCAAATTAGTGCTTAGAGTTTCCGTTATTATATTTTTGCGTTTTATCTGCATTCAACTCGCGATCGGACGAACTTGTAATGACGGTACTGTCTCACATGCTTTGTAAGTTATTATATTCAATTTTCATCAAACTTGACGTATTATTCTTAATTTAATTATTCATTTATCATATTCAATATTATCTTTGACTAAATTATTCATTTTAATTTATTTTATCTCATTGACTATCTTTATTAACGATAACTAATTATCTGACTGCAGACAGTACACTTGCATTGAGAACAGGAAAATCAATCCGAACTATGATTGAGATATTAGCATGTCTATAACGCTTATTATTATCAATCCGACGACTCAAACATCTGTAATAATCGCTGAAGAAGGACCTGAAACGTACGACATTTTTTGTTAGTTAGTTTTTTATATTGTAAATTATTCCTCTAAATATAATTATTAAATCCATTTAGCTCGATTTAGACCGTTTAATTATTTAATTTTATTTTTAAATAGGAATATAGTACCATACATAAAATATTTAATGTTACTGTTTTTAAATTTTTAGAAATTTGATTTGTTATAATTTTTTATCTTAAAAATATTGCAAAATGAATCATTGAAAATATGAAGTAAATTTTTGCAGAATTTTTAAATTTTTGAAATTCTTATTTGTTATATTTTAGGGATAATTTGGAATGGTTGGCTCGTGCTACTAATTGGGCGAAGTTGACTGCGACGGCTTCTTTAGGAGTTATTCATCGAGGTCATGAGCAAGAAGCTTTAGCCTTGATGCAGTCTTATTTACCGAGAGATTCTGGTGCCGCTGGTGCCGGATACTCTGAAGGTGGTGGTTTATATGCTTTGGGACTTATACATGCTAATCATGGAGCCGCTATCACAGATTACCTCCTAGGTCAATTGAAAGATGCCCAAAACGAGGTATTTGATACTTATTTTGGAACATTTTCTTACGTTAAATTTCTAAATTTTTGTATACATAATTGATTATTTTTCATGAAATATTTGTAAAATTGTATATAATAATATAACTAGATCTTTTATTAACAAAATATGTACAATAATTAAATTTCATGCGATTTATTATTTGGAACTTGTTCCAGATGGTTCGTCATGGTGGCTGCCTCGGTCTTGGATTAGCTGCAATGGGTTCGCATAGACAAGACGTTTATGAACAATTAAAATTCAATTTATATCAAGATGATGCCGTGACTGGTGAAGCGGCTGGAATCGCTATGGGAATGGTTATGCTGGGATCTAAATCAACGCAGGCAATCGAAGATATGGTTGCGGTAAGTTTAGTGCATAATTTTATAGCGTTTTTATCCTTTGCGTTATTTTTTTTATATTTAGATAACATTTTTGTAGTAATATTTATTAATATATTATTATATATACTAATAATAAGTGTTTAAAAGATGTACTTCTTATTACTTACTATTTTAATAAAACGACGAAAATTAAAATCAGCTAAATAGGAGTCAGCGTGGTAAGACGTGCGCAAATAAATAAAATAGATATTTACTAAGACATATAATACGTAATTAAATCGACAATTGAAAGTTCCATAATTAAATCGATGTTTAATATATCCGGACGTTTCGTCTATACAGTTTAGCCATCCTCAGCAGAACATTACTACATTCTAGGTAAGGACTGAATTTATATAACCTGTACAAATGTGGAGGAACCACATTATGTTTAAGACAACATTTGATAAATCTGTAACACGAATTTTATTGTTATAAATAGATCTTTGATATGTAATCCAGTTCTTAAAAAGAGTCACATATACACTTCCAAAAATATAAAAAATATAATTGAAAATAGACGTAAAATGAAACCGCTTCATTTTCTGCCAAGCGTAAATTTAATACGGTAATTAATAATGGACTCTTTATATTTCTTAATTATGGAAATTTCAATTGTTGATGTAATTACGTATTATTGTTAGTAAATATTTACTCTATTAATTTGTACATCTTATCGCGCTGATTCCTATTTGGCCGATTTTAATTTTCTGCGTTTTATAGAAATATAAGAAGTCCATTATTAATTATTTATTGAATTTACGCTTGGCTGAAAATGAAGCGATTTTACTTTACGTCTTTTTTAAATTTATTTTTTATATTTTTATTTAATTATATTTTTTATATTTTTGGCAGTGTGTATATGTGAATTTTTTTAAGAACTGGATTAAATATCAAAGATCTATTTATAACAATAAAATTCATGTTTGATTTATCAAATGTTGTCTTGAACATAATGTGGTTCCTTCACATTTGTACAGGATACATAAATTCGGTTTTTACCTAGAATGTAGTAATGTTCTGCTGAGGATGGCTAAAATGTATAGCCGAAACGTCCGGATATATTAAACGATTTAATTATGGAAATTTCAATTGTTGATGTAATTACGTATGTCTTAGTAAATATTTATTCTATTAATTTGTGCACATCTTACCGCGTTGACTCCTATTTGGCCGATTTTAATTTTTTTCGTTTTATAGAAATATAAGGGGGGGGGGGGGAGGAGTCCATTATTAACTATTGTATTGAATTTACTATTTTAAGTATTTATTTAAAATTTGCTATTTGTGAATGAAGAGAGAAATAGATTTGAGAGAGAAAGAGGGGGGGGGGAGAGAGAGAGAGAGAGAGATTTATCACGTCAAAATTTTATTTTAAAAATTCAACATCGGTAAAAAAAGAAAGTGGAGGCAAATTTGGCAAAAGATTTGGGAAAAAAATAGATTTTTTTTAGCTATTTCTATAGAGCTTTTTTCTTTTTAACTTGTTTTGCTTTATAAATTGTTTTGTTTTGATAATTTTAAATGTTCTGATATTTAATATCATGATTGAGTTTTCCTGTTGATAACAATGATAATATAGTAATAATTGAAGATCAACTAAGTGGGAAGTATCTTGAAACTGTATTGAATCATGAGGGAAATATTTATCATTTTATCAACATTCAAAGAGATTCAAAGTATTCGTAATTCTTTAAAACATATACCCGTGCAGCATAGATTATTCTAGCAATATTGCAGCAGCATTTACGATATCTCAGCAATAATTGCACTAACATTACAAATATTGCAGCAATAGTGCTATAAGCTTATGTGCTATGAGTATAATTTTAAAACATTAAATAAACAATAGTGCTTATTGTTTTATTATTCATATTGTTAACCGAGTGCAAATGGTGGTTTGTCGGCAGTCTCTAGAATATATACTCCACATGCACTGTAAGTGACACAAACGATGAATTAATTAACGTTTCAGTTAGCTTACATAGGTGGATCATGCTTTGTTTGAAAAGAAAAAAAATGTTTATATTAAGACTCACTTTGGATCGAGGGATGATCCACCCATGAACACCTTTCCGGCGCGGAAGCTTCTAGGATTCAGGACGGATTCGATGTAGTACTCAAGAGCTCTGAAGTGTGCGCATGCTATTGCTATTAAATCGCCTACGAATATGGAGGAATTAATTATTTTAAAATAATTACCCCCTTAATTACTGGAGTTTATGGTTTTTTATTTTTTAAACTAATTATGTGGGTGATATTGGTAAGCTTTGTTTACCTATCCATCTGATCCGACCACAACCTGGTTGCTCCTCGCCGCCATTGACATAAAAATCGGAAGTGCCGATCGCTGATTTTATACCCATAAATCTTATGCTGGTATGTATCACTTGTACTAGAATCGCGTCCGTCTTGTCCACTCTTTCTTCTGATTCTCTGGACTCGAAATAAGGTCCTGCAGGATCTAAAGCTGTAAATCAGAGAAATTCGTTTTAATATAATTTAGGATCAAGATAGATAAATAGGGAATCAAAAGCTTATCATTTGACTTACCAACTACCTCTCTAATCTTGCTAGTCGCAAAACGAGCGCTGAGACCGGCGATATGCCCTCCCAAAGAATATCCGATTATTGCAGTTTTTTTGGGATCGAGACTTGCATTGTTCTCTAGGAAGTCTATCAAAAGGGCTATGTATTGTGACACGAATGGCGCACTTCTCGCGGACTTTGCATACAAATGATTAGCTGTTGCCCGCCAGTCGATTAGGATGATATTGTAATCGCCAATTTGGAGATAAGCTAAGGATATTGACGTGATAACATTGTTAAAATATAAATTAATCATCATGACTCGAGACACTAAAATAATTCATACTTAAATATAATATAATGATATCAAATATGAAAATTAAGTTGCTTATTTGAAAATTAAATGAGATAAATTTAAAAGATAAAAAATATAAAAGATAGAGAGAGAGAGAGAGAGAGAGAGGGGGGGGGGGGGGGGGGGGGGGGAAAAGATTCACATGCAATTAAGATTTACAAATAATGATTCAATACCGTCTCGAATCTCTGTGCAAACAGTTGACTCGCAGTTTCCTTTCCATCCATGAATGATCAGTCGAGTAGGATGATTAGGATTCCAAAAACTCTTCTTGATCCTATGTAGATCATCGATGAATAGTTGTTGTCCAATTATTGGATTATTTCTAAAGAGGAAGAGTTTAATGTGGAAATATAATTAATGATACGATATTGCGGCATAGTATTTAAGATATACTATACTTACCGAGTGTACAAATGGAAGGTGGTTTTTTGTACGTCTTTGTAGATTGTTTTGATTTTTTTAAATACGAATTCAGATTCGTTGATATCGTTCACAATTAGTGTCCTATTATTGTTGATATCGTTCGCGTAGTTAAAATTTGTCGCAATAGATGCCAATAAAGAGGGATATACTACAAATAGAAGGCATTTGTTAATTTAAAATATTTTACGAACATGGAATTAAATACATTGTAGATTTGTATGCACTCTAAAGATAATTTTTCTTTCATTATTACAAATTCTAAAATCTTGACATTTGTTTTTCTCGAAAATTTTATTGTACGTTTTTATTTACGTAAATATGTTTTTATTGTTTATTATTGAATACAATTTTATATACAAAGAATACACACTGACAACTAGTGTCGGCTCACATTGGCATTTTATCGTTTCTTTTGGATTTATTCATATGAGCCTTGTAATTATTATATGATATTTTATTATTTAATCAGTTTTAAAAATAATTTTTTACATACGGATTGCAATTGTTGACGAAGTCATCTCCTGGAGTAGTCGACACCATCCGTTGAAGAATTTCGTTTTGTGAACGATTCTTTTCTAAAGTTATCAACGGATATTTCACACAATGTATTTGATAAGACAATGATTAACAAGAATCAATTACCGTGTACGTGTTATTTCAAAAGAAGATTAATTATTCCAAGACGTTTTATGATTATAATTGGATGTTAACATACAGGATGTTCTAAAATTCACGAATCAAAATACAGCAAGAAGGTTCTCGAAAAAATAAGTTATGAAAGAATTGACCATTCATTGTTCCGAGCAGTATTTTTTGTATAAACATAAGGTTAAAACAGTCAATTATTATAGATTACAGTTAAATGAAGCCTTTTAAAAGTTGGAAACCAATTATAGATTACAGTTAAACAGGGTAGTTTAAACGTAATGTAGAATTGGTAATGTAGAATTCATAAACACTAAGGTATAAAGTGTTCTCCACTTAACGTTCCGAGTAATAGTTTTTAACATTTATGCCTCAAAAATTACTGCTTGGAAGGATAAATGATAAATGCTTTGATAACTTATTCTTTGAAGACTTTTTTACTATGATATTTTAATTCGCGAATTTTGGGATATCTTGTATATTTACAGAAAATATAACTTGCAATTGATGATAATCTTGATTAAAATATTTGTAATCTGAAATGTGTGTAATTTTAGTTATCTTAAAATGTTTGATATTGAATTTTTTTTTAAATTTTACATACAATTTATTGTAAATATATTTGCTTTGGTATAAAATATTATTTGAAAATTTTATTATTTTTTATATAAATGAGTTTTATTAAACATTTTTGGAGGGAAACTAACTATGTATTGAATCATGAATAAAATGTTAATTATTCCATGTTAAATCATTCAAAAGGATTCTAAATGTTTGTAAAAAATTTATTATTTTATATCATATATGTTGTTATATATTGTATAATTTAAGGATATATATTATATATAATTTAAGGTTATATATATATAATATAATTTAAAAATAAATAACAATAGTGTCTATTGCTCCATTATCCGAGTCCGAACGGCGATTTTTCGGCAGTCTCCAGAATATATTCTCCACATGCGCTGAAAATGTTACAAATAATAAATGAATCAATTAACTTCTCGGCCAACTTGCACGAGTGGATAATGGATGATGCTGTGCATTTCAAAAGTGACTATTTATATTATGATGACGTTGTATTCACTTTGGATCGAGGAATGGTCCACCCATGAACACCTTTCCGACGCGAAAACCCGTGGGATTCAAAATGGACTCAGCGTAGTACTCGTAAGACCGCGAGTGCGCGCATGCGAGTGCTGTAAATTAATTAACGCGTTAATCAATGAGTAAGTGATGTTGATTTCAGCATTTGATAGCGAGCTTTATTTACCAATTATGCCGCATCCCGGCTGGCTTTTACCACCATTAGGGTAAAAGTCTGCATCACCAATTGGTTCTTCCAAACCTAGAATACTCGTGTGAATTACCTGCACCCGAGCTGCATCTGATCGATCTACTCTTTCTCCCGGTCCTTTCGAGTCGAACAAAGGTTTTGCGGGATCTAAAGCTGCAAATTGAATTCTATTTTATCGTTTCTCGAATCGAGAGATTTTTAGCAAGAATTAACAGAGAAAGCCAATATTTTGAAAAACTTCTTTGTTTTGTTTTCATTTATTGTTGTTGTCATTATTTTGCTTTTACAGTTTTTTCTTTTTTTTTTTTTTTTTTTTTTAAAGAAAATTAATGTTTTTTTTTTTTTAATTTTTTTAAAGGTTTTAAAAGATCTTAATTATATTATTATTTATTTTAAAACTTTTTTTTCTTGTAAATGATATTTATTGGACTTACCCACCGCCTCAGCGATATCGCCATTTGCATTACGAGCGGCGAGACTAACGACGTGCCCTCCCAGAGAATGTCCTACTACTTTAGTCTTGGCAGGATCTAAACCAGCTTGGCTCTGTAGAAAATCTATTAATTGTGTCACGCGTTCCGCTACTATTGGCACACTCCTCACGACTTTCCAGTACCAGAAAGATCCAGCTGCCTTGCTCCAGTCGATCAGAATAACGTTATAATCGCCAATGCTAAGATAAGCTGAGAATAACAAAGAAAAAATATTAATAACGTAGAAATTAGTTCCCAAAACACGGAGCACTAGAACGACGCGTGGAATCTGGGAGTTCAGAAATTCAAATTATATTTGAGAATTTAAGGAATCCAGAAGGATCAAATAATTGAAAGTAACGAGCAGAAAGAAATAAAAGAGATTTTGTATTAAGGAATCAGGAAATCAGAGAAAATTAAATTTAAAGAATTTACAAAGGTTAAGAATTTAGAAATTTAAAGCTGAAAAGTAAAGAGGCAGAAGATTATATTATAATTCGTAACTGTAACATATAGGTTCTGATTATTGTGCGCAGGGAATAATTTAAAAAATAGCGTTTTCTGAAAAAAATATATTTAACCTGTGTTTTATATATCTGACAAAATTCGGAAGCGATAAATTTAACGATAATATTTTATTTTTGTTTTTTAAATAGTTTTATATAGATTAGAAACATATAATTGAATTTGGAAAATTTTCGAATAAAATAAAACTAATAACAAAAAATTTTAGTTTTTAAAACTAAAGTTATTTTGTTATTACTTTTTTTTTATTTTCTTCTAGGATTCATATGTTCGTTTAATAACAAAAATATATTCCTCTTATAGATTGATCAATCTTGGAAACAGTAAGAATTCAAGTATTTAAGCTATTAAGATTGATAGCATCCTACCGTCTCGAATCAAGGTACAAGCAGATTTAGCTTCTATGTTTCCTCGCCATCCATGAGTGATAATACGAGTAGGATGAGTAGGATTCCAAGAACTTTTTTCCACACTGTCATTATCATTAATGATCAGTGGCTCTCCGACTTTTCGATTATTTCTAAGGAGAAGAATCGGTTTTACATTAGAATCTTTGTTGCATTTTTTCATCAGCATTTTAGACATATTTACCGAGTGTATAACAGAAATTGAGTTTGAAAGGCGACATTGCTGATCTCCTCATATTCTGCTTGTGTAAGTACTGATTCGTTGGTGTCGATTATGTATAACATCCCACGTTCATCGGCGAAGAGCGTGTAATTTGAATGTAATGCGAACGCCAATAAAATAGGATATACTGCAGGCAAAAGTACATGAATCTAAAATGATTTTTCAAGATAAAATTAAATGCGTTATAGATTTATGCAAAATTGAAGAGAATATATCTTTTTTATAGAGTCAGGTATAAACTTTCTATTATTAATAGTAACTGTACTGAAAAAATTACTAAATTTTAATAAATATTTATTTGAATATTAAGATCTGATTCCATCAATGTAAAATTAACTTTAATTTTAGTTTAACTTACTGTAACTAACAATGAGCATAACTATATTTACGAAATGTAAACATATATTTATTTAGGGTACAAGAATAATTTATTTTAACTTTAATTTCGTTACTGACTAAATATTTAGCTATGGTGAAAAAAAAATGTATTTAGATTTAGTAATTTTTTCCAGTGTGTACGAGGAATAATTATTTTTTAACATACGAAGATGCGAGAAAGAATATTTTTCTCCGCGAATGAGCAATTATGTATAATATTTTTTTATAAATATGTAAAAAAATTAATGTATATATGTATACAACATTAAGAAATATTTTTTTATGAATTCACAACGATGAAATTTGAGAATAATTATTGGTCACACACAAATTGCAATCGCTGGCGAAGTCATCTTCACGGTTAATAAGATCCGTTAAATTTTCCGTCGTCATTTCATTGACGATTCTTTTATAGCTTGCTGACAAATATTTACACTGTGTGTTTGATAAGATGATATCGATTAATAAGTATCAATTAGTACATGTGTCGTTTCGAAAAGAGATTATTAATTAATCCAATTAATATCTTTGATGATTACAGTTGGATGTTAATATTTACTGGAATGACAGCTTATGATTTTACAATAATCGTGATGATTGAAAGATTAAAAGATAATCTGAAATGTAATTTTAAATTATTTAAAGTATTTTAATGCTGAATATTTCATTGAAAGTTGTATGTTAATTTTGATATCAAATATTGTTTTAAAGAGATCATTTGACAAAATATAGGAATTTGATCAAATTTGGAGAATAAGTTTGTTATAAAAATAGAGGCATTCTTGAATTAAAAAAAATTTGTTTACCGTATAGTTTCCTTTAAATAATTTTCTAAAATACCTTACATTCTTATGAGATAGAGGGTTTTAAGTAATTTATTCGAAAATGAAATACAAGCAAATTGAAAAACTATATTCATATAAAGTAATGGAGTTTAAAGAACATTTTAAAATAAAAAATTGAAATTTTACCACATCATCTTTATGTAAAATTTATATGAAATCATATAACGTGACACAATCTCTATAATCGATTAATCATTCTTTCACGGAAAATAAGTCACTTTCTTCTTTTTCCATCGCTTTCTTTTTAGCATTATTTTTCGGTAATAAACCGATCTTTATATCTTTTTGCGACATTTTTGCTTGATTAGATATAGTTCTGTTCTTTATTCTCTTTAGTGTTACCACAACTACTGAATAAGTATTCTGTTGCCATGTTTCTATCAGATTAAATAATTATTTTTCTTCAGCATTTTTTACACGAATATATATTTTCATAATAAAATATATTTTTTAATAACAAATTATAGATTTATTGCTTAAATTTTATTTATTATTTATTTCTTAAAAGATGGCAATGATATTTTCTATATCCTGTGTGCTTCTATGTCAAAAGATAAGAGAAGTTATACGACATCCCCTCCACTTTTTTAAGATTGGAGAACCTCCTTAAAAGATTTTATTATAATTTTTTATAATTGAATTACATGTTTTTAAAAAAACTAGTATGTGTTTCTTTAATGTTAAACGATTTAGATAAAGATTCTATTTTCTTTAGGAATGGTCAATAAAGACACAATCTTGCTGTGTTTTTTCTCACGCTATTCGCACATTAATCTGTAAAGTTTTTCTCTCCATGTCTCCCAAAACCGTGATCGCATTTTAGTTTCTATATTTTTTTTGCTGAAAGTAGTTTTGCACGCGGTTGAAACGAGCTTTAACTTTCGTCGCTGCCGACCACCGCGGCAAGCAGTAGCAGGTCGATGCTAAACGAATCATAACTTGCTACTAGTCGGTCGGTTTAATCGAATTACCTATTACGGGTTCCATAATGTATCCTAGCTGCTGTGATTAAATAAACACAAAGGTATATCTCGATCTTCTGCCAAAAGTAACCTGCATTAATTGCAAATCTATGCGAAATAAATGCTGATCATTCAACTTTAAAAGTGTATAACTCGACGGAATAAAACTTTCAAAAACTAAAAAAGAATTTACATTTGTGAGAGAAAGTTTTCTCTCGGAGATGAAACATTTTTTTGCACGAGAATTGAAAAATATTAATTTGCAACTATTTCGTGTGTGCGTGCGTGTGCATGTGCGTGTGTGTTTAAATTTTCTATCTTAGAATATCAAAATTAAATTTTAATTTAGATAACTGAATAAGAATAATTTGTTAACAAAGCAAAATTTTTAAACATAAACATACTTAAGTATAAACACTTATCATATTATTTTATTTTGATTAATAAAATAATTTCTAACTCCTAAAATAAATACTACATGATACAACTGTGTACTTATGGGCACGCAGCCATCGGACGTTAATGCGAGACAGGAAAAATACTGTTCAGTTTCTTCTCTGTGTTTATTGAGGATAATGTAAAGAGAAGATATTTCTGATTTGAGATTTATCTGATTATCGAGTTTCTAACGAGAGGCTTTTGCTTTCTTAGTATGCCCAAGAGACGCAACATGAGAAGATTTTACGTGGTTTGGCGGTCGGCATCGCCTTTACAATGTACGGTCGTCTCGAGGAGGCCGATCCCCTGGTGACATCTCTGTGCGCCGACAAGGATCCGATCCTGCGTAGAAGCGGCATGTACACTCTAGCGATGGCCTATTGTGGCACTGGAAACAATCAGGCCATTCGCAAACTCCTGCACGTTGCCGTAAGTGTATTCAATACATATACACTTCGTAGATTTTATATTTTTAACAATTTAATTAGTATTTTATTTTTCTTTATTTAAAAAAAAATTTATTTGATTCTTGTTATTTCTAATCTATATATTCTAATTTTGTTGTTATCTACTTTAATATTTTACATAGATTTTATTTTATTATTTTATTAATGATTTTTTGTGCATACAGTAATGTATTCAAATATTTTTGAGCGCGTTTTCTTTTAAGATCGGTTCTAGATAAAGGTATCACGTGTTATATTATTTATACTGTTTAGATAAAAGATGAGAAACCTTTGAGAAACACTTTAAATTATTGCTTACGTTGCATATACAGAGTGAAAGTATCAAAATTCTAAGAAATTTATTTCCGATTAAACATTGAAAAAAGTTCATCTAAACATGGATCTAGTAATGTTTAATTTTCAATTGTTTTAATTGATACTGTTAAACAATAAAATTCCTCTTACCTCAAAAGCGTTTTTAGACATGTGATCTTTTTTAAATATTATACTTGGTCGATGGGAATATACGTCTCTGGAATATTTGACACTTATTCACATTTGTACACCCTGTGTATAAATTGGAATAAATTTTTTCGATTTTATATACTAATTTTGATTGAATTCGAAAAACAAATGGTTTTCTGCCGATTTCAAATCAAAAGAGAAAGCAGATTGAATTTCTGGTGAAATATTGAATCCGCGATCTCTTTTTGTTGTAACAGGTCTCTGATGTTAACGATGACGTTCGACGAGCCGCGGTTACAGGTCTGGGCTTCCTGCTGTTCCGGTGAGTACCTTTGTAAAGTTACCCAATTCCACAAAGTAGATTCGACGCAACCGAAGAATGTGAAAATTCCGCACGTTTATGGACTTCGCGACTTTCGACCTCTTTTAGAGCCGTGTCGACCGAAATCACATTTGTGTGCTTGTGCAATGGTATTAATTCATCCAAAGCTCAAAAATGACAAAGCTTTAACTTTTCTATTGTGATTTTACATAAAAAAGGAATGTGAAAAGAAACGTAAACTTATTTTTAAATACATCGATCGAGCATTAAATACGAACAAATTTGATTTATTAGACATTAATTTTTATTATCAATTCCCACAAGATTTAAATATTTATGCTAATCCTTGTTTAGTGATTAATTTAATATTAAACAAGGAATGTATCGAATATTCATTTTGTGTGTTTGACGTGTAAAAAATTAATTTTTAATCTTTTTTTTTTTTTTATTAACATTGATTGATAAATACTGGAAAGATGATCAGTTGACTGGAATAATAATTTATCAAAATGTTAAAATAAATAGCAATTAAGCAATTTCAAAGACACTGCGGAAGTGTGCAGAAGTAACAATTTTTCTGAAGTATTTAAAAGTTTAGCTAAGTATGAATTTGAAAATAGTTTTGTGTGGATTATTAAAATTATTATACAGAATGTTCAAACTAGTTGCTAGAATGTCAAAACTTTGTGCAGTACTGCTTGTTAAGCTTGAGATTTCTACGTAACTATTTTGATGGTCCAACAAAATTGTTTTCGAATCTGTATCTAGCTGAATTTTTTGATACTTTCGCAAAATTGTTCTTTTCGTGCGAGTTTATACTACAATATAAAGTGTTGAAAGTTTCTTCATTGACATTATAAGAGTACAATTACGAGTATATTAATGTATTTATAATAGCTGGTTGTTCTAACGAATTTATCGCTATCGATTGCAGAAATATTTTGGAACATTTCGGTCGATAAGACTGCGATCAAAACGTGGTACACAAATCCGAGTAAATAAACGAAAGTAATTCGCTTTTTTATTTAGAGAGATAGCGTGAGATATTGTTTGCATGCAACTTGCAAGTTTCGTGATAATATATGGTGTGAATAATGTAAAACGCTACACAAATTATTTTACTATCTAGAGGATAGCGCGTGTTCATATTACCACCGGACATTCTTTTAATTACCGACACGTAATTTGGACACAGCCTTTCCATAGTATTTCTTTCTGAACGTATCGTTTTAGTTTTTCACATTTTGTGTATCTTTTTAACAAAGCTTTGAATTAAAATTCTGTTGAATTTTAGTTTTACTAAAATTTTTTTCAAGATGACTAAAGAACATAATTTTGCTACTTAATTTTTTTTTTTTAATCAAGGATGTATTAAATGAACAATTTGCAAGAAATGAATTGTGTAAAATAGATGTTATGATAATTGTTCACTTTAGGGGACCTAGCTCCGATGACCTTGACCTTGACATATATTGTCAAGATCATGATTCTGAACAGCTTGTCTTAACAACTAGGTGGCGGACTCTTATAATTTTTGAGATATTCAGACTAATAGTCTGGACTATTGTATACTATCAATAGTTAATATTATGCGTATTAAATATTACTCCACCTCTTCTTCTGCGAATGAGCTCACAACTTCCATGTCGCTTTATGTTGTAAAGTGTACGCGTGAATACAGTAGGTTCCGCCCCATTTCAAAGAGAAAATATTTTCTCTTTGAAATGTCAAAATCTGAAGATATTCGAAGAATTGAAAATACGTTTTAAGAAACGAGACGGATTTACATACAGGTTTCAACATTAAGTAAGTTTCTCCTTGAATGACAAACGTTTCGTTATCAGTCCGTGAATGCAAAGTCTTCTAGATTTTACATATCAAAGAATGTAAGACGTCTCGTGTTTTCTTCGACGTGAAGTCAGGAAATGAACCAAGGAATTCGTGAATAAAGGAACGCGGGAATCTATAGAATATTGTACAGATAATACCGTATATAGATCACGTTTATCAGTTTATGTACTTTGCAGCTTTCCATATTAATTTCGGATGAAATGTGTTTTTATTATTCTTCTCTCACTTCAGTCTGCTTTCTCGTTTCTCTTGCATGTTTCTCATTTCTTTTCTTTTGAGATCATATGTATTTACTCTTTCTCGCTAGCCACGGTGAATAGAGAGACTGATCTATTGAATAAGTTATACACCGCAAACGGTACCACGTTCCATTTCTCCATATTCAGATTGCAACTTCAAGGGGAGGGTTATTATTTATAAGTTCAAACTTGGATCTGAGAATACAACTTTTCTTTCAGTTGAAACTGTTCATAATGTTTTTGTTTTTAAATGTAATGAAAAAATATGTGCGTGTGTGAAGTTGGCACCTCATCTTTTGGCACCGCAAGTTTTCACACAAGTATCATTGGCACCCGCAATAGTTCTATAGTTCCTGATAGGTTTTAGGACCAGTACCGCTGATTTACCTAAAAAAAATACCACTTGAAAATTTAAGGTGCTAACTTCCCGTGGCACCGCAAGATTCGAGAAAGTCGATTTTTTTTTACGGAATCTTACAGTACTTGAAGAGTACTAGAGTTCCTGATAGAATGTAATAGCCAGTAAATATTAAAAAAAAATTTTTAAAAAGGAGCTAGCACCACAAGTTTTAAAAAAATTCATTTTCTTTGCGCTATTTTTTAGTACTCGAAGAGTACTATAGTTCTTGATAAGTTTTAGTGACACTACCGACTATTTTAATATATATAAACGATCTTTTAATCTGAGAGTTGGCACCGCACGTCAAGAGTAAAGTATCTCTAAACGGCCAGTACTGGCCGACTTTTCGGCTTTTCCCGACAGTACTACAATAGTTCCGAAGAAATATGCAAGTGTCGACCCGAGTACTCTTCGTTTAATATGTTTAAATAATTTTTTAAGTTTTTCGCGGGCACCGCACGTCAAGAGTAAAGTACCCCTAAACGGCCAGTACTGGCCGACTTTTCGACTTTTTCCAACAGTACTACAATAGTTCCGAAGAAATATGCAAGTGTCGACCCGAGTACTCTTCGTTTAATATGTTTAAATAATTTTTTAAGTTTTTCGCTGGCACCGCACGTCAAGAGTAAAGTACCCCTAAACGGCCAGCACTGGCCGACTTTTCGGCTTTTTTCGACAGTACTACGAGAGTAACGAAGAAATATGCAAGTGTCGACCCGAGTACTCTTCCAGTACTGGCCGTTTAGGGGTACTTTACTCTTGACGTGCGGTGCCAGCGAAAAACTTAAAAAATTATTTAAACATATTAAACGAAGAGTACTCGGGTCGACACTTGCATATTTCTTCGGAACTATTGTAGTACTGTCGGAAAAAGCCGAAAAGTCGGCCAGTACTGGCCGTTTAGAGGTACTTTACTCTTGACGTGCGGTGCCAACTCTCAGATTAAAAGATCGTTTATATATATTAAAATAGTCGGTAGTGTCACTAAAACTTATCAAGAACTATAGTACTCTTCGAGTACTAAAAAATAGCGCAAAGAAAATTATTTTTTTTAAAACTTGTCGTGCTAGCTCCTTTTTTAAAATTTTTTTTTTTAATATTTACTGGCCGGTACTATTGTTACATTCTATCAGGAACTCTAGTACTCTTCAAGTACTGTAAGATTCCGTAAAAAAAATCGACTTTCTCGAATCTTGCGGTGCCACGGGAAGTTAGCACCTCAAATTTTCAAGTGCTATTTTTTTTAAATAAATCAGCGGTACTGGTCCTAAAACCTATCAGGAACTATAGAACTATTGCGGGTGCCAATGGTACTTGTGTGAAAACTTGCGGTGCCAAAAGATGAGATGCCAACTTCACACACGCAAAATATGTGATATTATTAAACATTTCTTTCTAATTTTTATTGGTGTTATAAGTAGATTATGTATGATTTTGAGGAAAAAAACCCTGATATTGATAAATTCTAATGATTCTAGTGATGAAATATTTAATTTTGCTATAATTAGTTTAATTATAATTACTATTCTTCTTTATTTTTAATGTTTAATTAATTTAATCTAACAATTTGTAAAATTAGACTTACATTTTTTAAAGAATTTAAAAATTTTTTCATTTAAGAATAATGAAATAATTCTTTTAATTTAATTTATTCGGTTTAAATATACAATATACATACATACTTGTAATATTTATTAATCGGCTAAACTGTTCTTTCTTTATTATATTTTTATATTTAATTCAAGAATAAAAGAATTGGCATATGATTTTTGATGTGAGACTGTTGGCTTCCGATAATTATTCAAACTTTAAATTCAATATTCTACAACATAACGATAGTTCGTTCGTTAACTTCAGCCAGATTCAGACAAATTAATATTCCGAAAGAGGCTTTACTACATCTAGGCGAAAATTTCTGCTTACCACCTCATAACAACAAGACTATCATAATAGATTTTGTAAAAAACATCGAACACTTTCAAACGATTAAAAAATTGAAATACAAATGAATTAAAAAATAAACCAAATGAATACCGATGAGAAAATGCCGTAACGGTTAAACTAGATCTCAGATGCTTCTATATATAATTACTTGTGAATTTATTTACTACGTTTGTAGATTCTTAATTGCGCGCCGAATTTTCTTCAGATTTGAAACGCAACACTATCGAACTACTGTGTCGACACGTTTCAGAAAATGCGTCGATGTTCAGGATCATTTTGAACACTTTTTGTAACGGTAAATACGCAAATAATTAAATTAGTGTAATATTCTAAAAATGCCTTCAAACAATTTATTTTTAATTACAGTTAACCTTGTTTAAACAGACCTTCAATGTTTATTTACATACCGTGATACACTTATTCGATTAGCGGTATACCAACAAGAAGAGAAGACACGAAATTATTCGAAGAATACCTTGAAACAATTTATTTTCCATTACATTCAATTATTATCCATTATTGACCTTGTGTAACCTTGAATGACCTTCAATTATAGGTCATTGTATTCGTCTTAAAATGCTCTATCAGAATGTAAGTAAAAAAACATATCATTTCATTAAAAAAAAACAGATTTGACCATGGAATGGAAGAGTTACTTTTAAGTTACTCTTCTCTTTCACAGTTACTTTTTATAACAATGTGGTAACAATGTTGCAATTTTTTATGACTGTAATGATAACTAACTAAACGCTTAAGAGGCTAAAATTATTTACCCGAAACGTTTACTCTCGAATTTTTAAAGGAATAAAAAATTATTTGCGCACCAATAATCTGTGTCGGTTCGTAAAGAAGGCATTCACCAAACTATATTTATATTATTTTTCTTGAAATTATTTTTTATAATTTTGTAATTTAAACTTATTTCATTTAAAGTTATTAACCTTTTTAGTTTTTAATTGAACTTAAATTTCTTAAGAAGATAAATCTAATTTTTTGATACCTTTATGTTCGATTATATAAATAAGTTTTTCCAATTTTGAATTTAATTTAAACTCCAGATTAATATTCCTAGCTTTCATTGGAGACTAAAAAGATTTAATGGTTTTTTTGCAGTCTATTTTTACTTTAAATCGACTAGGAATAATCCTTTCTTAACTCATATCCCGAGGCGCAGCGCTGTCTCACATTACAAGGCTTGCAGTTTTATGAGACGAGGGAGGAAATATCTCCGTCCCACAGGAATGCGTTATTGCGTCGACGGTAGTCAATGAAAGTCAAAGAAGTTTATTCGTGCTCGATATAAGACGTGAAATATAATCGAGTAGCCCAATGAGAGAGTGAACTAACCCGCAGAAAGTTGTTTTTATGAGAAAATAGACTTTTATTAGAAAGTTGATATACTGAAAATTATAGAAGAACAATACAAAGATATTAATCTTTCAAGTCATTTTTCTCGAAAATAAAACGAAGCGAAGAAATTTTATTCCACGATTTTATTTATTTTTCTGCAAAGGATCCCTCATTTCAGTTAGTCTTCAAACTATTATAGTTCACACATGTAAGAGCATTATTTCATTATCACGTAATTTATAGAACGAATTAGAGCTGACACAAGTTACTAGAAAGACAATTTAAACCTTTTTAAATTTTATTTTATGAGATATCACATTCTCTTATTGGACCGTTCAATATTGTTAAGGAGGAAAGAATCTACCATTCTCGTTTACGCGATGTAGAAAATGTGCATTATTTTCTTCTCTGCGTGTATATGTCGTTTTTGTTTTTCCTTTTTTGCTGTGGTGAGCAGTCCGGACTCTTCCGGACTGTGAAAAAAATAGGGGTATGTAGATTTGTATTTCTATTCAACTAAGATATATTTGAACAAATTTCTAGTTGTTTTGTTTTTATTTTCAAAAACTTCTTCAAGAAATGCTGTATTTTAATTTTTAATATTAAAGGAAGTTTTACAAAATATTTATTATGAACCTTCAGTTTCCAAATTTTATTAGCACTAGAAGCATCAACATTTACTAGAAGGACCAAGCGAATGAATTATTACAAAAATAATTAAAGAAGGTTATAAAATAAAAAAAAAGATTTTAATTTTGTAATTTTGTAATTTTTTAATATACATATATATATTTTTTGGATATTTAAACATCTCCACATTAACGCATTGTCAACCGCGTAGACATTAATTTACTCTCACTCGCCCTTTTTTTAATGTATTTGATTGTTTGTTCATCGAGAGTCCAATATATACGTTAATATTTTTATAAAATAAAGTATTCTACATATAAAAAAAAATAGAAAGAAAATAGTTATTGTGTGTGTGTGTGTGTGCGTGTGCGTGTGCGTGTGCGTGTGTGTGTGAAAAGTAAAAAGGATTTTTAAATCCTATTCTTTACATAAAAGAAATATAATATTGAGTTAAAAAAATAGAAACGGGATTGATAATAACTTTGGTATTTCCAGTGTTTAATAAAAAAATAAAAAAGTGAACAATAATTTTTTGTGTTGAAAAAAAAGTGGAATTTTATTTTACTCAATTGAGAAAATAAAGTTTTATTTTATTGTATAAAAGAAAAATAAGATTTAACTTTACCAAATGGAAGAATTTTTATTTATATACAGGTATCCGTAAGACTTGTATAGATATCTGTAAGAGTTTATTTTTAATTATTGTGTCAATTTTTTAATAGAAGGTAACCAATTCAAGAACAGAGATATTATCAATTTAACTGCCATGACCGAGATTTTGGTAGATATTTGTTAATAAATTGTTTCGAGGCTTTATCTTTTATATATTAGATCAATACTTGATCTATTTTGGAGTAATCTATAAAAAAAAGTGAGGTTCTTAATTGAAATATCAATTCAAGTTGAGATTTTTTCTTAGTGTAACTAATCGATAAAGAAGAAGCATTTTTCTTTCGAGGAATTATTACTTGATCGTGAAATACGACATCGCAAGATTCCAATTGCTTTTAAGGCTAGAAATTACCTGGATACAAAAATAAAAACGTAAGAAGTAAGAAATAATATTTGAAATATATTTAATATACATATATTTATTTTTTATGTAATAATTTATTGATTATATAAATCGGGAAAAATTCAAATTCTATTAAATATAAATTTAATTAAAAATTTTAATCAACGAATAGACTGTTATCCGCAATATTTTGTGTCACGTAACAAAGAAGGACGTATGAGACAGAAAGAATCAATAGCTTTTATCTTCCTAGATCGGCGAACTGAAAGCGCGATTTTATTTCATGTTGCAACTCTTTGATGTCCATTCTGCGTTCCCTTCAGGGTCGTCTCCTATGTATAAGATGATATACATATAAAAACAAAAGTAGCTAGCTGCTTCGCAACTTTCCTCATTTTCTAAAAAAAAAAAAAGATTTGGACGATTGTAGTAATTTTTCTATATTTTTCGTGGTTTTTCGGGAACATGTAATTTTTTTATCTTGAACTCCAGACTTTGCCAGCTTCGTCCCTGACACTGTTTTTCATTTCTTCGGAGGATCCTCGCTTAATTCTTGCTCTGTCCATCCTTTATAATTAATTTCTGCACAATACACGGGTTAGTGATTCTCATCATTCAAATTTCAGGTCACATATTTTCATTCTTTTTTTTCACGTTTAATCTCCAACCCTTTGAACCTTGTCCCATTTTCTGTTGCATCCACGCCAATTCGTCGCTGCATGTTTCGTTGACCCTTTACCTCCCTTTGATCTCGAATGCGACAGTTGACTATGATTATCTATTTTTTAATCAATAAGTTCGATTCGATTTTTTTATTCTACATTTATTCAATTTTATAAAAAAGAAGAAATAATGAGAAAATCTTGAAAAAATGAAATATAAATTAATTTTATTTATTAAAGTAAATTGATGCGTATTTTAGAATTTTACAAAAAATTGTGTTTTTAATAAGATTTTTAAAATAACAATTAATTGAGTTGATTACTATATTTAATTGATTGAGTATTTACAATAAAGGTAATACTTATAATTATAATTTTTTTTAGAAAATATATTTTTATATAATGCGATGATTTAAGGAGACCAAGACCTTAGAGATTAAATTTAAATTTATGGCACGTTTTATATTTACAAAAGGTGCTCGAGTGATTCACAATCGCTTTGAGTTTCACTATTAATATCGGAGAGATAAATTTATTCCGTGCATTTCGTAATCACTGGATTATCGTAATCTCTCTCTCTCTCTCTCTCTCTCTCTCGACAATCGTAATCATCGCCACTGAATAATGGTCGATTAATCATGTTCACTGATATTTTTCTTTGAGAGAAATACATAAAATGTTATGCAATATTTATTGCACAATAATAGAAATAAAAAACAAAGTAATTAGAAAGGACTACGAGCCAAACAGGATTGTTATGCTATTAGATACAAAATAATTACATGTATATTTGTTAAATGATAAATTTACGATTCGACTCATATCGAGTCATCTTATTCAGTGTATAATTATTATTTAGTGGCTTATGTGAACAATACGTGTATCCATTAGTTGCAAATAATGCTCTATTTTCTCCTTAGCAAGTATCAAAAGTTTATCGAAATTTATGTCTGTTATAAATATCATTAAAATAAGATTTTGAGAATTTGTATAATTTGAACAAAAATTAATAAATTCTAAATATAAATTAAAATACACCTGTGGAAGAGAAGCAAGTAACAACAGCAGTCATTGATAGACAGTTTTACAGCTCTGATTCGAATGAAAATAATTAAAATCAACAAGGAAACACAAACAAAGAGGAGGATTAATTTATGATGGAAATGGAAAAACGGGAGACTATTGGAAGGAGAACTAAATTAGGAAGTGGATAGAAATAAATATGTCACATAAAAAGGGAATAGAAGTAAATATGTCACATTGGATCGATTGAAAAAGGTTATATTGACGTGTTATTTTTAAACCTGTCGACTGTATGCGTGACGACTGTCGTATTTTCTCTTATCTAATGATTATACTTATTCTTAACTTGATAGCATCTATCGTTTTTTTAGGATCGTTAATCAGTAAATTTTATTTTTAAGAGGCAAGCTTATATATTTTACAGACAATGCGTTACTTTATGCGTCTGTCTTAATGGCATATCAGTTATATAATTATTAAATTAATAGTACGAGTGTTGAATTTATTAATCATTAAGCAACTTTTAGGTATTATGCGTTCGCTTTAATAATTACAGTCGTCAAATTAACGATGTTCTTACTGTAATTATTAATTGGGAAGATGTTATCTATTGAAATATGTCTCAAGCGTTCCTTTTAATCATCACACTATTGCAATATTAATCGCGATTGTGGAAATGGATAATACTTATACTAGTTATTAATTACTAGTATCTCTCTTACACTTTACGTATTATTTCAAGTGTAGCAGTTAGTGGCAGTAAGCAATGCGTATCGGCAAGCGAATGTACACGATGTGGACAAAGCGAGTAATTGAACGTGCAATCGTGGCCAATTAACGCGCAATTCCGGGAATTCGCGATGTAATCGTTAACGCGGTTATGGCAATGGCCAATGCCTGCAATTGATCGCTATTTATCTGTACGAATGTGTGCACTATTATTGATCGCAGGACAAGTTGTTGCCTGCATTGGCCCCGACCTTACATATATCTAGCAAACATTTTATCCTTTCAAACGTGATGTATCCTATGCGATATATTTGCTATTATATGGTACATTAGCGTTTGCTACATCACATATCGAATATAATATAACACATTGGATGTTTAATTACTAGATTTAGTTACTAATATAGCCTTACGAACGCTTTAAAATGAAAAAAAATCTATTTATAACTGATTCAGAGAATTTAATTTTTTATCTTACATGAATTTGCCAACAGATTTACGCATACATGAATTGTATAATATATTACGACTGAGACAGACTTAATTTTGCAATAACGTTGGAAAACAAAACCATTTATGTGAGTGCATCACCTAAATTCAAAAGGCGTCAATACAGTCAAAGTTAGATGTTGAACTAATACATACAAATATTCTTCCTTTAAATTAATTTATTTCAGAATTATAATTCGCGCCGTTACTATCGGATTTTCAACACAATCCATCTGAAAAATATTAATAATCCTCCCAATCTTAAAAAACTATGTAATAATTTAATAAACTTGATTTTTCCCCGTTGTCAATTAAACCAGCAGAATTTAATATATAAAGTTGAGTCGCGATGAGATATACGAAAATTATGATACTATTACATAACAGCATTTAAACTAAAAATAGAGAGATAGTAATAAATTGGATTTTATTATTTTGTCGAACAAACTTTTCAATAATGGTGTATTGAATCTGACGCAAGAAAATTTAATTTCAATACGATTAATGCTTTTTATTACTTTGAGAAATTATCGATTGAGTTTAATCCGACGTACACTTCGTGTTCATCTAATAAAGCTTGGAACGCCTGGAAAATATTTTTCTTCGACTCTCGAGGATTTACAAGCGATTAAATTCCAACATCCAAACAAATGGACTAAGACTCAATCGTCAAATAAGATTTTATTATATAGTGTTTCGTTAATATATATTATTCCATCTTGATGGAAAAATAAAAATTAAATAATTAATATAAAAGATATAATTATATATATGTACATACATATATACATGTAAACTTAAAATATGAAAAATTGATAATATAAAAAATGTTAGATTTTAATAAATATAAATTAATACATCGTATATATTCAAGATGTAACATAAATAAGGAAGTAAAGAAACATAAGTAATAAAATGAAAATTTAGGTCAACTTATGAAATTATGAGATTTTCCTCGGAAGGATCGCCTCGTGTCAGGATTACAGAAGGACGTTGGATCGAGTGGGCAGGATTCACTGGGAATTAGGGTAATAAGCGGCGAGAACCAAGGAAAGTACGCTACCTGTGATCCATTAATCTTGATTTTAATCAGTGTGCTAATTGCGACCGTATGTAAATTAATTTCGGGAAAACTAGGTATTTCTGGGGATGAGAGGAAGATCTAGCAAGATCTGCACGAGATTCTTGAATGAACTCTCAGAATGTTTTTTATTTAGAAAACAAAGATTGTATACAAAAAGAAATATTTAAAAAGAAGAAAATTGAAAAATTTGATCAGAGTTTGAAGACAAAGAAAGAGCTTAATTGAGAGGAAGGGAGAAGGGAATGAATATATTTCTTTTAATTCAGGCAATTCTTTTTCGGCATTAGAATCTTTAAGAATAGAGATTATGATCCAGAAGAATAAAAAGAACAAAATATAGATTGCTGCACGTTCGTGTGTGTGTGAATTAATATCTTCGCATGGCATTAAATCCCACGGAATGGATTAGCGGCTTCGCGGAGGATGCAATCCTGATAATTCTCGCTTAGAATCACGGAAGACCTGATTTTAATATTTCGCAACTGGAATTAATTCTCGTGTGCTTCTTCTCTTCGCTATGAATTAATTCATGGGGAATAATTAGCTAATTAACGGCACACTAGTTTCATGTTTAATCGCGAATTGATAATCACTCTTGCATTTCATTAAAATTACATTTAAAATTCTTGTATATTAAATAAGTTACTTATATTTTTGACAATTTTGTTTCTTTCATATTTATAATCTATATTCATTTATCATGTTTCACAATTTTCATTTTTATTTCTATCATGTTTGAGAAAAAAATATTTAATTAAAATTTATATTTAATAATATTAAATACTAAATTATATAATTATTGTGTGCTATATGTAACCGATAATTAAATAATTATTAATTCTTACAGTAACATAATGTTTAAAATAATTGTAGATAAAATCTACAAAATTTTTTAATTTATTATCATTATCATAATTAAATTAATATAATTAATAATGATAAAATTGATTAATGTTTGTTTAAAAGAATGATATTAACACTGTTTGAATAACTGTTTTTTTTCTTTCTAGTTAAGAAGTTTATTCATGTACTCATAAATGCAGCAGTAATGGACTTTTTATGAAATGTACATAAGTGTTTCATGATGCATGACATTAGATAAAAATTATGCGAGAAAATTGTGCAACGTCTTGTAAAAAGTAAATGGCTTTTGGTGGGCCAACGTTTGCTAAAATCTATGATTATAGTTAAAGAACATTTTCGAAAACTAGGCTAATAATTAAAATCGAGAAGAAATTATCGGGAAGATGTACTGGAAATAATAAGCTAGCACTTTCCTTTAATATTTTATCAAAAAAATTTTAAAACATTTATTTATCAAAATAACCCATTTTTGGTTTCAAATAAATTATTAATTAATTATCGTTAGTAATCCTTGCAGTTATTTTAATTATAAAGTAAATTCTTATTCGAAATATATATATATATATATATATCTACATCGACATTTTTTGAAAATATTTATAGATTTAAATCTAAATGTAAAATATAGTGCCTATAAGAGTCAACACAGGATATAAATGTGTGAAATGAAATAAAAAACGTATACGTTTCGACCCTGGATATGGATCCTCTTTAGTACATAAAAAAACTTAAATATAAATTTATGACATTATTTTGTTACGTCGCAATTAGTAAAGATTGTGTCCTATCTTGTAAGCATTATTACATTAATTTAGTAAAATTGCTATAGAGAAAAAGAAACAGAAACTGTAACTAACTTATTTAAATTCATAACTAAAAAACTAGAATTTGTCAAAATGTCACTTACATGTCGTAATGTTTTAATTAAAAAAACCTAAGTTTCCGTTTTGCATCCTATCATTGAACTGATATATTCACTATGTATAAAAGCACATGATAGACAATTTTAATTGTTGTAAGCATAGCAATAAAAGATTTTTACACTTACATGACAGAAGAGATTATAAGATGGAAGAGTTTTTTTTTTTTGCTCAAGGGCTAGAAGCTCTCCTCAAAGGAAAAAATTCATTTTTGATTAATTTATTTCTCCATGAAAAGCGTGCTCTTGTCCGAGGATTTAATGTCCGCAAAAGTTAGGATCTCACTGCGTTCTGGGAATGACGGCTGAGAAATCTGCAAAATAGGATTTAGTAACTTTCCCTAGGACTCCGGACGTTGTTATATTTATTTCTCCACCCCTCTCCGCCGCTATACTTCGTCTTCCATAAATAATGCGCTTTAATACGTCGTATTTTAACGCGGATCCGCTCGTTAATTAAAACGACTTTATCGTACGAGCGTTGGAAAAACATTTCTACTTATCTCCTCTCATCCATGTTCCGATTTCCTCCTCTTTCCTCCAGTTTCTACTATTTCATTTTCCTTGCGATAGATTAACGAGTCCGGATGCAGTTATGTCACTGTTTGCAACGCGTTAAATGTAATAAATTATTACAGTTTCTCTTAGCAGCTACAACCGGCACCGTTTCGCCTTCCATTATTTAGGATGCAATTTTCAATCCTGAAGGGAAAGATCTCTGATTTATGTGGCTTTTAACATTTAATTCGATATTATTAGGTCAATCGGAAAGTTCCGTTCGTTTAGCGGCGAGTATCTACAGCTGGAACTGTCGATAACTCTAATGTCTAAATCAAGCTTAATTTTATAGTTTTATCATCTGTCAATAAAATTCAGTATATAAAAGTATACGTTTGCATCAACGACATTATTTCTTATTGCATCGAAAATGTCGAAATTTGAGCCAAATAAACGTCATTTGCGCGAAGTGTTAATCTTTTGCTTCAAATGGAAGAAAACTGCAGCTGAAACTCATAGAATGCTTGTAGAAGTTTATAGTGATAGTGCTCCTTCCAATAAAACATGCAGAGAATGGTTTCGACGCTTTTAAAGTGGTAATTTTGATGTGGAGGACAAAGAGCGTTCTGGTCGAGAGTATTTGAAGACAAAGAATTCAGGCATTAGTGGCTGAAGACCCATGTCAAACGCAAAAACAACTTGCAGAAGCATTAAATTATGCTCAATCTGTTATTTCTGATTATTTAAAAGCCTTAGGTCTACAAGGAAGGAAAATGTGTTCCATATGAACTGAAGCCAAGAGACATTGAAAGGTAAAAAACCACCTGCGAAATTTTGTTTGCTAGGCAACAAGAAAGGGGTTTTTGCATCGAATTGTGACTGGCGATGAAAAGTGGGTCTATTTCGATAATCCCAAATGCCAAAAAACCATTTGCGATCCAGGACAACTATCGACATCGACGTCAAAACGCAATATTCATGGGAAGAAGGCCGTGTTCTGTATTTAGTGGGATTAGAAGTGTGTAGTGTACCATGAACTGTTGAAATCCAGTCAAACAGTCACAGGAGATCTCTACCGAGAAGAAAAAAAAATAATCCGTTTAAGCCGAGCATTGCGCGAAAAACGACCAGAATATGAGACAAGACAGCATAAAGTGATTTTGTTTCATGACAACGCTCGACCTCACGTCACTAAGGTTGTTAAGGAAACATTGGAAGCACTTCGCTGGGAAGTGCTACCCCATGCGGCTTATTCACCAGACTGTGCCTCTTCCGATTATCACTTGTTTCGGTCGATGGCATACGCACTTGCTGAGAAACGCTTCAATTATTATGAAGACGTCGAAAAAATGGGTCTCTGGCTGGATAGCCTCCAAGGATGAGTTATTCTTTCGCCACGAAATTCGCTTGCTGCCCGAAAAATGGGAAAAAGTCATTGCGAACGATGAACAGTATTTTGTTTGATCTACTTTGTCATTTTGTTTCTTAAATAAAATCATACTTTTTGCAAAAAAAAAAAAAAAACGGACGGAACTTTCCGATTGACTTAATAGCTCAATTTTTTGGATTTTAGCGGAAAGGCTTTAATTTAGACCCTCCAAGATCTTTAATAGCCGCAAGTTGAAAGGCCGACAAATTTAATTTGCCCACTTAACGCCAGGTTTTCTTTTTATGGAAAGACCATAATTTAAGGAATGACGCTTTTGGTAGTCATCTAGAGCTTGAAGGATCGACTAATTTAATATATTGGATTGCCGAGGTTAATTGACCTATACCGAGCCTTATGTACCCATGTTGCATGTGTTATACGTGAGTATTATATGCAGCAGCACATATCTGCCGCGTCGCGGTCTGCGAAATGTATTTCGTAGACCAGGTGCATCGAGATGCACCGTGATGCGTGCAACCGCAAAACACAGGACATATCACGGTTGCATCTCTCTCTCCTATCCGGCTATCTCTATCTCTTTGTATCTATCTCTATCTTTATATATACATAGGAAATTTGGAAATGTCGTGTTTAATTGAATACATTTCACGTGTTCCAAACGGTATTCAAATATTTTTATGTTAATTTTATACAAAATGACTATGTTAGAAAGTAACACAAATTTATATTTAAAAAATTACATAGAAAATCTTTTATTCGTAAGCAATATTTTTTAGGTAAAATTAACATTTTATAATATGTTGAAAATTAATATGTATTTTAATCATTTATTTTTAAGAATTTACGTTTTAAAATACATTGTTTTTCTGTTATTGTTCATTTCATATAATTCTGTTATTTGTTCATTTATTCATGAATTATTATTTTTACACTAAGGAATGTTAAATTTTAATTCACAACACAAAATATTTAACACCAATGAGTGAAGAGGGTCATATCTAGTTATTAAGACGGATCTTCGTATTTAATAATATTTTTTATGTGAATTTTTACAATTTCATTTTTAGTTCAAGCAAACTACACGTCATATATTTGTCGTGTTTAAAATACAGTTCTAGACTCAAGCTGGAGTACGTAATCTCACAAATTAAGTTGACGAGCAATTCAATATTACTGATGCTAATGATCATCTTTAAAAGAATTTATACAGAAAGATACATATAATAAAATAACGTAATCATATTATGTTAAATTAATGCTGGGATATGTTAAAAGTTTAATATGAAATTTTAATAGGGACTAATCGAGTCTTGAAAACTGGATGTTAATGTTTATTTTATTATGTGAATTTATATACTGCGTATGTAGTCCCCCCTCGCGACGCTGATAGATTTTCAGCCTTGACGCATACATATTCGCTACCACAGTAATATCACTTACAATTAGTTAAATTGAGAATCAATTTAACCAATTTTTTGATGCCTATAGCATCATATTAGATCTTAATAATATGTTGAAAGACATATATTAAAATTTAATATTAAAGTAATAATTTAAACTCAGAGAAGCTGAGATTGTGAAGAATATCACGAGTTGGCGTTTCGTCCCGGCTTCCACTACTGGACTCATCAGTAAGGTAATGTAGTGGGAGCCTACCTTAGACGCCTGGGAAGATGTTAGAAGAAGTTCTATATAAACAATGAGTAACTATAGACCTCTGTTGGCTAGTCGACGAAGTGATATTCTTCACATTGTTCTTAATATTATTAAAGCGCATTTTTCAGGCCGCGCGATATAAATATGAAAGATATACGTGATTGATTCGTATGATTTTTAAAATCATAGAAAGTGTAAAGCCTAATCGAGTCTTGAAAACTGGATGTTAATGTTTATTTTATTATGTGAATTTATATACTGCGTATGTAGTCCCCCCTCGCGACGCAATGCCATTTCTCGCAAGTGCTTAATTACATGAGTAATTGTTTATATAGAACTTCTTTCTAACATCTTCCCAGGCGTCTAAGGTAGGCTCCCACTACATTACCTTACTGATGAGTCCAGTAGTGGAAGCCGGGACGAAACGCCAACTCGTGATATTCTTCACAATCTCAGCTTCTCTGAGTTTAAATTATTACTTTAATATTAAATTTTAATATATGTCTTTCAACATATTATTAAGATCTAATATGATGCTATAGGCATCAAAAAATTGGTTAAATTGATTCTCAATTTAACTAAGTGATATTACTGTGGTAGTGAATATGTATGCGTCAAGGCTGAAAATCTATCAGCGTCGCGAGGGGGGACTACATACGCAGTATATAAATTCACATGATAAAATAGACATTAACATCCAGTTTTCAAGACTCGATTAGGCTTTACACTTTCTATGATTTTAAAAATCATACGAGTCAATCACGTTTATCTTTCATATTTAATAGAGACTGTTGAATGGACTAATTTTAACACAAATGCAAAATGTTTTGCTGTGTATCGATCTCTTTCTCTTTAAATGCGATAACTTGTATAGGAATTCCGAAATTCTAGCCTTATAAAAATCGATTCTTCTGAGAATTCGGCCTGGCTCTTATCTCGAGGTACGTGACTTGTCGAGAACTTAATTAATGTCAGACGAGCTCGGTCAGTTCGGACTCGCCTACTTCCTCCTCATTTTCTCTGTGTCTGATTGCGCGTCGCGATCGCCTTCTACACGATTTGTCTTTCCGCTATTTGCGAAATACTCAACGCGGTTCTGCTATTTAACGAAATAGACGAAGGAGTGATTTTCCTGACGTATGATTATTTCTCTTCTTTGGTCATTAATTTCTCATTTAATTTGTAATTTTTTATATCTTCTCTCTAAAATCTTTGAAGTAACAAAGAGTGATAATTGAGTCAGTGTCGAAAAAGAGTAGCTTATAGTTGTCAATTTTTAAGAGTGAAATGTCTCACTCTTTAGAATTAGATTCCATTCTAAATATTTAGAGAGATTTTTTAAGTTTTTACGTTTGATGCATTTTTATATTTATGCACGTTCACACATCGTAATATATGTATATTAATTGTGTAGTATAATTTTGATCCATTCGCTATTTCTTTCATTATTGATTTTTATTGGAAATAAGTGGAAGTTTCGAGCGTCGTTTAAGGGTTAATGGAGAATTCAGCCCCACGGGGCTTACGACGATTAGTCTTTCCCTTCGACGAGAGACGCGGACTAATTGTGCAGATTGCCAATTACACCAATTCCGCGGAAGACCTCGTATTACCGTTTCAAGTTGTACTTGCTGGAGAAATTGCGATGAGACGAAAGCTGGATGAAGTAATGTATGAATAATATTGAAAGAGATAAGCTATATAGATATATCTTGCACGTTAAGTATACGAGTAGATCTGCATAACTCTCATACTTTTCTTTGATCTTAAATTCTTTTACAAAAGGTTGTTATTCATTGTTTAATTTTTATTCTATTCTAATTTTATATTATAGTATTTAATGCGTGTGCTGTCAAGTAAAATAGAATATTGTATTCTATTTTTATTTCTCGTTATTTAGTCATTATCTCTTATGTTAACAAGTAGGAAATAATAATTTTCCAGTTGAAATATTAAAATTCGTTGTTTTTTTATTTGAATCCTACATTTTCATTTTGTTTTAATTTTATATTTTCTTTATTTTAAATTCAGTTTTTTCGACATTAGCCTTTTAATTAAGTTTCTACAGTTTCATCTTTAGGACAAATGCATCTTGTGGATCTTGTCGTTTTATCAAAGAGCGTAACTTGAGCTGCGCGTTAATGAGTGAGTATAATTAATGCTATTTTAGTTGTAACATCAAATAGAGGTTTCCTTGAGTTTGCGAACCTGAGCAAACCCAGATGTCGTGACTTCGCGAGTCAATTAATCTCGATCAATTTTGGCAAAACTCGCTCACATTAAGTGCACGATATTTAATGTTACATTAACAAACTTAATATCTTAATTTAATGAGTTTCGGTATATATATAAACGATTATTAAGAATATCAAATCTTATTGGACCGTGAGAGTTTAAACTAATTATCGATGAAAACATGCCGTAAGTGTTAAGCTGGATCTTGGATGCTTCTAATATATAATTTCGGTGCGCATTTAAGAATCTACATACGTAGTGTATAAATTCACACGAAATTATGTATGTATTAGAAGCATCCAAGATCCAGCTTGACCGTTACGGCATGTTCTAATCGATATTTAATTTAAACTTTCACGGTCCAATAAGATTTGATATTGTTTATTTACGTCACCTGAAGTTGTTCCTACTTGTATGATTATTGCGAAAAATATTACTAAGACCTCGGTAGTCTAAAGAACGCTCGCAGGGAATGCCAGAGATCCAGGTTCGACTCCCAGCCGAGGTAATATTTTTCGCAATATAAATTAATTATTTACAGATTTTTAATATGTCATTCACAGATTTTAATATGTCATTCAACATTATTAAGATCCAAGATGCTATAGGCATCAAAATTGTTAGATTGTTAGTCAATTTAACTCGTGATAGTACTGCGGTAGTTTATTAGAGTTTGCGTTGTAAGCCTGAAGAAATTTCGGCGCGCATTTAAGAATCTACATACATAGTATATAAATTCATACGGAATTAAAAGCATCCAAGATTCAGAGAGTTTGACCGTTACGACATATTCTCTCATTAATTATTAAGAATTTAACTCTGCAGACACAGATCTAATTCAACTGACAAAAGTTTCATTTTATTTCCTGGTTTTTTTTTCTTTCCTGGCGAAAATTTTTAGTGAGATATTATGTTTATACCTATTTAGATAGCATTATATCGATAGTTATATTGTTTATGAGGAGTTTTACCCAAACTCATTGCCCAAAAATATATATCAATAAAAGTTATTTTCTTTTCTTGCACTGAGAATTCAAAATTTATAAGCCAGTGTAATTTTTTGAAATAAATAAAATAAGAGAAACTAATTAATTTAAAATATTCAAAGGTGTTAGCTTTTTACATACGCGAAAGATTTCTTAACATGAAAAACTTGTGAGACTTCCCTGCTTAAAATTTTCTATAGAAAACTACTAAGAAAATTCTATAGTTTTTAATGAGCGTTTTGAATCGGTAAATCCCAGTCCGCAATAGTTTTCTATTATTATACTCATAGAATCTTATTGATAACTGTAGAGCTTCTATAGTCGCTCTCGTGCGCTACTATAGAAACTATTAAAAACTATAAATACCTATACAAACTCTATATGTTCCTATAGTTTTTTATAGAAAATTTTAAGCAGGGTTATTGGACAATATTATTAATTTGATGTAATCGATCATGGAAATTATGTAAGGCATTATGTCAATTATCAATTGATTCTTTCTCAAAAACGATTGGCGGTAAAATGTAGTCGTCTCGTTGTGCATGTTTTAAATGGTTTTCACGGGGTCGACATCGGAACAAGCCGCGAACAACGATGGAAAACTAAATAATTAGTGTGACGACGGTGAACAGTCGATCGTACGATTAATGCGGCGGCGACCTATAATTGATTTTCTGATTGGGCGGCCCAATAGTGGAGTCTGACGGGGGGGGGGGGGGATCGCCGTGTATGTTTCCATCATCCATCTCACTCTTACTCCAACCACTTAGCTCGATATAACAGCGAACGCGAACGGTAGCGTCAAAGCCGCGTCACGCTTGCGCAAGTTCGACGATCGTGTCTTTATTTTTTATTAACGACAGGTCGCTCCCTCGTTCCCTTTCTCTGTCTCTCTCATTGTCTATCTCGAGTCTGCCCTTTTTCAATCTCGTAAACGCGTCTGGGGATTTCCACTGTCGTCGTACAATTAATTGCGAAGCTGTTCTTATTGTATCCGGAATCTGAAGTTACGAACTTGCGATACAATTGCATGTAGAATCTGCAGTTATATATGTATTTGTAATATATATTATACAATATATACGTACCATATATTGTATAATCAAATTCAGAATCGGCGATTGCAGAATCATGGTACAATTTCATGACAAGGCTGGCAATTGTGTTGCTACGCAATTGCATTTGAGATTATTATAGGTGTATAAATAAGTTCCCGCGGTTACTTTAAGTAATAGAGGCTAATAATGATACATTTAAATTTTCGCGCCTAATTATTTTTCCACTAGTAAAGTTGATCAACCCGCATTTTAAAAAGTATATAACAGTTTGCAGTTAGACAATTGAGTACATTTCCAATTTAATTGAAAATGAACGTTTAAAAGGTACGTACTTATTTGCTATTGCATGCTTTACTATTTTCATTGTCATAAAACCACCACCGAAGCAACCAGAATAATTTGCAAGATGTATAAAGACAAAATTATGTCGGAAATAACGCGCCAAGATTGGCTTAAAAAAATTAAAAAATGATCATTTTGATGTGAACGATAAATTGCGCTGCAAAATATTTTTTTACCGCAGCATGTATTGTCTAAAAGATAGCAAAAGTGATTGATTTGAAAAGTAGATAATTTGATTAAAATGTTTCTATCGTTTTTCTATATTAGATATATTTTCGAAAAAATCGCGAGTATTTTATTTATACATTATTTATACTAATATTTAGGATTGCATTTCAGGAAATAGTTTGAAATTTATAGAATTTTGAATTGACAAAAAAGATGATTTAAGAATTCTTATTTAAAAAAAGGGGAATGTCGCGATCGGCAGACACTGATGCATTCTGCAAATTAATTGGGGATAATTAAAAAAAAGCTTGTCGTGTCTCTTAAATTATTATGTGGCGATTCATATGCCAGAAACAATGAAAGAATCAAGCGTCTATTCTTAGTGACATTCTTCTCTTTCGTATATATAGACAATACTATAATGGCATTAACGAGTTTCTATATCGATTTAATTTCTTCGGTTGAACTCGAATTTTTTCTTCGATGACTTTTGACACACTTTTCTCATGAGCGCCTTTTTCATTATTAACATCTTACATATTAGCAAGTTTTTTTTTACAATTATACATACGTATACACACATTTATACATTCTACGCTGTTAATAGTAATTATAATTAAACGCACGTCGTTCCGTTTTTATTTACAAATTTCTCATTACTTCGTGCGGAATTTAATTAGGGAGATTCAATTGCGAATTTAATTAGTCGGCGATAGTTTATCGGATGATTTTGCAGTTACAAGAAGCGTGTTTGGAAATAGCTACTATGTTATAATTTCCTTATTAGTCTACTAGTAAAATTGTTCACTCGCGTTTCTCGCGCGATCAAACTATTGAAAAGTTTGTTCTAAGCACACGCAAACAACGTTCCAGAAATAGTAGGGGAGACCGGGGCTAATTCAGGATAAAGTCATTATTCGGCTTTAAGTCACGAACAATAAATTGTATGAATTAGCTATTAGTACTGAAGATGCGTCTTCATGTATCCATGTTGTGGACGGAGTTTTGTTAAGTTACTGGCAACATTGCAATTTCTACAACGACGAACGTGTTCTATTCAGTCGGAAGTCATTTTTCTGACGCGACAAAAGTTTGTTATTATACCTGTAGTTTTTTCGCTTGTACAATTAGCCAGGTAAGTAATTTTAACAAGAAGAGTCTGTAATTACCGATTTTAATCAACTCTTTCTTGGACGTGTAATACTGACTGAAACATGTGCTACAGTAAAGCGGTAGGACCCACTATTCAGCCATTCGCGAGAAATAAATATAATAGCAATAAAATATTTCCTGGCACCGCTATTACCCTTGGGATCTCAGAGTTTGATCTGTAGTCGGAACTTTTTTTAACATTTAAATTTTTTAACAGTCATGTAAAACAGTCATTGTAAATTTTTATTGCAAATATATATTTTGTGTTCACCAAAAAATCTTTAATTTTATATAAAATTATTTTTTATAATTCCCTGATTTTTTAAAATAAATAATTTTATATTACACATAATTAAGAGCAACTTAAAAATTGTATATAACATTTAAAAGTTATAAAAGTTATAATGACATTCAGTCAGTACTACACGTCCAAAAAAGTTGATTAAAATCGGTGATTACAGATTAGCGGCCTCTCCTTGTAAGTGAAATGTGTATGCTAGTCACGAATCTGTTGACTATTCTCGCAGTTTCATGGATTTGTTACATATTCTGAGTAACGGAAGTAGAAATGGACGCTTGGGGCAAAGTCAGCGCAGTATAACCCTAACCATAGTCCGTGCCAATAGTGTTGACTTTGCCTCGGCTTTTGTCTCTTCTCTATTGAAAATGCGTCATTTTTGTCGTTATTATAACAAAATGGTCCGGACATATCGACACAAAACAGAGTGAAAGTAAAGAAATAAAGTAGTTTTATTCTTTTAAAGCAAAATGATGTGTCTTTATATTAATTTTAACGCGAACATGAGGTGTGTCGACTTTACCCCGGAAATTTTGCAATTTCGCATTTGGAGGTTGTGTCATATTTTCTCTATACCTATAAAACGAAGTGACATAGACCAAAAATGCTTTGAATCATTTTGTAGCCAAAGGTTCGTTCTTTTCAACAGTACCATTTATTTAGCTAAAAGCTAAATAATTAATTTTCTTATTGAAAATCATCAAAGAAGATGAAAGTACCGAATTAGCTCCAGTCTCCCCCCTCCCCTATACTTTTAAAAAAAATTACTTCAAAAGAATTCAAGCATCTAACGTAAATTTTGTAAACAAAAGAATATTAGTTAGGCTAGAAGTCGAATACGGAAAAATATGTTTAATAACAATTACATTAGAAAGTAGTTAAAGTAAATATTAGTACAAAACAAAAAATAAATAAGAAATAGTATAGATAAAACAATTTCGTGATTATTTGAGTTATCGAAAATGATTCTGGGCAAAGAATTTGGGTTTTGTCATAATAAAATATTTTTTAAGAGGTAACTACTTATAAATATAAAATTATTAAAATAGGCGTTATTATATATTACACATTATTGCACATTGATATGTAATTGATATGAAGTATTAGCATATATGTATATAGAAGCTGTACGTATTTATAGGAAGATTTAAAAAAATATTTTTAGTTCGTTAAAATCATTCTTGGTTACAAAACGTTAACAGGAGTGGCTAATAGGAAGATTCGATAGAGAACTTTTAATCCGTCAAAAATCGGCAACGTTATTCATACACACGTACATATGTACATACAAAAAATACGAGACCGTCGTTATGTGTTTCTCGAAACAAATCAATAGCGTGAGTAGAATAGCACCATTTCATGAGTTCAATTTTTTGCTCCGAACGTCTCTCTGATTCTCACCATTCTCATCGATAACTCGCGCATCGGTCTTCCATTCCCATCGTTTACACTCTGCTGATGGCGATCCCCGGTCTCCCGGGGCCCAGAGCCTATCTAGGCGGTCGCCACTCCTGATTTCGATACTTGCAGAGCAGCACCTTCTTGAACGCCTGGCGGAAGACCTTGTTGAAGATGGTGTAAAAAATCGGGTTGACCATGGAGCTGGCATAGCCGAGCCAAGTGACAAGGTCGAAGATCTTACGGTCGATGCGACGCTCGCAGTCAGGACATATGGCCGGCACTAGGTTCAGCACGAAGAACGGTGCCCACAGAATTACGAACGTGAAGAACACTACGCCGAGGACCTTTGTAGCCTTCTGTTCCAGTCGGATGATTCTGCCGTGGCGAGAACTGTTACGCGAAATCACGCTGCTGTTGCGCGAATGATGGCTGCGCACCTGACCACTCGAGTACCTAAACAAATTCGGCGACGACGGATTACTCTGGTTCAAGGTCGCATTTGCCACGCCCATCGCTCCATTGTGTGCTCGCATTGTCGCCGCGCGTCTCAACGGCGTTGCTCTCGTACTAGCAGACAGCAGGGTCCTGGTGCTGCCTGCAAAGGATTTGAAAGATTTGATTCACGAAAATGGATGAGATAGCGGGTAAAAGGATTGCTGCCATCGCTGTAAATTGGAAATCGTTTCGAAAATTTCGAGAAAAGTTGGGGATCCTAAATGCTGAAAGTTTTCGAATTGACATGTCTAGAAGAAATATTTTCAAACGTGCGAAAACTTGGAGATTTAAACGTTAATAGGAATAATGGGAATTTGAGGATTAGAATTTAATTCTAGCATCTGCATCTAAAGATTTTAATTTAATTAATCTTAGATGAAAAGAGCTGTGACAATATGCAAATTTTTAATATTAAATAATTTAAAAAATTTGTTGATCTTTCGATAAACCTGATACATAAATAATCTAAGATTTTTTAATCTTATTCTTTAGGACACGAATATATGTCAACAAATTTAATAATTTTAGTAGAAATATTTTTTAATCTCCGTTAAAAATCTGTAGACACATTTATGAAATTTTTAAAATTCGTTAATTAATTAAATAATCTCTAAGAATCTTACTCTTTTTCAAGATGTTTTGCGAAAATTAAAAAATTTAATAATTAAGATGTAAAACAACAAAAATATTTTTTAATTTTCGTTAAAAATTTTTAAGATTCGCGAATACGTCAATTTTACAGTCTTGAATCTTCCGAAATCAGTAATGCGAAAATCCTAATACGCGATTCTGAAAAAGCAATGATCGGAAGCTTTTCATGACCATGAATCACGTTCTTCTTGAACAAATCTCTCCATTTTTCTCTAGCTATAAAAAAAGAATAATCGAAGCGAGCAACTGGGGGAATCAGGCAACCCCGTTTCAACCTCCCTTCTTCGAGATTTAACCGCTCTCACGAACTTGCTCATTCTCTCTCTCTCTCTCTCTCTCTCTCTCTCTCTCTCTCTCTCTCTCTCTCTCTCTCTCCCCCTCTCTTCCTTTTACCATTTCTTGCTCTTATGCCCTCAATTCTCTTTCCTACTCTACTACTGATTCTCTCTCTCACTTTTTCTCTCTCTATCTCTCGTCATTCGACGGTCATCGTTGCTGTTCGGCTAATATTTATACATTTGTCATTGTCATCGTCTGTCGTTGTCGTTGTCTAGCATCGGTGTCATCGTATCTCGTTTTGCTTCCGCAATTTTTAGCGAAACGTTAGTGGCACGCAATGGCCAAGAGAATTTCCCACAGGCAATTATCGAAGAGCTAATCGAAATTGTTGTTTACGTCATCACTACTCTTATCGTCACGTACTCAGGCTGGAACCTCGCCTTCCGCTTCGCCATGTGACCACGGAATTCGCAAGAGTCAGCTGCTCGTAACCTTTAGCATCCTCCGTAGATCTTGCGTCGTTGTGTCTATCTAATAGGCCCATTTCCTGACCCTTGTTGCCAATTGATTTCGTAGTATCGCCCGAAAGGAATATAGGAATATTTGTTTCCAGATGTTTGTTACTAATAGGTTTCATAGTGTCACTGGAGACAATAACAATCTCGCCTGACGGTGGCGGTTTCTTCGAAGATTCCCCGAAATAGGGACACGTGCAGGGTGGCGGTAACGTTATCGGTTCTTCCGGTGCTTTATCGTGAAATTTCTTGCGCGTCGAATCGTCCTCGCCTTTGCGACAGAACGACTGCTCGTGGAAGCTAAAAGATCTTTTTCTGGGAGTTCTTGGCGAGCCGAGAATCTGCATCGACCTCTCCAAATGAGCCTCGTTATAGGTTGACGCTCGTCTCCGATGTTTCCAAGGACTCGCAAAATCTTCCGTCGATATGCTGGTTCTTGAACAGGACATGCTGCTCTCCGTGCTCTCTGCATTTCTACAAAAAAATAAAAATTAAGCTATTAATAGAGGAAAATGATATGGTCTTCATTTACATCTTATATAATAACTTTGTTAATAATTAATATTTAAATTTTTTAAACTTAACGTATAAAAATAACAAAAGCTGTGAACGATGAAAAGAGAAAGGAAATAATCAGATAAGTGGAAAAATCCTATTTTCGATTTAAATCTCGGTGTTTAATAATATTTATACGTAGATTTGTAAATTAACAAATTATATTAAGCATGAACAAAATTTGGTTCGACTAAAAATAAGATTCCTTTTCTTATTTGACTTATTCTCGGTTTAATTTTCACTTATAATTAGAAAAGATAATGACAGTTATGGCTTACAATTAGAAAGATTCAAATAAGTAAGTTAAATCTGTACATACAGTCAGCCAATTTGAATGTATGTATTATGTACATGAGAAACATCTCTTGTCCCAGAGTTACACTAAAAAAAGATTACTAAATTTTAATGAATATTTGAATAGTACTAACTAAATATAAACATATATGTATATCTATTTGTATATATGGTACAAGAACTATTAATTTTAATTATCATTTTTTATTGAATAAATTTAGTAAACTTTCTTTAGTGTAGAATTTCTTTGATACGAATCTGGAAATTTGAAAATTGAATTTATAAATGAAATGTTTACAGTCGGGCATATTAATATTTGCAGTCTATTGTCATCTCATGTTTAATCAATTTTTTATTACTACGAAATTGACAAACTGAAGAGAGAAACTTTTGGAGGACTTTACGTGCGACAAGACTTTTATTATCAATTGTAATCGATTTCCAAATAATCCCAACTGTAAAATGGTATGAACACTTTATTGAAGGATTAATGCTCGAATCCTGTTATTTTATCACGCTCAATAATCTCTCTCGCTGTTATAAATCAAACCGAAGAGAAAAAAGGAATATCTGAAATGCGTTTTAACGCAGGACAAAAGCTTTTCTTATCAATTGCAATCGAGTCAAAAATAATCGTCCTATACGCTGTGAACTAAAACTATGCGAACGAAAGTTTGATTCGCTGATTCCTTTATTATTTGGCATGGTTTAATCCTCTTATTGTTTCACGCGAGATTGTCATTTTAAAGTCTACTGAAGGGAAAAAATATTTGGATATTTTTGTCACGAATCCAGCTTCAAAGGGAATCTACAAATATCGCCGTTACGAAATGTGCACCATGTCTATTGTTTCGATACGAACGCAAGTCCCTTTTATTATTTGATACGCAGAATCGGTCGGCCGCATGCAGTTGAAGAGGAAAAACGATGAAAAAAAAGGAAAAGCAAAAAAATGCGATTGCATCCCATTTTGCAGCGTGGTACGGTAATTGATCGCGAGATTGGATGAGCTTGCGCGCGAGCGCGAGAGGAAAAATTGCTTCCGTCCTTGCAAATTAGAGACACGCGAGATATGCACCTGTACCGAAAACTTTTGACGGTCGGAATACACACATTTCTATCGTCAATCGTTATCAGTCTGTTATCGATCACCTGGATCGATTTTTGCGTTGGTTATTCAAATATCTATAAATATCTGTATCTTGCCGATATTTTGTTTACCGGCGATTGTGGTAGATATCAAAATAATAAAGTAAAATCTCGGATTAAAAAGAAAAGTTGATGTAATAACGAAATATAATAATAGAAGGTTAATGAGATAGCAATCTAAATTTTAGAAAAAAAAGATTGTACAATTAGTAATAAGGTAAAGAAGATTCAGATTTTAAGGAAGAATATAAGGTAATAATTTGAAAGAAAAAAACGAAGTAATATAAAATAAAACAATGATTATAATTATAGATGGAAAAAATAACAAAATTTTAAGAAAACGAGAAAAATTTAAGATTAAGAGTTCGATGATTTCCGAAACAGACAGAATTTGACAATTGTTCTTTAAAATTGAAATGAAAATGATTATTTTTCTACGCCCCCCTCTGATTTTCTGCAATGTTTAATATTGGACTGTTATCGTTGCTCATGAGTGACAATTTTATCAGCACTTTGGAAATTCGTTGGCTGGGTTTTCGGAGGATAATTGAGGGTGCTTCTAGAAGAAAGAGAAACGGCCCGATTGTCGTCGAAGTGGATTACGTCCGCGGTCTTGACAGTAAATTGAGAAAAATATTGGTCGAGGTAAACTGATGAGGTCGAGAAAGGATGGGATGGAGGAGGTAGTCTGGTTGAAGAAGAAACAGATGTTTCTCAGAAAATGCATTTTAAACAGGGAATATAATTTAGTTTCTTTCTGTTTTGTTATGTTTAATTATTGGATTATTAAGAAATTGCTATTAAATTTTTGTTTATATTTTCATGTTAAAATTTATGTTAATTTATCGTACATAATTTATCATATATTAATTTCAATTAAAATTAAAATTTCTTGTATTAATTTCTAATTTTTTATTTAATTTTACAAATTAAATTTAACAAATTTTTATAAAAAGAATTTAGATTTTTTAAACAAATTTAATGTTAATAAAAATGAGAAAGGTGTGTAACATACCGACGTCAATATATTTCGTTACTGTTTTATAAAATTTAATCTTGAATTTAAATACTATATACTTAATTATTATAAATTAAATACTTAAAGCGTAAGTACGTCATTAATTTTCCAATTAACTTAAAAAAAATCTTGTTAAAAAATTTTATTTCTTTTTATGACAAATCACTATTTCGTGATTTATTTCGGCTATATTTTATATATTGTACATTCTCTAATTCTATTTATACTCTATATTATTAAACTAAATACAATTTAATTTATATTATAATATAACAATTGAAGGGAGGAAATATCCTGAGGGAGATCTTTGAATACTCGACGCTGTTATTTAATTCACGAAATCCACAGAAGGTATAATTTCGTTCTGCAAAAGGCAAAGTCCTCTGCACGTAATAGAGAGGTAATCTTCGTTTGATGCGTTCAGAGGCACGATCCTATAAGTGCATTCCTTTATTAGAGGTTCACGTAGGGGCAAGAGCAGTTTACTTAAGTACGCAACCACGAGTGAACGAGCGAAACTCACCATCTGCGACCTCCTTGCCACATCACCTTTGCTCGCCCGTTCGTTCCTGTTCGGAGGTTGGTCCGTTTTGGCACTTTGAATGCCAGTAGCTAAGTGCGCGCACACGAACGCACGCGCGCGCGCAGACACACACACACACACACACACACAATCCACTTTGAAGTTACCATGTATAAATGGGTTTTCTCGTCGTCACGGTGACCTTTCTGACGCGTCTGCTTTCGCATTTTTATGTGAATCCTACGAGGATTCGAGGAGACTTGGGAAATTCGATCGTCGCAAAAACGTGTAAAATTTGAAAAATTGCGGAAGCTGTGTAATCATACGTGTGGCTTTTATCCGCTTAAAAGTAATTTACTTTGTCGTTTCGTAAAATATATAATGAAATTTTACAAAATAACGAACTAAACTGATTTAATCGAGTAACTTTTTTCTGAGTATTATTATAATATTTAGAGATTGACGTACATAGAATTAAATTTCGCTTTCTAATAGGATTCCGGTGATTTCGCACGATTTGAGATTTGTTTAAATTTTTATGATGAATGTACCTTTGGATGTACCTAAATATATTATTACTTAATGTATTAATTCATAATTTATTTGTCATTATCTTGATGTATTAATATCATTAAAGCTAAAAGGGACTTACTCTGAGTTACTAATATGTTCATTAAAAGGTGCAAAAGTAAAAAAAGATCAGGGAATGGAAAGTTACTTTTTAAAAGTAACTAGTTACAGTTACTCGTTACCGAGTAAAAAATGTAACTAGTTACAGTTACAGTTATCGCTTTTTAAAAGTAACTCGTTACAGTTACCGTTACTTGAAAAATAACTTTTCGTTACTTTTCCGTTACTTTTTTAAAATCAATTTAAAAATGTACTTTTGCATTTTTTTTTATATGTAATACTGACAAATATATATATAGTTTTATTAAAAAAAAAAAAACAATGTAGAATGGCTCAAATAATAAATTAAATAAAAGTAAAATGAGAAGGGTTACGAGCCAAAAATGAAACAGTTTATTTCCGATAAGAACGACGATGACAATGTAATTAAATGTATAAATATATATTAGAACAACAACATGGATAAAACAAGATAAAAACAAACGACGTTTCCACACTTATTGTCATCGTCTTTTAAACTGTTTCGCTTTTGAGTTCGTAGCCCTTCTCATTTTACTATTATTTAATTTATTTTTTAATTTTTTTTAAACACAATTTTGTAATTCTAAAACCTGTAAAATATGCAGCAAACTGAAATATTTGTATGTCCTATGTATTACATAGAAGATAGAAGTGTAAAATAATTACTGGATCATGACGGCCGAATATTTAAGGGCTTTCAAGTCTTATTGATAAGCGCTATAAATAGCATGTATCCAATCGAACCGTGTTCAATCGTGTGCAAAGTAACGACAAAAGTAACTGTAAATTTCGTTACCGTTACCCAAAAAATGTAACTCGTTACCGTTACAGTTACCAAAAAAAAAAGTAACGCAGTTACCAGTAAAGTTACCAAAAAAGTAACTTGTAACTGTAACTTCGTTACAAGTAACGAGTTACTTCCATTCCCTGAAAAAGATGCTGGAAATGGAAGTTGTGCAATTTGAAATATTGCGTTTTAATGATTGCACCAATTTATTTTGAAAGATTTTCACCTTTCAGCTGCATCCGATACGATTCCGCTTTTCCGCCTCTCGCAAGATCTTTCCGACCGCTCGCGTCTTAAAAATCTTACGTGTCTCATATCGTAGATTTCCCGTTTTCTATATTTTTGTCGCCTGGAATAGCATTTCTCGCAAATTCTTGCGTTCTACTACTTTTAAAAAATTTTAAGATCTTTTCCGAAGATCTTTTTTGCATTCTCATCCTTTAATGAGTTTTAATTTTGTTGTGTAGTCATTAAATTCTTATATTTTATTGTCACGAGATTTCTGTTTGATTAATCTGATCTTTTGAAATGTTTGAACTTTTAAACATATGTAAATACTTCTTAAACTCGCAAAGCAGACATGGGAAATGGGGAAAACGCAGAACAGTAGAGAGATCGGTGGATTATGATTGAAACATATTTTATAGCGGTATGGAGTCTTTTAATATTCTAGGCGCACTCCTAAATTCTCGTTCCACTTTCAGTTTGCGTGTTTCCGTGGATCGACGCTGGAAGCTCTAAACGACGTCAAATATAATTCCCCTCTCCCGTAACTCTCTCTTCCTCTCTCTCTCATTCGATTCCATGAGGAAGTAAATGATGACCTATATGCAAGGATATCCTAAGAAATATATCTTAAGTCTCGGCTGAATTTAAAGTTGATTTTTTTCAACTAAAACATTTACCTCTAAAATTGGTTTACCTTTAAAAATTAAAAGAAATAATTGTTGATATCAATTTTTTAAGTGTTTCCAAATTTTTAGCCTGTACAGTATGTAGAGAGAGAGAGAGAGAGAGAGAGAGAGAGAGAGAGAGAGAGAGAAGCGACAATATTTTAAATAATAAATTTTCCTATGAGTATAATATTGAGGGCAATGCTACGTTTTTAGAAAATTTTTGGAAAAAATATTTATATCTTTTAACAGCAACATGAGACTAACTAAAGAATGTTGAGAGATGAAAGTCGAGTATCATAAATTTAGATTGTAGACACGAGTATGGAATATAATAAGACATTCTTCACTTAAGAACTTCGACGATAGCTGCATGCGTAGGTTCGTGGTATATTGGATGACACAAATTCACCGGAAACTCTCTCGGTTGCCGTCGTAAGTTGATTTGACGCAACGCTAACTGCATCTCGTGGTAGTCACGGTGTTGTGCGAGCCAGAGTGACAAAGTGACGCAAATTCGTGCTGTCGTATTGCCACGGAAATGTGCCGCCGTGCCGTCAAGCACAATGGCGTGTTTTGAGAGTTCGCAGGTTACGATGCGATGGATATGGATAATAATTGCAAAAGCATCTTTCGCGAAAACTCAGACAAGCACGGAAATTCCCTTCTTACAAAATTGTGCCTGGGATACATCGTCGTCTTCTCTAAGCAGTTTGCATAAAACAATACACGTGTGATAATATCACAAAGAGAAACGGAAAAGAAACAGAAAAAAGATGAACACAAATGAAAAAGCTTTACCTATATAAAATTATAGAATTATTTATAAAGCTAAGAAAAAGAGAGCTTTTACGAAGAAATAGAAATTTTACGTTGAAATAGAAACAAGATGAATTAAAATTTGGCTTATTTCTACTTACATATTTATAGATCGTTCTTTTACTTCAAAAGTGATATAACTCAAAAAAAGTCTTATATTAGATAAAGAAAAAAAAATTATTATTTATCTTGATAGAAAATTATTTTCTAATCAAACATATATCGCGCGTGATATATTTCTAATATTATCAATACAATTTTTGTTATTTTCATTTCATAATCTTTAAAAAATTATCCTTAAAGAACCATCCTGTTTGAGTTATGGTATATTTAATGATTCTTTTTCAAAAATTATTTCTTTTGAGTTGCAATGTTTTGACTATTTTTTATGAAGTAACGCGTAATTTATTCTTGATAAGATTAATGTTTACTAAACTCATTCATGGTAAAAATTTAATATTATATGTTTGTTAAGTTGTGTTAGCTTTGAAGTAAAGGAGCAATATCGTGTATGTTTGTTCTTGTCAATCTTTAAAATTTATATTTTTCCCATTATTTTTCCAACTAGGTCGTATTTTTATTGTATTCGAGTCATGAAATTTATTATGTTGCGATTATAAAGGAAGCTTACAGAAAGATTTATGATTCGCAAACACATAATTGTCTCGCAATCTCCATACCCATTACGGAAGCTGCATCTGCGTGGTGAGGGACCGTATTGCTGCAGTTGCAGCAGTTGCTGCTGCTGCTGATGATGATGATGATGATGATGATGATGATGCTGATGCTGCTGGTGTTGTGTTGTCAATTTTGATGACATCTGATTGCCTGAGCTACCGGCCATTCCCTCGAGACCCCTCGACAACTTCAACATTTCCGTACCGAAAGCGTGAAGGGCGGACATGGCCGAGGGTGGTGGCTCGCTCTCCTGCAGCCAGAGCTCGTGAGTGTCGAGGGTGGTCAGCTCGGTGTCGGTAGACGTGCCGGAGGTGTGTTGCGGCGTGCCACCGCTGCCGCCCGAACCCTTATTCAGGAGGTATCTCTTCCAGGTGCCCCGTCGCTCGAGACCTGCGCGAATTATCGAAGAATCGAATATTTTAGCGATTAATCAGAGTTTTTTTTCAATCGGAGAAGGAAGGATGATTCCGATGATCTTCTATTTTATCCGTGAATGAAAGGGATTTGTTTTTTATATTTTAGCGATTTTTTAGCGACTAACGATTGGGAAGCATTGGAAAATGCAGGATTTACTCTTCGTTCATCGGAAGGGAGAAGCTCTTTTGTTAAAAAACGAGAGATTTCAGTCAATTTAACGATTGGAAATTGAAGATTAAAGATTGAATTTATTTTTTTCTTGATTTGAAACTTTTTAAATTGAATTAATATGAGAGCTCTTTTTAAGGTAGTTCTTCACGGACTCCCTAGTCAACTGAATGCTGAGAATAAAAATTGCGAAATTCTCAATCGAATTGTATATATGGCGTTCATTAAATATATTTATAAATTTTAAGGTCTTTGTTGATAATATTTGCATTGAAATAATAAAGTTTTAATAATATTAATATTGTTTATACGTAGCGATGAACCACGTAGTTGACATGAAAGAGGTTATGAAGTCGTACATTTTTGCTGTTTACAATAAATATCTCGAAAATTTGTTCGGCTACCTCCACTTTTATTTTGACCGTTAAAAAGTACGAATCTTTAACTTTCATCTATTACTTTTTCATTATCAACTGCAGTTTTTCACTATACTAATTTGTAAATAATAGTGCTCGGAACTGTACGATACCTCCGTGTATAAGAAGCCAATTTCAACGAATTTTTTCTCAAAAATGAGTTCGGCAATCGGGGTTTAAAAAAATTGTAGCATATAGTTCGAGATCCAGAGAACCTCATATATTTTTCTTATTTTTTTCTGCAGTAATTCATTTTTGTGAAGAACTACCTTAAGAGATATTCTAGTACTTCTTGTAAAGATACTTTGTAAGAACTTCTGTATTGTACTTAAAAATTAATATTGATTGATTCAAATTAGGAATTTTGCAAATAAAAATTGCTCATTAAACGATTTATCTTATTGACTATTCTTTTCTTATTTTCAAAAATTAATATAATTTAAATGAGTTCCGTTCTTTCTCGAATTTTGTTTCTCTAATTTATCTCTCTCTTTTAAAATTAACAGAATATTTTCAATCTATCGATAAGAATTGTGACAACATTTTTAACAATATTTGTATTTCCCTTATTTTTTCTTTCAATTTAACGGAATATTTGTAGTCTATCGACAGGAATTGTGTTTGTAATGAAGTACTCAAAGGATTTCTATGTTATCTCCTGCATTCTTTCATTGGTGTGGAATGTTAAGTGCCCGTGAATGGGACTCGCGCGTAACGGTGTATCGATTAATTTTCATATTGGCGAGCAAGCGGACGAGAACTTCTTAGCATACTGTGCTGCATCCGAGATCTTTGCATAATGGCCGACATTTGCATATCTTCGTCGTGGATGTCGACATGCTTCCTTGCTTGATATGCCGGCGAAATTTCTTGTCGTAGAGTGTTTCTAGACAGAAGCCTGGCCTATAGTCCTCCTTTCCATCGATTCCGGGATCGATTCTACGCGAAAAAACGAACCGCGTTGATATCATTAATCATATGACCGTCATCCACTAGGCATCCTTCATGTGGCGTGACGAATTATTAATACAGTAATGGCGAATTGCACACGCTAGAAATTCGCGACTGGATAACAAATTCTAATTGGTTAATCCGTAAACAATTAAGGAAGTGCGAGTACTTTGTGTTATCTAAAAAAATTCTAGATAATTATCTGAAGAACATGTAGAAGATTAAGAAATAAAATTTTAGTTAATCTACTTATTTATTTCCTTTACATTCTTTTTAATTCTACGATATATATGAGGTATTCGGCGATTCTTATTTCTCTCAAAATTGGTCAAAAACTTCATTAAGAATGCATTTTAAAATGCAATAATTGTGCAACGCGGCGTGTAAAATACCGTAATAAATTCCGGCATGAAGTTGGTATTCTATTTGAGGCAGTAATCGGAGGGTTGTCCAGGTAAAATCAAAGCGACAATAGACGATGTGGCTTCCGGCGAAACTTTCCGTCATGGAAGAAAAGTGAAAGAGGAACGATGGAAGGTTATCTTCCTCGAAAACGCTTTGTTTGAGGGTGATGAATTTACACCAGCGGTCTCGAAAAATGTTTATGAGACGTCTGCAGACGCGGTATTTTTTGAAGTTCCGGAAACCGTCTAAAAAATCGGAATATAAATAATTTTTATCAAATTGGAAAATTAAGTCTCACAGTGAGTTTGCTCTGCCAAATAGCGACGTCTCATTCGTTTCCGAATAAGATCTATCATCAAGGAAAACAACGGGAATATTGTCGCGCAGAAAAGAAGATAGAAAAATTGGTGAAAAGGATATATTGCCGTATCGCGCGCATTATATTCTGTATTTTTTATTATTTTAATTTATTTTTTAATAATATGTGTATGTTACTTTATTTATTCTTATGTTTTTTTTTTTTTAATATTTTGTGCTAAAAATAAAAAATTGATAAGAATAAGATAACATTTGAGATAATGATAATTGTTTTACTTTTTCTTCGCTGTCAAGTTGATGGGAAGAAAGCAGGAAGTTGCAGAGTGGTCCATGAAATAATAAAAGTGTAGATGGAAGAAAAATACTTTTTAATCACCTGATAAATTTAATTACGGTTCTAAAAGTGCTTCTATTGTAGAAATTAATCGTACTTTTCGAAATTTTAAAAATTTGAGATGGAAGACACTTGAAAATTTTTCATAAATCTTTAATTAAATAAATGTTTAAATGAATTAAATATATATTTAAAAATAAAAATTTTTAAGTTTAAGTTTAGTTTGTTTCTATAATAAAATTATAGTAAAATAAATATAGTAAAATATAGTAAAATAAATTCGAATATAGAAGATAATTTATACTGAGATTCGACTATCTCGATTCCTAGAGAGATAATCGATATTAAGATTTTGGAAATTCATGGAAGAACAGACTAGTGCACATTACACTAACCTGCCATGGATGAACCCTGAGAGGTACTTTGAGGGGCTCCTAACCACTCTGATGACCAGCCTGCTCCTGTCCCTCCAATGTTCTGTTGTTGTTGCGCCAATAATCTTACTGTTAACGCGTACGTTAACAACATCACTCCTAGTGGGATATAGAAGCAGATTATACTGCCAATTAACTTATAGAGGGGATCGGGAATCTGGCAGGCTCCGTCCACCAGTACCGAATCATCTTCCTGAAACAGAATGAGAAAATGGGGATCTGTTAATTATTGTTCGATATTAACTCGTGTGAATAGTTGACTGTGTCAGACGCGTGGCGATGCTATTAAATTAATAACAAATTATTATCAATTAATTATCACGTAATTAAAATTTATGAATCTATATCCATTTAAATATCATAACCTTCTAAATATCGTACTGTAACATATACCATTTTATTGATATATAATATATCAAAGATATATTAATAGTTTATTAAATTTAATATTAACAAAGTTCTCAGTGAAAGATGATTAACTTTTTATTGTACAATAATTTATTTAAAAGTTGTAATTATTAATAAGTAAGATAATTAAGTACAAAACTTGTTTGATCGAAAAGAATTACAATTAGAAATAATTACAGTTATATTTACAAAATAAATGTAAACTTTAACTTATTATTTTAAAAATAAAAAGAAAACATAAAAATAAGATTGCAAAGAAAAAAAATAGAAAATTATTAAAAGAAAAATTAATTAATATATTATATATGTATAATATTAATTTAAATTATAATATGCCAATGATGAACGTGATATATTGAATTTGTGACACAAAAGTCATTACGTTTGAAGGAAAAAACTTAGCACCGCATCCTTTTTTTATGTGTTCTAGGACTCCGGAGCAATGTCCTAGTGTAGTGTCCCTCTTGGCAGAGAGCTACAATCCTCATGTAAGGTACGGCGCAGCGATGGCTTTGGGTATTGCTTGCGCAGGTACCGGCTTGAAGGAAGCTATCGCTCTGCTGGATCCAATGACTAATGATCCTGTGAATTTTGTCAGGCAAGGCGCACTAATCGCCTCTGCCATGATTCTTATCCAACAGACGGAATCCACGTGTGCCCGCGTTAAAGATTTTAGAGCATTATATGCTAAAGTTATTGTGGACAAACACGAGGATGTGATGGCTAAGTTTGGAGCAATTTTGGCACAAGGGATCATTGATGCCGGTGAGTTTCTCTAGAGTTTCTTGCTCATGTGACATTCATAGAATCTGTGATATCAATTTTAATTGTAGATACTCCAACAAATGAAATTATTTCTTTTTTAAACATAAAAACTGAATCATTGCATTTCCTTTATTTTGTCTTCTGCGTTTTTTGTTTTTTAAGAGGTTAATTTTATTATTGCAACGTATATAGAAAACAACTTTATTTATGGACCTTAATGGATCATTGAATTGTAGATTCTGATCCATAGAAAATTAATAAAATTTTGGCATTATAAAATTTATTATTTTAACTCTTGTATCTTAAAATTTGTAGATGTATAATTACAAAACATACTTTTAAATTCTTTAATTTTTAGACTTTTAGAATTTTCATTTCTTATATAATCCGTCATTAAATTCTTGCATTTTTACTAATTTTGGAACATTTAATTTTTTATTTTTAAAAGCACAAGGTCTTGTTATTCTAAATTTCTTGTAGTCTTAAAAATTTTGGGAATCTTTATAATACGAGAAATAAAGTTAAAGAGAAGACCAATTGTGAAATATTACGAGCAGACTTCCGCTTTTTTTTTAGGTGGTCGTAATGTGACTGTATCTCTACAATCGCGTACGGGACACACAAACATGTTGGCGGTTGTCGGTGCCTTGGTATTCACTCAGTATTGGTATTGGTTTCCACTTGCGCATTGCTTGGCTCTGGCTTTCACGCCTACGTGTCTGATCGCCTTGAACGCTCAGCTAAAGATGCCTAAATTGGAAATCAAATCAAACGCTAGACCAAGTATATATGCTTATCCTGCGCCTCTTGAAGAGAAGAAGAGGGAGGAACGAGAGAAAGTCACTACCGCCGTTCTTAGTATCGCGGCTCGTGCAAGGAGACGCGAGACTGAAAGAAAAGCCAGAGATTCCCATGAGAAGATGGAAGTGGTAAGTGGAAATGTCTGGAAATTTTAGGAAGAATGTTCTCTGTAATTTGTCTAAATTGAAATTAATGGAAAAAATGACAAAAATAATTATGAGACTGTTTGAATCTGATATGCGTTTTTTCCGTAAATTATTACATTTTAATGACATTTCGAAGTATTTATTTGGCGCTCAGCATTTCGCGAAAACCTCTTTATCTTTGCATCTAAAATTTTTGCATCTTAAAATCATTGTTTTGCTTGTTTTTTTAACTCTTCGTGGTTTGCGCATTTATTGCGCTGTTGCACAATCTAACTGATTATGAGAGAAAGAAAGAGAGAAATAAACTACCGTTATATAGAGAATCCTAAGAATATAATTCTGTCATTGATACTTGATGCTAAAATAGCGAATCAGTTGAACTAAATCTTGAAAATTTTAGAATTCTTTAATCTCTCTCTCTCTCTCTCTCTCTCTCTCTCTCTCTCTCTCTCTTTTTGTTCTACAATTTTTAAATATTCTATTTTTACAACTAATGGATTTTTTAAAATCTTAATTTTTCTCAAATTTTAAAATTTATTAAATAGGAATATTCTTTAAATATTCAATATCTTTGAACTTTAGACACTTTAATTTATGTTTCTGAATGTTTCTAGTTTTCGAATGTAAATTTCTCCTGCGTTTTGAAATTTTTGAATAAACGCAGAAATTTGCAATTTTCTAAATTCTTGAATATTTAACTCATGAAATTTATGGATCATATATATTTTTTATTATTAAACTCTTGTTTAAATAGACAAATGAAGGACTAAGAGTCGGTTGTGTAACAAAGAAAACTTTAATTCAAAATAACAAAAATATTACAACGTTTCGACGCCATCGGGTCATTATCAATGTTACAGTAAATTATAATTATAAAACTATTTGAAATCTATAAAATTTTTCCGGTAACGCAGTCCTCATATCCTTTACTGTTGTGATTACATAAATTAAAATAGTCAGAGTGGTAAAAAGTTGAAAGTCCACAGTCAAGGCAGTAAAATGGAAATAATCTTATTAGAGAAAATGTTGAAAATCCAAAATAACGCAGACAGTTGAATTCCAATTCATAATTATGTATAATAGTTATGAAATCTGAACAAGTTTGTAAAAGAAGTGTTACCGAATAAGTGATTTCGACGATGTTAGATAATGTAATGTGCATTATTTATGGATTTTCAACATTTTATCTAACAAGACTATTTCTGTTTTACTGCCTTGATTATTATGGCGTTTTTATTTATGGACTTTCAACTTTTTACTACTCTGAATATTTTAATTTATGTAATCACAACGGTAAAGGATATGATGACTGCGTTATCGGAAAAATTGTATAGATTTAAACAAATAGTTTTGTAATTATAATTTACTGTAACATTCATAATGACCCGATCGGTGTCGAAATATTTATTGTAATATTTTTATTATTTTTACTATTTTGAAAAGTTTTCTTTGTTACAGAACTGGCTTTTAGCCCCTCATTTATCTTTTCTTATTTTATTTTTGTTTAAATATTTATAAATGGAGAGATTGATTCAAATTTAAATAATATTTTTATCTATGTGTATTTTGTTTTCTTTTGCGCATTTATTTGTGTAGTATACATTGAGTATCTAAATTTTTCTCATCTCTTGAGTTTTAAGTTTGAATTTTACTAAATGAAAATCGAATTTTTTTTTAATCAAATATTTGTATGTCTTTTTGGTAAATCTCCAGATCAGGATCCCCTCAATGATCTTGACCTTGACATATGTTATCAAGGTCATGATCCTACAATAAGTATCAACCATCGCTCATTATTTGTTAAAAAGTTATTAACAAAAAAAGTTTAAAAAAGAATGTCTTATTTTTGTTAAGAAATAACATAAATGCTCGGCTTTAAAATATATTTTACGACTTTCCACGCAAAGTGACTTCCATCCTACCCCACCTCTCTACGGAAAAGGAGCGCATGACTTCCATAACTGTACTGTTTTACATGGGTTTCAACTTTCCACGCGAAGCGACTTCCACCGCACCTCTCCTCCCTACTTTAGGGGCGAACGACTTCTATAATTGTACTGTTACACGTGGGTTTCGACTTTGTGCAGCAATACAATTGCAAAAATCGTTCGCCTTTAAAGAAGAGAAGGGGGGATAGTCGCTTCGCGTGGAAAGTCGAAACCCATGTGCAACAATACAATTATGAAAGTCGTACGCTCCTGAAGCAGAGAGGGGGAATGGGATGGAAGTCGCTTTGCTTGCAAAGTCGGAATCCATTTGCATGTTTCATTTCACATACATGTCCATCACACAATTATCGTTTTAGTATACCATTACTCCTATCATTCAAGTTATGAAGATAAAAATTATTATCTTTTCGGCAGCGGGGGGGGGGGGGG
>NW_017275847.1:65423-67949 GCF_001594065.2 Cyphomyrmex costatus
GGGGGGGGGGGGGAGGATTGGAATAGACCTCGCTTCACGTAGAAAGTTGTACTCTCCTAGTCGATCTATCTTAAACCTTCCACCATATTAGGGTCATCCAACTTTTGATATAAAGTGGAGAAATAATTAGCAACTTAATTGTTAGTAACTTTTTAATGAAAGACGAGCGATGGCTAAAATTTGTTGGAGATTACTCAAGATCATGGCCTTGACAACATATGTCAAAGTCAAGGTTATTGGTCAGTCCCCTGATCTTCAGATTTACATAATCAGATTGTTGGTCAAAATATTAATAATTTATTAAAGTTTTTCCTATCTCTCTTAAAATTCTAGTAACTTGATGATTTATATTACAAACTTATGACAAATAAAAAAGGGTAGGCTAATAGATTCGCCCACATAAAGAGAAGACAAACTAGATAAAAATTGTAGGATCCGCCTTCGGAAACGAAGGAACTTCAAGAGGTAAAGGAAGCTGCGTCGTCTTCGAAAGAAAAGGATGACAAAAAGAAGGATGAAAAAGAGGCTAAGGAAACCAAGGAGAAGCCCGAAAAAAAGGTGGTGAAAGACGATGAAAAGGAGAAGAAGGAGCCCGAGCCGAGCTTCGAGATCCTCCAGAATCCTGCGCGAGTTCTACGTCAGCAATTGAAGGTCATTCAGCTAGTCGAGGGTAGCCATTACACTTCCGTTAAGGATATTCAGATCGGTGGCATTGTCATGGTTAAACACATACAGACGGATACCGAGGAGGAACTCGTCGAGCCCGTCGCTGGTGAGTGATTGATCCTTTATTTTCTACTCAAAACTTTCTTTCAGAAATTGATTGTAAAGAAAAAGTAATTTTAATTTATATTTTACGCGCGCGTACGAGAATAATTGAATTGAAAATATCACGAGAATGGAATAACAGTTTTTGAACCATACTTTTATTTATACGATTATTAATTTACAGGCATATTCGAGATATTTATTAATAATTTTTTATTTATTAATAATTTTATTAATTATTTGTTGACACAATACTTTTGAAACTTTTACGAGTATCTCCTTTAAAGATGTCAAAGGGTTTGCGGAGTATCACCGTGTCGTAATCCATTGCTAATGCCGACGGAATTTTCGAATCTTACCGTTTATCAGGGCGAGGAACGTCTTGATATAAATACGAATACATATTAATTACTAGATTTCGATTTTAAAACTAAAGGAAGATATAACTTTATATTTTGTAAACTTTTTTTATCTTTTATTTAAATGTTCTTGATTAATTTATAGACTATTAAAAATTTAAGAGATTTTGCGTCTAAATGAATTGACAATGATCTATAATATATTTTTCATATTCAAATTTTCACAAAAGAGATAAATTTTAAACAAGTAAAATTTTACACATTTTTATTTACACTAATATAATTGTATATTATATCATAAATGAACGGGACAGGGTTTTTTATCCATTTATGTGTTTTGGAGTATCGAATACGTACTCTTAAAGAATGTGCGCGTGATGAGCACTTCCGGTTTGTTTCAGCCTTTGGACCGAAGCCAGAAGAAGAGAAGGAAGCTGAGCCACCCGAGCCCTTTGAATATACTGAAGATTGAACGCCGGAAATATGCGTCAGCCTGTCATCTATTATTTGCCATCGCGATGGTATTGCAATACCATCTCGTCGTCACTTTGTTAATATTATCGTGTTTCTTTTTTATATTTGGTTTCCTTTTGTGTGTCTATTTAATTAGCGGAATACCTGCCAGCTGCAATAAAGCCGTTGTATCTCATGTTATTAGTCTCCTACCTTATAACTCTTTAATTAGGTTCCTAAGCAGAATCAAGAAGATTAATGAACAGCTCATCAATTTAGTTATTTACGAAACTATGAATAGAAATATTTGTAGAATGATGCGAAACGTATTTAATTTTCTTTTATTCTAGAAATTAATTTTTACTCGCAAGAATATAAAGAGAGAAAGAATATAATGAAAATAATTCACATATTGCTGCACAATAATTGTAAATAAATTGATAAATCCTTTTCTTATGAGTTTCGTTGTTTTATACATATATATGATACATTATGTATTAATAAGTTGCATTTTTGTAGAGAGAGAGTGAATTAATTGTAAATCATTTCTATATTTCTGATTAAACTGATAATTAATGTTTAATTTTTATATATGTCCCAATTTTTTTCTAATCAACAAAGTTTTAATAAAATATTACAGCGAAGAGGATTGTCATTCACTTTATGCTTCTTTAATTAATGTCTTTGAGCAAAGAATCAACAAGATATTAAGGAGTTACGATTTTTATTATTTAAAGATTTTTACAGAAAGGTGAAGATATTAATAAAATAATGTATGTATTTTATTTTATTTATTTGTAGGAAAAGATTACAATCAACTTTTATTAGTAATATCTCTTTCACTGTTTTTGAAATTTCGCTGAAATTACTTTTACAAGGCGTGATGCCAATAAATAAATGGATTTAGCACTCCTCCGTGATTCTCTCTCTCCCTCCCTCCCTCCCT
>NW_017275847.1:67968-161375 GCF_001594065.2 Cyphomyrmex costatus
CCCTCCCTCCCTCCCTCCCTCTCTCGTTGTTATTTCCTGTGAGTCATTTATTAATAATTTAGATTTGTGGAAACGATCGCGGAGTCATTCTTACACGTCTGCTCAAACACATTATTTTGAAAGTTAGCACGGAGCTTCCACGAGACAATACATTTCATAAATCATTGTGCTCATCGTTAAAGTTTGACGCGGAGCTTACGGGTCACCCTGTAGACATGAATCTTCCTTGAAATACGCTTCCGCTTTCAGTCCCTGTCGCCCATAATGGTCAGCTCGTGTTCCGCTTCTCCGGCTGTCGCATTCGCCTTGATCGAGCGCAAGTCATAACGTTCGTCGGTGACTGCAAGGGAGGAAGTAAGAGGAAAGTAAATGTGGAGATGGACATCCTCTGGTTGCAAGATTGCAGCCCACGCACGTGTATTTCCGCCACATGTGTTCCCGGAAGGTGCGAATTCCGCTCGACGTCAGTCGATAATACTCGACGTAAGATCTCGTGAGAATTGAGAGTGGCTCGTTGAAAGTGATGTCGTCACGCCCTTTAATTTTCCACATAAATTTTTTTAAAATAGAGAAGGAAGTGTTGAAAAATCGAGAATTCAAGAATTTGCTATTTGTGTTACAAAATGAGAAAACCATTCTAGAAAAAATCCTGCTTTGAGAAGTAAAACAAATCTTTCAAAAATTTCCAAATTATAAAAATGAGAATATTAAGGGTGAATATCGTCTGCTTCAAGAATGATGATGAAAAAATTAAGTTTTTCAAAGAAGGGGAATAACTATTTTTTAACTTGACAGAAAATTATAGACTAATTAAATAATATTGGCGGAAAGAATATATTCTTAATATGATCAAATATTATTTTAACCATTGTTGTTTTTACATCCCTTAACTCACAATTCCTTGTAATCGGAGTCTCTTTCGAAATAAGCGAAATTTCATTCTTAAATTTCTCCAAAATACAAGAGGGCGAAATTTAGTTTCTCCCCTAAAATCTTTTGTTAAAAAATTGTTTGATAATGTCATAGAGATTGAAAAATCCTTGAATTTTTTTCATATTTTTGTAAGTTTAGGATAGTAAAAAATAGATTGTAAACGGAGAGTTTAAAAAAATCATCCTTTTTTTAGTTGCAACAAGTTTTTATAATTTCTTAATGAAATTGAATTTGTTTACTTTTGATGACTAATAGAGTAACGTTTATTTAATTTATTCATAATAACAATTTGCATTTTCATATATATTTTTCAATTGTGTTACTTTTGATATAAGGAAATAATGTATGAAAAATCAGTGGATTTAAAAACTTGTGACACCAAAGTCTGCAAAAATAAAAAAGTTTTATCAATTTCGTAAACTTCGGAATTTTAACCAGTCCAATTCTACGGAAATTCATTACTGATAGAAATGTTCAGATTGAAAAAGTGAAGATATTTAGAATATAAATATTCGATGTACACCCTAAAGACTTTTTTAATCTAGTTATTGGATTCTTACTCGATTTTCCTAATCTGGATATTAATTACTTTGGGTCTATACGCGCGCGCGTATTTATACAGTACAAGATTTTACAACATAAAAGAAAACGCAAAATTCACATGTATATAATTGGATGGGTATTTTTTTCGCCTCACGGTGTCAAATACAAATTTCAGTCTGGATGTTGAATAGAATTTTGAATGAGTATATGGGGGCCGAAAAAGTTGGATCAATACCCAAGTAAGGCATGAAACGCGCTAGTAAATGGTGTTGTAAAGTTGCTGAAACTCGCTCGACAAACTCGTCGATGCGGCAGTGCTTATCGTCTCGTCTCTCTCTCGTCTCTCTCTCCTCTCTCTCTCTCTCTCTCTCTCTCTCTCGCATCGTGAAACGAAAGTAGTTTGCACATTTGCAAGAGCAGTTTGCAAGCCGAGGCAGCTTCTACGACGATGAACACGCTCGAGGTAAGAAAATAACTTGTTAGACACATTACATCCATCTTTGGAAAACCCATAACGTCGGCATTTTCCATCGAAATTTGCAGTCATGTTTTTATTCGCGAAAATTAAAGACAACATGTATAATTACTTTGTTGTCGCGCGCAGATATATATATATATACATACATATGTATGTATAGTTGAATATCTCTCCTCCGGTATATTATTATTTTTTTACTTAAACACTGTTGACGTAAATTTTTTTTAACTTCTATTAGTATTGTGATCTGTTACTCTAGGACATTTAACAATATGTGTATATAGAGAATGTATGGCGTGCTAAGTGAGAATCCAGTAAGTCTTACTATAATAAATACAATATTTTACTTACAACTTGTTAGTTAAAAATAGATCTTGAGAGACTCCTTATAGTCTGCGTTTTATGCTCTCTCTGTATCAGCATTGGCCAGATTACTGGCTAGAGTGTTTGGTTTTTCAGCCGTGATTTGTAAGCCATTGCCACTTGACGTAAATAGGAAATGTGTAAAAATGAAAAGTACATGTAATAGCGATCAAAGATACATATAATAGATTAAAAATAAAGCAGAAGAGATCTACTTTTGTTTAAAAAGGTGTAAGTAAAAGGAATAATATTGGATGAAATTATTAAAAATTTATAGCGTTTCGGAAACATTTCAAAAATTGAGTACAAACATATTGTATTATCGAAATATTTGTGCTTAATTTTTTAGGTATTTGTTAAATGCCACGAATTTATTTTTAATAACTTTATCGTAACCAGAAGGTAAAAATCTAAACAAACATACCTTTTATTTACACCCTTTTATACAAAAATTGATCCCATTTTAACATTCTCTCTTTCATACTAATATATTGAGTTGTAAAATAATTACGTTAAATTAATCTATAAAAAAATATATATATTGTTCTGTAAAGTGTACGTTGCACATTTGCTATATATTATTTAGCAATGATGAAGGCTCGGGATTTGAACTGTGACGTTTAACGCGATTTTCGGGGACGGTTGTGGCATAAAGCCGCATTGAAACGACAGGTTGAAGGGTTAGTCGGGAATTTACGAGGGAGCGCGTATGCCAAAACGGCGGACAACTGTTTCATAATATAGCGTCGCTTCATCTCGTGTTGTTAATTTCATTCGCAAGCGAGAGAATATCGCAACGGTCTTTCTCCTTTCCGGACGGGGACGTTGCCGATGAAAAACGGCGAAGCAATGTATAGTCCTGTATAAATCCATCCTGCTTCTATCCTGCATCGAGAATGATCGATGAGCGACGCTTCCCGCAAACAGCGATAAACTTTCGACTATCGAGATTCGCATCTGCCACCTGAGAGGGATTTTACGGGCGAAACCTCGCAATCTTTTAGTCGTTATGGAAAATTAAGTAGAATGTTCGCGCAGGAGTATGTAGCAAAAAAGTATATCGCAGTTACATTCTAGCCACATTGTAAGCTGCTCATATAATCATATCTCTTTCTCTTAAAATGTATAATGTTTTAGAATTATATGAAATGGAGCATGTAAAAAATTTGTACGGGACAGAATAAAATACCATAAAATATCTCTAAACTGATAATACTATTAAAAAGATTAGTGATTTCTATCGAAAAGATAGATACAATAAATTCTTTTTACACAAAAGTTTATTCACGAGGAAGATAAAAAAATTGTATATACATAATTTATTTTTAATTATTAATGGAAAATAAGAAAGAGAACAATAGTAATCAAATTTGTTTGATTATTCGTAATAACTCTTTATCAACTTGCTTAATATTTGTGAGAACAAACGAAAAGATATATTTCTTTATACAGTTAATATTTTATTTTCAAGAAAAAAATATAATAATTTGATGTATGATTTATCTTGAATTTAATAATTAAAATTAATAAATTAAAAATTAAAGCCCATATTTGTACATTTATCGATGCGCACATAGCACATATTCGTAGTTTACATTTATACTATAAAATCTCTCAGAAAAAATGCATGCATTTATCGGCAAAAATGAGATATACTATACTACCTAATTAATTAAGAAGACGTGTCACGACAAAACGTTGTAAATGCCAAAATTATGAAAATTTGTTTTATTGTATGAATAGGTTGTAAGTAAGTGTTCTGTCACATACACTAATATATTTAATGTGTACATAAGTACTGCTATATAGCGGAGAAAAATTATTAGCGCAATATGGAAAGAGAGTTGTAAGAGGGTCCATTTGTGCAATTGGTATTTTTATTTGAATTTACAACATTTCGACATGCATTTTTACTACAACATTTTAAAATTCTTAATTAAATTGATATCATTTTTAAACTTGTAAGAGTAACAGCTAAAATTTGAATCTCATCGCATTGTCTAATAATGGACCATTTTATAAATTGTACTTTGATACAATATTATAAGAAATTAATTACACACTATAATTAGACGATTCACTAAGGTTTATAGACTCTAGCTCGTACCGAAATTGTAATATATTGTCATGCGAGTGATAGTATACACTTATTATTATTTTATATATATTAATTTTTATATTTTTAATTCCGTACATTACCGGTTTGTTTTAACAACTTGCGATTATTATTTCTATAACATTGCGATAATAACCTAATAGAGGTCGAAACGTCTGTTGTCTAATTAAACTATGTAATTTTAACTAAATGACAATTTTGATTTATACTAACAATTTTAACGAATTTTTGCCTCGTAGCCTTTTTCCTTTTTCATTATTTTTAAATTTATTGAGCCTTATCACAAACATAACTTAATTAAATATTTTTGCAAAGACTAATTGCGAAAATATATCTTTAGTTATTACAATAATCTTTTGTAGAATTTTTTTTAAGATAATTTTCATGAAAAAAATAAGTTTTTCTTTAATTTTCTAAGAAATTAAAAAGAAACTTGTAACGTTTTTTTCAAGCATGCCTGAATTATTAATATAAGGATGAGAAAGAGAGTTAGAGTATAGTAAAGTTTTATCTATAACTGTCTTCATATTCTGTTCACCTAATATCCGCGAGGACATAATGAAAAGTAGGAGATAAAGGAAGATGAAAAAAAGGGGCAGTAAAAAGAAGATGAAAAGTTTTGATCAATAAAATAATTCTCTCGCGGGTAGAAATGGAAAATGCGATTAATGTGAAAATGCAGCGGCTCACCTTCGAGTACATCAGGCTCAGAGGTAAACTGATCGCGATACTGAGGATCCAGACGAAGGTGATCTTTAGCGTCACTCTTTTCTTCGTCTTGTTGCGTCCAAATTTCATCGGGTAACGAAGGCTTAAATAGCGATCCACGCTTATGGTACACAAATGCATTATGCTGGCCGTGCAGAATAGCACGTCGAGGCAAATCCAGGCGAGGCAATAAACTGACGGCAGCGGGAAGTATCCTGCGAAACAAAATGGCGAATGAGTCTTGCTCGCTTGGAACGCGACTAATTAAATCCTGGCTCAATTAGTGGCACCTTGACTCGCCGAGAGATAAATTTCAATTATCCCGACATTCGTCCGCGCGGTATTTTATTTATGCGCAACAGTATCGCTGAATATATATTTCATATAAACGGGTTTTTTAAACATCGAGATATATGGTACATGGACGTAACGGAATTACAATATAACAATTAAAATTTTAATGTATTCATGTATGCATTTTTTTAGAAATTAATTCTGCACACAATTTTTCTATTTAAACAAATATAAGTGGAAAATAAAAACCGATACGTGAACAATACAAATAAATTTACAAATCAGTAAATTAATTTTTGGATCGAAATTATGAGATATTAGACATATACTATTACATATAAATAGTATAAGTATTGTAAAATTTTTTTATTAATTGATTTTTCCTTTTGTTCAATATTAAGAACTTCTTAAATATTGGATTGTACCCTAAACATTAGAAATTAAACATTGGAATGTGGAGATTAAATTATTAGGTAGACTTTGTAAAGAGAGTGCGGCAATTTTACTTTAATCTTTACTCTAAATTGCATTCGAAGCAATGTAAGACCATCCGATATTAAATTTTCAGTTTTACTTGTCTACATGACGATATGTAGAAATTGTAATGTACACAAATAGAAAGCTGTTATCTCGAGATCGATGTTCCAGTGATTTCATTCTTTCTTTGCGACCTTTAAACTTTGTTTAATAATTAATCCTTGTAGAGCTGTTATTCGAGCAGTCTCAACTGGTGCTCTCGGGTTTTTTCAATTATTCATTTTTGCAAGCGGCCATAATTGATACGCCCACTCTTCGTTATAATAAACGTTTTACTTCTAGCGGACGTGGCAGCGCAAAAACTTTAGTTTGTCGAGCAACTTCCGGTCGTAAAACTTCTCCGCCAAAGGTTACTAATCATTTTACGCGCGTAATTAATGAGTAATAAATATACTCGTTCTGTAATCTTCTTCACAGTCGTTCTTTTTGCGTTATAAATATTTTAGTGGAATTTCACAGAATAAAGATTTAGTTTTAATAAGAATCTTATCTTTTAGAAATATATATTTTAAATTAAACGCTTAACTAGAATTTCTTGGCACAACTTGATTTGGTATTATTTTCTGGTATCTATATTTAATCAAATCAGTTAACGATCCAATCTCAATAAAGATCCCGCTAATTATAAATAAAATTGAGATTTAATTAAAATTGGAATTTAATTTATTCCCGAAATATATCAACCGAAAGATTAACTTTCGGATACTGAAACGAGTTAAACGAGGGAATATCGTTTAAAGGATCAAAGGTTTTCCTTAAGTACACGAGACAATAGTGGTTAACCTTTAACTGAAACTTCCCTTTGATAAAGATCATTTAAATTTCGCAGTATCGTGGAAACGTCGCGTGGAGTGTTGCGTTCCGTAGGATCGTGTCCACGAGGAAGAGATAAAAGTATCGAAAGCATAAACCCTGCAGCTGAAACGACAGGCGGTTAATGCACGAAGAAACGAGGGATTAACACAACTCCGCGTGCCGAACGAAATTACCGTCTCGTGCCCGCCGTGCAGCCCCCAGAAACTGCATATTCATGTACGCCGCTGGATTATCCACCGTGTATACCGACGATCTAATATTTCGCTGTTATTAATGCAGTCTCTGTATACTCCGTCGTGATTCTGGCTGCTTGCAGAATCGTCAGTCGTCCCCTGAGATTTGCACGCGTAGCGTACGTTTATTCCTAAAGAAAGCATCTACTTATAATTCATGTATATACGTTATCGTAACTATTGCGTATATTATTATATATGCATTTCACTTGTAACATAATATATTATATTTGTTCAACTCGCAGTGGAAATAACGAAAAATATGAAATATACAAAACTGAATTCCAATTAATAGCAACATCCAGCTTAATTGAAATATTAAAAAACCGCGGATGTTTGAAATCGTATAAATTTATTATTTATCTATTTTGTGCAATTGACAAGTTTTTATGAAATTAAAAGCAGAAAGCTTTTTCGGGAAATTAAATTTTACGAGAGTGTAAAGGTTAAATATGTAGAAATTTATTACGTGGATGTTAATGAAAGTATACATATTGCTATGTTGATAGAAAAGCGACACAAGTGTAAAAAGTAAACATTTTTTAAATAATGAGAGGAAATTGACTGTAAAAGTTGATCCATATATCTATTTTTGTGGAAAAACGATATATTTTTCGATGCATTGCTTATATGGTAAAATATCACAATTTTGATAAGGAAAGAAATTTAGGTAGATAATGAAGAGCTATTGAGCCAAGCCGGTTGTTTTTGCTTCCTAAATTCTTTAATGTCGAGTAAATATAAAAAATAAATAAATTGTCAACACACACATACGATCCTTCACGTTGGGTTATCTTCAGTGTAAATTACCATTTTAATTTCGCATCCCTTAATATCTATATTATACGCACGCTGCAATTCGTTCTAATTTCGTATCTTGTATAATATATATACATTGTACGCATGCCGCAGTTCAAATCTTGTAGACTGTTGTTAGTCGTACATATTTAATAATCGTTAGTCTGAAAGAGTCTCCAAAGATGTTGTGAAGACAAGGATACTTCTCCGATTGTTTCCACATATGGCCATTGTAATTAATCTGTTAGTTACTCCTTTATTAATATGGAAATAGTTAATTAACTAGAACAATTTAAAATCGTTCGTTACGTGAAGAAAATTTAAATTAAACTTGATTGGATTAATTAGTTAATTATCTTGGCTTATTACGAATTGTCTAATATAAATTGACAGCTGTCTATTGTCATTGTGTTGTCGGATATGCTCTGTGCGTGGAAGAGGCATATCCGAGTAGGAATTACTGATTGTGGGAGAAAGTAGGATAGGAATCGAAAATAGGAATCGTGAAGCAATTTTATATCCTTCTGCTTATTTAAACTTTTATGTTGTCTTTTTATATATGGATTATTTCCAAGTGTTTCTCTTAATCCATGAAGGCTCGTTATCAAGAATCTGTACATGATCCCAATCAAATTCATGATTTTCGAATAATCGGTAATTAGATATAACCGATAAGGATCCACTTTTTTTTATTAATATCAGATTTATGTTCTTTAATTCTAGATTTTAAGTTTATCTTTTAGTTTCAGGCTCACATATGAAGCCTCACAATCCAAACAATTGATTCTATAAATAACATCATAACGGGATATGTTTGTCTAACATATTTTCACCCGCTGTAATAAATTTTCTAAGAGTGCGAGGAATCGTAAAGGCAATTTGGCGGTCTACTTTTTTTGATATTGGAATAAATTTTTACGATGCAGAATTAATATACGGGACAGTGAAGAAGGTCCTTTTTTTGGATAAAGCAGAATTATTATTACTGTCTTTTTTTATAAAAGAGCATATTCAGTCTTTGTGTAATAAAATTGTTCTAAATACATATGAAAAAAAAATGGAGAGAATAGTTATTTTTTAACAATATATTTATTAAAGTTTAATAAAGTTTTCTTCGTGAAATTTAGAATACGACAGTTTCATTATTTTGTTTACTATACCAAAAATTATGTCCTTACTGACAGATAGAATGGTTAGAATGGAATTATATGTCTATTTGAAAAGGATGTGATATAAATAAAAAATAATCGCCCCCCTCGCCACCTCTTATCAAACGAACTTCTAAGAAACTAGTACTGTTCTTTTCTACTTCTCCATTATAAACTATATGCGTTCATATAACGAGTTGAAAGAAGTTTACACAACTGTGTATCAAGATTACAATAATTTCAGACGTAATCTCCTTACGGACTCTCTTGATTCAAAAAACCATGAATTCCTGTGATAGGGGGCGAAGGAGAGTGCAGCGTTGCTGTTGATACGCAATCGATAATAAGTGAATTTATTTAAATCCTTTATTCCACATGAATACAATAGAACGTTTCGATTCTCTTTCCTCCTCAGCTAACGCAATTATTCTCCTTTGTAATGAGTCACGTCAAATTTATAGATTTAATATTGAGATATCTTACAAAATACAAAGAAGATGTCTTAAGAAAACCAATGAATCGCGCGATCATCACAAAATATAATTTAATCTCCTATTATGGAAACAACAAGATGTCTAAGATGATCAAATTATTTTTTCGAAATTTAAATTTTAGAATTCTGAAGCCAAAATTAAATTTAGCGAGCTTAAAAATCTTTAGAAAGCAAGATCTTCAAGTATTTTTGTTAAAAAACTCTCGTCTTCAAAGAGTTAAATGATACATATATTATAATTAAAAGTAGTATATAACATGAAAAGAAAGTGAATATAGCTATGCATATTCACTAATTAAAATGTTGTTCCAATTTAGAAAGAATTAAAAAAGTATTTTTACTGACAAATTGCTAATTTTTGGATATATGTTACTTTTCAATGTGACAATATATACGTATATCATATGTAATTTAATATCAATACAAAATATTTCAATGTCTTAATACATTTTAGTAATATATATTTTCAATATTAATTATACTTTAAATAAAAAATCCTAATATAAAAACGCGTCGGGATTTGACCGCAATAGTTTCCGAGCTAATAATATATATACGTACCGAGCAGAGAATTAGAACAGCAGTTACCTGCAATCACCTGTTATTGATTTGACATTAGCTTAGGCAATATTGACTTTTGCTGTTAAAATAATTTTATCTTTTTGCTTCTCTTATTCATTGACATACTATACAATAATTACTAAATCGATCATTAGTATAATTACATTGACAATTCTTAATATCGACAATTTGCCAACGGCAAATTTGATACGCTACGTTACTTAATCCTATTTCTAACAAAACTGAATTTTGATCGAGTGAAATGAATCGTTATCTCGGGCAAACGTTGGATTGCAATGAAACGAGGTAGAAATTTTGGCACCATAGCTGGTTCGCCGAAAAATCAATTCGAAATTCTGGTAACGTGCATGCGTTCGGTGTGAATTTACTTTGCAAAATATGAAATTTTTCGAAGCGATAACGGGTCGGCGCGTGACCTTGGCACTATTTTCGCATGTACGTTGTGTTTACACAAGGCCGGCGCACTGCCATTCGTACGACATTCGAGCGAGCGGGTAGAGTGGCGCACGCCGTATTTCCCTTCACGATTACGGCGATTACGGCATGAGCATCAAGACGAGCCACCAACACCAACTAATTAACGACCGCGTGATTGGTCGTCTCTCGTTGTATAACGACTCGCAAGCATTTCAATGCAACTACTCGACATAGTATTTCGCGTGACTTGTCTATTTAAAGCCTACATTGAAGCGAGAGGAGATCGGAATTATAAATTTTATCATAAGCGATATAGTTAATTCTTTATCGTTATTCAAAATCAATTCTGTCGTTGCTTTGTGAATTTTTTATTAATTTCAGTATAAACCGCCTGTTTTAGATTTATGAGGCTGTATTCCATGCAGTTCCAGGAGTAAAAGTTTGAAATTGGAAATGTGCAATGATATTTACTTTTCATATAAAAATGAATACTATTACTATATTCATATGAAATGATTATTTAAATAACGTATATATTTATTTAATAATGCATTTTTATATAGAAAATACAAATATTAATTTAAGTATTACAACAAGTCATCAAAATGACTACGTTATATATGTATACCTATCCGTAATACGGATTCCGTATTTTCGGACGTAATCACTCGCACCTCAATTAGGGGATTGCCATATCTTTATAGTAAATATCTAAAGTACTGAATATTTTGTCTCTTTAGAATAAAAATATAACTGAACAAAATCAAACAGAAATGATAATCATAAAGCTAGATTAAATACAAAATTTAATGAAAAATTAGTTACGATATTATTTTCTAAGTAATTTTGAAAATAGAGTTTAATTGAATAAAATAATAAATTATTAATATTTAATATAAAATACATATTATATTATTGAACACAAAATTAAATTATGTTTTACATATGACATTTAACATTTGTTATAAATATTTTGTTAAATCATTTTATGCGTTTAATAATATGTTAAGATAAAAAACGTTCAACATTTATTAAAACAAAATATATTTTTAAACAAATATAATAAAATATCACGTTGAGTATAATGAAAATATTTCAAGGAAAATAAGATTTCCGACTTTAGTGGACGCTTAAAATGGGGAAATATCACTAAAAGAACTTTGTTTATACATTTTTTCATAACGTAAATTTCATTTTATTAATTGAATATATTCAAAAACCAGACTGAGTATCAAATCGGACTTGTAACAATCCGAGTCCAAATCGAACTGTTGATAACTCTACGGTGTTAGCTTGACTCGCGCAGTTTTGCGTGAAGTTGTTACATGATTCTCGTAATACCCGATGACTAATGGAATGCCGTGCAGGATACGAAGCGGATCAATCGTGTCTGAGACGATTGGCGACCGACGTACTGTTGTGACGTTTATCAGTAAGTGCAGTTACAATTGTATGAGCCTGTACTTCAATATATATATATATATATATATATATATATATACATATGGACATACTCATCGCTTGCATAATATTGATTCGGCGTATCAGACAATTCGTTAAATTTTGTCGGAAATTAATCGCGCAAATAGTCGACGATGGTTGCGTTTTCGAACCGTTCACCTTGGCGATACTTGTTCTTAACATTAATCCATACATTTTTTCACAGGAAAGATTATTTCGTAAAGTGAGATATAATAATAATTGTTCCCAAATCTGATTAGGAGTTATAATGAGAATATATGCATATGTCATTCATTTGCTACATATGACAATTTACAAAATATAGAGTTCTTCTAAAGAGAGAAAATAAGTTTAAATATATATTTTGTTTGCATCTTTTATATTTTCAATGCCCTAATATACAATTTATTTCATTCGTGAATACAAAAATTGTTTGGGATTTCAAGCAATGCGAATAGAATTAACTCCGTTTAAATCTTTATAATTTGTAATATGAAATTAATTTTTAATGCAATTTTGTTGTAAAAATAATTGATGTAGAGAAAAAAAAAATGTAAAAAAAAGTATACTTTTAAAGGAAGTTCATTTTTTTTCCTTATATTCCCATCTCTTTGTTACAAATAATTTAAAAAATTACGGTTTTTGAATCATCGCGTGTGAGCGATATAGACGGTATTTAAAGTCAGTCCTTATATTTAAGATAATTTTGAGTAAAGTCTTAAGATGTCGTAAGTCAATCATAGGCCGATAGTCTGTTCTTATTTTAAGATCGTCTGTCTAAAATGCTAATGCAACTGTCTGATTAGTTCACGTGACAGCCTAAGATAATCTTAAATATAAGAATCGTTCGGCCGTATTTGCATTTTAAAACATTATTTAAGACAGTTTTAAAATAAGAACGGAATACTCTGATCTATGTACCCATATATTCTGGTTTTGCAGGAAGTGCACGAAGAGTATTAAGGGCAAATGCGGCGAGTGGTGCGTGGCGTGAAGTTGGCCACGCAATTTTCGAATTCCCTTCCCTCTCCTTCGCTTCGTCATTTTTGTTGTGCTAACTCGGTAAATGTCTCGCACGGAACGCACGTACTCTGTAACCTTTTCTCCCTGCGTTCTTCCATCGTCGTAACTATAGTTGTAACAAAGTGCGCGTCGCGTACGGTCGACATCGGGAGTGCCGTGTAAAGTGCCGTGCGACCATAATTTAATAAACAGTCTTTTTCATCGAGTGAGCGAGTGTTGGGTTGGTGGCATCCACGTTGGTTTGGTGCACGAAAGGAGCAATGGTGAAGGAAGCCGGAGCAGCCGGAGAGCTGAGAAGAGGAGGAGGAGGAGGCAACGGTGCGCGGTGGAACAACCTCTCGCGGTAAGTAAATTATTGCTTACGTACTATTTGTTCTTCGCGAGCTTTATCGTTCTCTCGGATCGCTTATTCGAACAATTCGTAGGAATTGGAGAGAACAACTTTCGTTCGGAATATTATTGGTTTACGCGCGAGAAGATGACGCAGTTATTTTATTAAGTATTCACTTGAAGGAGAGATACAAATAAGAGAGAAAATGTAACATCCGCAATAAATATTTCTTGACATGCAAAACTTTGTGCCCGATTAATAAAAATTTTTGTGTAAATTTGAAACGTAATATTTTACTCAAATTGCGGCAATTATCTACTATTTGATAGAGCAAAGTTTACTTTTAAGAATTTTTTTTAATTACAGTGATTTTAAATCGAATTGTTTTCACTTAATCCGCGATAACAAAAAAAAACTTCTAAAGAATGTCGAAACAAATTTTTGCAATTATTTTTTGGTACGCGAAAGGCCCACTAAGGGAGAAGAAAATTTTCCATTTTGTCCAGCTCATAATTTTCTGTAAGTATGTAAAAATTACTAAACTGACAGAAATTTAAAAAACACCCTGTCCTTTTGAAAGTCGCAATTTTGAGCGTCTAAAACTTTATTTTTTAATTTAAATTTTATTTATTTTTGATGAAGTTACAACTGCTGAATCTTGAATAATAAATCGTGCACGAATTTTTGCGCTCATCCACATTATTTATTATACTGCTTGGATCGCTTTTATTCATATGGGGAGAAAAACTTTCGTTCGAAATGATATTAATTTGTATACGAAAAGACGTTTTTTGGGATTTACATAGTCAATGAATACCTGTTAAAATATTATTTATTTGAAGCGCTATTATAATTTGGATACTTTATATGTTGCAGATCTCAACGTAGCTACGATACAGTTTTAACTCCGCTGTTGCGCGTCGAATCAGTGAGTCGTCTTTTATCTTAATCAGAGGTAATGGAACTATATGCATTCTATAGATGGATGTAACATATCATCATAGATTCTGCCTCGTTTGTATTTAAATCTGTCCATTGCGTCAGTTCGACGAGCTTTTAATATTATAGTTACATCAAGGAAAGTTTCTTTTTCGCAGAAATCGATATGAAATATAGAGAATATTCGATGTGAATTTCTCTGTAAGGTGTTAAACATTTCAAAGAAATAATAGGACAGGCAGACATGTGCTCTCAATGCTCGTTTTTGCGGCGGACAGTGTGTTGTCGCGTGTTGTATGCGAGGTCGTGTTGTCTCTCACCTGCAAGACTGCAAGTAGGCGAGTTGTATTATACTTTGTCACATTAGCCTTCGAAACGCGATCGCAGCAGTAACCTACTGCGAGACGTCATCGATTATCAACGGATCGATAATTGGAGAGGTGAAAATGGAGATGATTACGCGACACACTTTTTTTTACGGAATTTATCTTAAAGAATACTCTGGAGAAAAGAGAGATCTCTATGAGATTACAAGGTGACAAAAATGTTTGGCCACAAAGCTTTGTGTATTTATTAAAATCATTTTGATGTAAGTTTTTTAACGCCATTTGATGCTCAAATGACAACAAATAACAGCAGCTCGCTATCTAAACAGTAAAGTATAATATATTTTAAAAAACAAACTCTGGAGTGTTAATTACTTTTCGTTAAATCAAAAGATTTTCCATCATTCCCAAAGAGCCTCAAGGCTTAAATTGTATCAAAGCTAAAGGTGACTATTTTGAATGTTAATTATTATTTTTGGTATTTAATAAGATTTAACTATTCATTCGATTTTTTAAATAAATATACGCGTTATTGATAAACACAAAACCTGCAGCTAAACTTTTTTGTCACCTTATAAAAGTCCGCTTTTTTTTGCAAAAATTCTAAAGTAAAAATTAATGAATCCCTTTATTTTTATTAAGTTAAATAAAAATAATTTTGTAATTGCGAGAATGAATCAAATCTATTTGTATAAGTTTTTGATTGTTAGTGTATAAATAATATAGTTATAAGGCGATAAGAAATAATTCGCAAACAATTGAAATGTTAAGTGTAGCTAACTTTGTTGATAAATACATTGAAATTGTTTACGTATTAGATTCTATCGCCTTATAAATATATTATTTACTAATTAATAACCGTAGAGACTTTTTTTATATACCTAAGTAATTTATTTATTTTCAACTTTTATTAGTATATATTGCGTGATATGTATTTATTATCGATTTTTTTTGCACGTGGTAAAGGAGGATGCCCACGCGGTAAGAGTGATTTTGGCCCTGGAACTAGAACCTCCCTAATTGGTAAATTCGTGTAGAGCATGATGAGGGGTAACACCTCATACCAAATTTGGTTCTTTTATCAGGTGGGAAAGTTGAAAAAATCACTGTTGAAGTTTACTGTCTCCCCGATATCTCCTGTTACTACTTACGTTTAAATTCATGTATTTGAGAACATGCATCAGGTAAATATTCGCATAAAATGTAAAACTGAAGCAGAGATACAGTAGCGTGAATAAGTATACACCTGTCAAAGGTCACACACACACACACACACATACGTACAAGCGCGCGCGCACCTATTAATCCGGGGGCAATCATACTTGTGTTCGTGGCCGATTGAGGTTCACGGTTGTACCGAGTCTTATTATACGTATTTTGACCCGCTGAATCCGAATATCGAGGGTACTTTTCATTAAAATGGGGCCTACTATTGTTTATAACAATTTTTATAAACAAATTTTTTTTTTTTCGATTTTCCATTCGTAATAATTTTTTTCGTATTATTTGGGTGACTTTAAGCAAAAATGGTTATTTCACATTTTTGTCTACGACCCATTGGTTGTCCGTAAAAAAATATTAAAGTCAAATCGATTTTTCAATTATTATTTGACTTTAATATTTTTTTACGGACAACCAATGGGTCGTAGACAAAAATGTGAAATAACCATTTTTGCTTAAAGTCACCCAAATAATACGAAAAAAATTATTACGAATGGAAAATCGAAAAAAAAAATAATTTGTTTATAAAAATTGTTATAAACAATAGTAGGCCCCATTTTAATGAAAAGTACCCTCGATATTCGGATTCAGCGGGTCAAAATACGTATAATAAGACTCGGTACAACCGTGAACCTCAATCGGCCACGAACACAAGTATGATTGCCCCCGGATTAATAGGTGCGCGCGCGCTTGTACGTATGTGTGTGTGTGTGTGTGTGACCTTTGACAGGTGTATACTTATTCACGCTACTGTATCTCTGCTTCAGTTTTACATTTTATGCGAATATTTACCTGATGCATGTTCTCAAATACATGAATTCAAACGTAAGTAGTAACAGGAGATATCGGGGAGACAGTAAACTTCAACAGTGATTTTTTCAACTTTCCCACCTGATAAAAGAACCAAATTTGGTATGAGGTGTTACCCCTCATCATGCTCTACACGAATTTACCAATTAGGGAGGTTCTAGTTCCAGGGCCAAAATCACTCTCATCCGTGGGCATCCTCCTTTAATTCGCGAAAAAGCTCTTTATCTTTTACTATGGGAAAATTGAAACTGTCAATCACCGGAAAACAGTATTAATTAATAAATTAATTTATAATAATTAGAACGCGGCTTTGAGCTTTTTTTAAGTAGTTAGTTAATTCTACTTAATTAAACTGGGTTCTCATTAATTGAAGTTTATTTTTTGCAGTTTCTCTCTTTGCATGTTTTATATTATTTTTTACACAAATAGAAAAATTACGTTGTGCAAATAAAAAAAGATTGGTTGTGCAGCATTTTTATATTTTTCTCTATTTTCTGGAAATATTTCCAGAGCAAATGTACGTTTAAATCAGTCTAACAATTTGAACTTGCTTTACAATTAAAGTACTTATTTTTTGCATATAATTAAATAATTTAACGTCAATTAGTTAATCAACTTAAACTCATTTAATTTCAACTGTCCTTCACGCCAGTCAGTGGTGTTTTTTCAAAATTTGAAAAATATGAACAGAGTTCTGGTTATCTTCTGAAAAGAGAGAGAGTTCTAAATCGATTTTAAAAACAGTTCCTTTGATTAAAGCTATAAAAAAATATCATTTGAAGGAACGGGGAGTCAACTTCACAATTTTGTAATTTTGTCCCTAAACGATATGTTAATTAATTTAAGCCAATTTTCATTTCTTTTTTTTAATTGGATATCTTTCAAATTTATTTATGTGTCGCATATCAATGTTTTTATTCGCGCAGGACACTACGAAGAACTCAAGGCAGATTGCTCGAGGTGATCTCGCGGGAGACGCCGAACTGAAGCCGCGGACTTTTCGCTAAAGCTCGCGAAAGCACCGAACGTGCCGCGCGCGTATCTCGGGTGAGTTTTCCTAAAGTTATGCGAAACACGCCAAGCGAGTTTGCTGTTTGATCGGTATATGACGCTCGCATCTATCCTTACTTGCTCTCTTGCTTGCCGTTGCATTATTAAGACGTGACGTAAAGAAGAAAATTCCAATGTTATCAGCGGTGATAAACTAATTACGAAAAGTCTGAAAAGCGCTTTTTGTGTTCAATTTATTTGCTGCTTCTGTTCTCTCTCTCTCTCTCTCTCTCTCTCTATATATATATATATATGATATACATATTGTACATACATACATATATACATATACCTACGCACGCACGCACTTCACTTTAGGACTTTAACCCTTTCATTGTCAGCCTTTGCAATTTGACAAATTCTCTTAATGTATCATTTCGTTAAAATATTGTATTCTGTCATTTTATATCGCTATGTTTGATAAAGTTATTTATATTGGTTTGGCAAAGACATTCATAAAAAATTAATGAATCTATATCATTGGAAAATTATATATATCGAGAAATTAAAATGAATCTTCTTAATGCGGAAATATTATTTAAAAGTACAATCATAATCAGACGCAAGTGAATGCAAAACAATTTGATATTGAATAGTTAACTTTTAAATTTAATTCCAATGAAATCCTTCTGAGAAAGTTGAAAATTGATTCAGCAAATTTATAAAATTAATTATTTTCTGTCTAATTTTTCCTTCTGTAATTTAGCCATTAGAAAATTAATTATTGAAAAATTATTGTTTCTACAATCGTCTATGCTCACTTAATTAATGAGGAACATTTCAAAGCGATCTCAATTTTATCTAATGTTTTAAATATTGATAGACCCCTTGTGAATTTTTTAATGTTATAACATTTGTACTATCGATATTCGGTTAATTCTGTCAAATCGTCTGTGAAATTTTGCGGGTGCTACATATTTTGTAGAGATAATCTCAATCGCAATATTGACGTTTACCTAACAGAAGGCAATTTGAGAATTAAATTTCGATGAATTCCAATAATTGCACGAACGACGATCGAAATTCGATATCCTCGCTCTAGCATCATATTTCCATTTAATGTCGTGTCAATTTGGCACTTTTCATGCTTCAAATTTATCTAGAGACCTTCCGCAGATCAAGCTTTGCACGACTCAAACTTTTTTTCTCGTCTTATATAGCATCTTGCAGTAAGTTTGAAGGATTAGCGGATTTAACAATGCAAGGATTACGATAAGAGAGATAAGAGAACAGTAATAAAAGAGATAAGAGAACACGAGTAATAGGATTTCGGACTGAAAAGAAAAATCCAATCTATACCTGCGTATAGAGGGTGTCTCAAACTCAATTTATTAGCTTATCACATTCATGTGATTATCATAACTATAATTATGTTATTAAAAAAGAAAGATCGTTGTATATTTAAAATATATTTCTTTAAAAATTTTGCTATTATAATATTAATATATCGCGTAACAAGATATTTCAATTTTGAAACTTTTCTCTTTATTATTTAAATTATTCATCAAAATGCTTTCTGGTTCGTCTGGAAGTGGCATTTTCAGTAAATACTAGCCGACTTTCTTGACCTATGCTCTTTTTAAGGGAGATTTAAATCCACGTCCTTGGACGTGCGAGGAATATCCGGGACACTGTGTACATGTCTGCATCTCAATCTACACAGCTGAAGGTAGAAATCGATTAAAAGTGAAGTAGAATACGAGTAGGAATTAATTTGAAGTTATCGCGAGGTAGTGAATTTCGAGGGTTCGCAAGATCGCAATTTCGGAGATTCGAAACGATTCGGGAATACTCAATCGAGATACTCTATGTACATGAAAAAGTACAGTTGCACCACTATATCGATTGCCAACTCTACCTAGCGCACTTTTGTGGATAAACTGTATATCTATATGTGGTATATCTCTTTCTCTCTCTCGCTCTCTCTCTTATGCCTTGTATGTGTTCGTTTGCATTTTGTACAGCTTTCATTCTATCGAATATATCTACAGTCAACCACGTTCGCCACGCGGCTGCTGACCCGCGGGATATTTGTCCGGATCAGTTCGGGACACGTTATTCCCGGTCCGAAGGTCTGGTCGACCGAGCTGATGGCGTCATAAATCACCGATCACTTTGTTCCATGGAGTACAAGAATATCGTGCCAGGTGGCACGGCCACGTGGAGAATACTTTTTTCTTTTTTTTGCGACGTCCGCCACTTGCAATTAACCTTTTTTTCGAGCCTTTATTATTAAGAGAGACACCACTTGAGACATTCCCTCCTGAGCGTGAACTTATTTATATACCTATTTGTAAACTTTATAGTTATGTATATGAATTTGTAATATGACTCGTAGAAAGGATTACTAATAATATGGGTTATTAGGTTATTACGTGGGATGAAATTACTAAATTGTTGCATGTATTGAAAAACATGAGAAAAACAATTGTATATATATAATTTATAAATATATGTGAAAACCTAGGTGAAAACAAAATTTAAATACTTTGAAAGATTTAAAAGAATGGATCCAAATATTGTGAGAATACTATAAGGCCTGGTTTTTCATTATCTGATTAACTTGTGGCTTAGATTTAATTGATAATTATATAAAAATTGTTTTTTTTCTAGCTATGATTAATTTAAACTAATTAACGGTTTTGTAGTATATATATATATATATATATAAATAACTTTAAAAGAGATATTCACTACAAAACTATTAATTATACTATAGATAGAAAAATATACAAGTGTACTAATAAATGAAAAATCGGACCTAAACATTTTTCAAAGTGATATTATTGCTATATGTTTTGTTTTTACAAATTATGTTTATATAACTTAGGTAATATATGTATAATTGAAAAATGGCATAGAGCGAGAGAGATGCGTTTGGTGAGAGAAAACCGTAGCTTTGTAGAATCGCGCTCGCATTGATCGTGCGACATGGCGAGGCTTTCAGAGCTTTCGAGTGGAGCATTCAAGTGCCCGGAGCGATCAAACTTTCGAGTGACAAGCGGTTCGAAACCTGCTTTCGCTTCTCAGAGAAAACGTATGGTCTCTTTTTCGCAGGATAAACGCATACGGCAAAAATTCTGCGTCCACAGAGAGCTCGCACGCCCTTAAATCGATCATCGCTTTCATGAAACGTCACCTTCAGAATGACCCTGTGGATGAAAAGAGGGAGGTAGGATAAGTCGGGGAATGAGCAGGGGAATTCAACAAAAAATATTCTTTTTCTTGTCTCGGGAATATCTTTTAGAATTTTCTAGAAAACAGGACTTCCTCTCTTAAAACTTTTGGGGTGTTGAACTTTAGAATTCTAGAATCGTCGAGTTTAGAAGTTTACCTACAGGTTGGTGTTGAATTCTCGGAATTGTAAGATTCGTAAGACTGCGAATTTAGTTGCCTTTAATCCTTTCAAGTTGAAGAAGTTTAAAATTTGAGACATGGAATTCTGAACTAGAAACATGTTAAGAATTTTTGAACCCTAGAATTTTCTTTATATAGATCTTAAAATACATTAAACAAATAAATTGTACATAAGCATTGATCTTTAAAAATGACAAATTTAATTTCTGAATATTTTATGTATAATCCATGGAAAGGTTTTCCTAAAAATATAAGAATTTAGTTAAATATAGATTTAAAAATAATTTTATTGGACCATTAAAATAATTATGTAAGACGCTCAAATTAATTGCTATAGAATATTAAAATTTGTTACGTTTATTATTGTGCCTGAACATTTTACATAATTATTTTGGACTAACTAAAATAATAAGTTTAGATTTGTACAGTTATAATTGAGATTAAATATATTTATGAGATATTAATTAAACCTATATAATTATAATTTTTATTAAATTATTTGTAACACATTTAAAATCATTATTACCTTTACTAAAATAGGTGAGAAAGTTTTGCAAATTTGTATTTTTAATCAGGATATATTTTTCTATCTGCTATTCTCAATATATATTTTATAATACATAAATTGTAACGGTAATAGTATACATATTGTATTTCGTGTGGCGCTTTTTGTTTAGTCATAACGTAAACGCATTATTTTAAGAAATGATGAACGAAAGGTTATTCAGTGTTTTAGAGATGAAATATCAGATTATACATTCCACGTACCGTCTGTTTCCATGCATCTGAATGTTTAAAAGTGACCTTTTAATCCTCCGCACGTTTCAACGTATTACCATAAGAAAAATAAAAGAGTACTTTTATGTCAAGTAAAATGTGATGACGGATTATTTTTATTTTTCCTAAAGTAAATTTACTTAAAAATTTCGCAAAAATGCTTTTGTGTGAGAGAATCTCACTTTAATATAATACATAATACTTGATTATTAGAAGATGTTTACGTCAGTGAAGTGTTCCAGAAGATTAAAACTTTGAAAATACGACATTTCCACATGCACAGTACCTTAATAGTTTCGCTAAACTAATTATAGGACAATTAATATTACTTAAAATTGGTTAGGAGACAGTTTTGTTAAGATTAAGATTACAACTTGAAATTAACTTTTGGAGAACAAATATTTTCCCTCAAATTAAAATTCTGTCCTGAAAACTAATCCTTATTTTTAGAATGTTTGAAACGGATGAAGTTTCGGCTGTTTACGAGTCTCAGGCTTTTGTACATATATATAAAAAAGTAAAAATCAATATTAAAACAAGCAAATAAATTTCAACATCGAGAGTGCCTGGATCGCGTATATAATCTCATGAAATATAGGATACATATATATACGGTGATATTAAAAGAAGTCGACAAACTTTGTAAGCATATTCTTTTATCGGCTTAGAATCGATTTTTCTTCGGTAAGAAATTGTATGAATGTCATTTTTTTCTATATAAGGTATTAACTTATAAAATGAAATATCTTCGCGACGATTTGTCTGAATAGAAATCTTTTTAAACGATTACTCGAAATTAAATTGAATAGCGAGAGGCTTTATTGCATTTATTTTTATTTTTAGAACTCGACTCGCAAAGTTTTTCATTGTATAAGATTGTTAGTATATCTTTGCATTTTTGCCAAGGAAAATTCGAGTTGCAAATTAGATAAGCAATACGTCAAGGAATTTTAGTTTCTTGAGAGTTGTCGTGGTTTTCCGAATTTGTCGACATGTAAAAAGAGATAGACATTTCTAAATAGAAATTTCGTCGACAAGTTGAAATCTCGCGGAATTGTATCAAAGAGTGTGCAAGCTTGAATTCGGGCGCGATGTATTGACACATCCTGGACCATGTTCTTCTTTTTTCTTTTCTACCTGATGAATTCGGAGGGGTCGCATGGATGGAAATAGCTCGTCGCGTGTACGAAAATTCCCATTCATCCCCCATTCCTTCTATTTGCTGCTTTCATTTTATTTCCCGTAGAAGTGGAGATTTAAAAATACGAAGAACGATAAACTTTTGCGGAGAAGCGAAAGCGCTGATCTTAAAAAATTGAGTAAACTGAGAATTCGCAATCGTGAAGTCACATTTGTGTTGTAAGAAACTTTCAAAATTTGAAGAATTGAGGCTCTAGAGCTAAATATTTGCGTAAATAAAAGTGCCAACGATCAAATATTTGAAGGATAAAAGTTTTGCTGCACGTCATGCATTTGAAAAGTCTTGCAACTTGAGGTAAACTTCTTAAAGAAGCTAAAATTTTAGAATATTACAAAGTTCACTGTATTAATATTTATTTTGAATTAATTGGCTATTTTCTTCAATAATAAATCGAAAGAAATTAGTGTAAAAAAATAAGATAATAGTATTTTTTAGAGATTATAAAGAAAAAGTTAGTTTGTTAGTTCAGAAAACAGTTGAAATGGAAAGAATAAAAATTGAGAGAGAGAGAGAGAGAGAGAGAGAGAGAGAGAGAGAGAGAGAGCGCGCTTATTTCAAAGTGCAAGCGCGAAGATATGGATGCACGGAAATCTGCGCAGGCGAATTTAATTTTATAGATTTGTAGCGAGCGTTATTAAAGCGGTATCGTGTTTCTGTTCCATCACTTTTGAGTGCTTAATATGGCCGCCATCGCGTCATTAAGCATATCGATGCGGCCTTTGCACTGCTGCAAATTTCGATTAACGGATGACTTCGTCGATGCATAATAACAAACGACTCGCTAATCACACGAAGGGTAGCTTAGTGATATTGACAACGGGGATTTATGTCCACCATGATTAATCTATTACTGAATCGTGAAAAGTGGAACCTCGATTTCCCTGCAGCATTGTGGGATTTCTTTTTTCACTTAGGACTATAATGAGACGACAGCCAATTTAATTAAGAAAAAGATGAGGAACAAAAATTTTTAGAGGAGATATAAATTTGAAATATTGAAAGAAATGTCTCTTTTATTAAAAAAATTTGAAAATTGATCTAATTCTTTTAAGTGTCGATCTGTGAAATATCGAGAATTTATAATTTTTCGTAAGATTAAAAATAGCATTTAAGAAATGAAGGATTCTTTTTTATTTCAAAAGTGACAACAAAATGGATCGTGATTAATGAATTATTGCTATAAATACATGAGTTAATATTAATTAAAATATTTGTGATAAGGCTCAATATGTATTAAACAACTAATATAAAGAGATAAGGGCAATGAGCCAATAATTTTTCGTTAAAATCTTTAAATTAATCTAATATATTGTGAGGAATATCACGTAATTATGGCGTTTCGTCCCAGCTTTAACGCCATAATTACGTGATATTCTTTGCAATATATAGATTAATTTAAAGATTTTAACGGAAAATTATTGGCTCATTGCCCTTATCTCTTTATATTAGTTGTTTAATATTAATTGTCCCTTATCAATTATTAACATTAAACTAACTTAATTTATAAATAATCGTCGAAATACGACTCAGAAAGGATAATTTTTAAGAGTTGTAAAACAGAAATGATGTTTGATGCTAAGATATATTTTTTTTTTACCAATATTAGTTGATTAATCAATAATTTTTTGTCAAATTAAAGAATTTCCCTTTTAAAAAATTAAATAGAAAAGGTTTTAATAATCTAAATCAATAACAAAATTAATGTTTATAAAAGCCGAACATTGGATAATTGTGTATAATGCTTTTATTAATAAGTTTGAATAAACGTTTTAATTCTATGTGTGGATCCGTCTTAATATTGCAAACAATAAACAGTAAAAATTACATTAATAAAAAGTCTTATATAAAAATCGTTAATTTGGAGATCGTGTGACTCTATAATACGTAGTAGCATCTTATACAATATAATTGTGAAAAAAACGTTATGTCCACTACAGTATTTTTATTGTAATTTCCAGATTAGACTAAAAAAGATTATAAATGTAATAGTGTATGCAAGTTTATAATAGAGACTAACAATTTTCTTGAGACTTACATGATAAATACTTAGACGATTTGTTCAATGTACTTAACATGTTGACAGTACAAATGAGAGATATAATTAATAACATGTATAGATTTTCGGCAACAAAACGGTAAAGAGAGGGGAGCATCAAGTTAATTTTAATACATTTGAGTATATTACGTCAAGGGATTCTCAATATCATTTTTGATGTTTAATCCATTTTCCTGTTTTTTTATGTGGATCATTTCTGACGTCAGCTTTATGTGTAATTTATTTCTTCGTCTAGAATCTTAACTTCCGCAATCAAATTCATCAGATGAAATTCTCGTCTATATTCAGTAATATGACTGAAAGTTGTTTAATGTTCCAATTGATATGATTTTCATGTTCGTTGATACGCACCTTTAAAATTCTGCTTGTTTGTCCTACAGATGCATCGCAGTCCTTACAATTAATTCTGTATACTATATTGGAATGTATTAGTGTGGGAAGTTCATCTTTTTGTACTCGAATGAATTTACTTATGTTAGTTAATTAATGTCTTTGTAAGCTGAGTTGATAAAAGAATCTTTTTTGAAAAATTGTTTAATTTTTTCGATATGTTTGTTATAAATGGAATGGTAAAGAATCTCTTTTTTTAACCTCTCTTTTCACATTACTATTATCGTTATTATTATTTTTAACTAATTTATTATTTAATTGATGAAATTTTTGGTATAATCTTTTATTAACGGTTGTGAAAAAATTACATGTAACTGATAACCATAATTTAACAGAATTTTTATGATTTTAGTTTATGTCGAACCGCCGCAGTATGATTACACATTTACTTTTATATAATTGACACACAATGTTCTTTGCTAAAATTCGCCGATTTTTAAAAGTACTCTTTATATTTAGTGTAATTTTTAATTTTCATTGACAATGTATCTGCTGTTTGGACCATAATCATTATACTTATTTCGACAAATCGATTCTACTATTGTTTTATATGTAATCTTATTGAGATATTGAACACATACGATCTTCCAATCGTTTGTGAGCAATGTCGTTTTCTACATGGAGACTCACGAGGCTTATGAAAAGATAATGTAACATTTGTACATCGATTTCTATGTAAAACCGTTGTCTGAAGAGGGCTCAATCCAGGAGCCGAAACTTGTAACGTTATTATATACGTTTTAAGTAGTTATATGTTTTTATATTTATGGATCAATTATATGTGTTCTTTAAAAATTTGTTTTAACTAGACGTTACATTAATTTGATTGTTTGACTCTTACATTACCCTTTTCTTAGTATTGTTTATTTTTATGATTTTATCAAAATTTTTTTTTATGGAACATTGGAAAGAAGCAGTATTATATTCATTAAATCAACAATGACACTTACTTTATGAACTAAAGGATATTTAAAGTAGAAATTTAAATATAACGTCTTAAAGATGATGGTTTTTTTTATACCAATCTTGACACCAAAAAATGTATTATACTTTATTACTTTCCTTAATTAAAGTGACATCAAGGAAATTCAATGTGTCCCCTCTTATTGTTAATGTAAATTTATAAGTTGTGAATGATATTTATTAAAAATATTTAGAACTTGTTGAGATTTGTTAATCGCGAGTGCTATGTCGCCTACATATCTAAAGTAAAGAGATAAAGTCATAGATATCTTTTTAAGTGAACATATTTCTAAGTCAATTATTATTATGTCAACTGCTATTGGTGATAGTGGGGTGAGCCAAAAGTTTATTTATAAATTTTAATAAAAGCATTACTCACGATTATACAGTGTTCGACTCTTATAGATATTGCCTAATTTTGTTATTGATTTCTTTTTTTTTTAAAGAAACTTAATTAGTTAATTTATTTTTTAAATACGGAAGTAATATATTTTAATATATTGAAAATTGTGTTCAATGTTATAAATTAAAAATGAAAGAAAAATTGCTTCTGGCTTGTTAAAAGACATGTCATATCAACACTAAAAGGATAATACTTTTTCAAAGTATTATTTTCGAAATCCTTAAGTTAATCAGTCAGATTAATCACTGACACGAAGAAAAGCGACAATCGCGTCGGTCAGTAACACGACGACGACGTCGATATTGAATCGTTAATAATCCCTTTTTTTTAATGGCATTCTTCGGCAATCTTTCTTGTACAAAAAAACAAGTCTGACCCATAATGAATTGTTTTTACGACGCAACATAATGTATAGATTTTACTTCCTCGATTTCACACAACTTGCGGCAAAATTGGATCCTCCGACTTTCTATTTACACATAGATCTTTCCAGGAAATTGATCTCAATCTAATTTAATTTATTTTCTTTCGTGTAAAACCGATTTAATAATCGTAATTCACGTTTCAAGATTTTTATCACGTACGTAATTTGTAACTTCTTGATTCCGAGAATAGTTTACGTGCAGAATCTAGAAGAGTTTTTATTTTTAATTCACTTCCAATAAATTGTATACATTTATACATAATTTATTATAATAAACTTTACTGTAAGAAATATATTTTAAAGAAAGAAAATTTAATTATTTTTTGTTGAGTAGTGTAACAAAATTTTAATTTACCATCACATTTTCTTATCATTATAATCTTTTTTTATAATCATTATACTGAGAAAAATATATAAAATTTTAATGAATATCTGTTTGAATAATACTAGCCGAATATTTATTAAATGTAAACTAATATTTATAAAATGTATTTATTTGATACAACAGCCATTAATTTGATAATTTTTTTCAGCAATTTAAATTTCATTCATTTGCCATAAATAAATGTTAAGTTAATACTATTTAAACACAAATATTTATTAAAATTTAATACATTTTTCTCAGTGTGTATTTAATTATCAGAATATTGATTGTGTAATGCCTTAAGACTAAAATTTTTTGAATAGGTACCTTATGTAACCGATCTGAAGAGAAACTTAATTACCACCCCGGTACTCTCTTTAAGAACATTAAAATGGCAATTGTCATGGAAACTGGTCACGTTTATCGTGCACAGACTGTTGATTCTCGTCCCGGTAGTGACGCTGCAACCGCGAACAAACACGGTGTAATGCGACGTAATCCCGCGTACGCGGAAACGCGTACGGTGGTGCATTATTGCGACAGTAAACGGAGAAACGAGCTAGCAGGGATTAACGATCGGTTGCACACACACACACACACACACACACACACACACACACATACACACACACACACATACTTGTGTTGTGAACTAGGATGACATATAGCTCGCATCGGCAGTGCGAGCTGTAAGTCGGCCAGAAGTAGCGGAGTAGTAAATGGGGGTTGCATGCCATTTGTCGATGGGGGTGGTACGCCGCCGCGGTATTATTCACGCGAATCTCTCTTTCTCTCTCTCTCTCTCTCTCTCTCTCTCTCTTTCTCTCTTCGATAAATTCCGGTTGAAGTGAGCGTAGATATATAATCTCGGTTTCGACGCTATCAACATGGAATCGAGTCTTGTGATTATGCTGTGCTATTTGCCCTCTTGACGTGAACGTGATTTTAACGTATTGTTACACGGATATATCCCCGAATTTTTCGGATTTTTGAGGACTATGAAGAAATTGTCACTACTATGCGCGTGGAATTGCGATGCTTTCGCGTACAAAGTGCAATATGTAAAAATTTCATTTCTCAGATTGTCGTGTGAACTTCCGTCAGTACAATCTAAGAGCGACGGTCACAAATGGTTTTACCGTTTAGTCATTTTTTTTCATTGCGGAAAAAGAGTCTCGTCAGAAGACTGCTTTTGTTGAATATCGACGGACAGAAAATATACGAAAGATATTTTAAAGTTATTTATTTGAAAATCGATGTGCATGTACAAACTGTACAATTTTTACGAAAATATTGAATATCTATTGAAACCAGATAGCACACGAACATTCTGTAAATATTTTATAAACATTCATTAAAAATGTTCTATCAATGTATAAAATACTGTCATATATTCATGATATGTTTATAGTATACAATTTGAATAGCACCACTTTTAAATGTTTTTTTTTTTGTTATATGAATATGAATATCCAAATAGAATATTCTATATGTATATTTATAAAATATTCAATTCGAATGTTTAAAAATTAAAAATAATTATATTTTACAAATATATTCATAAAAAATTTTTGTTCTCTCAGGGAATTAGAATTTGATAATGCGGCATATAATATATCTTGTTTTATAAATTTCCATCTTGCTTGCTGGCATTATTTGAAATCGTCGAACTTAATTCAGGAAACGAGTAAAAGATCTTAAATTTATTGAGCATTTAGGGATCTACATACGTAGTATATAAATTTACACGAAGAATTAATTATAATAGAAATATTCAATATCCAGCTTGACCGTAAATGGCTTATTCTCATCGGTATTTGAAATTTCATGGTCCAAATAAGAATTTGTTTAAATTTATTGCTTGGAATTATTTATGGCTATCGGTGTAACTATTTGTATTTCCCCATATTTACATAATTAGTAATTGAATTCGCGATTTTATAATGGCGAATCTGTCAAAAACACGTTGAATTAATGTCAAATATCAAGGTAACGTGATACAAAGTGTTATATTGGGTTGATTATGAATCGATCGTTTTCGTGAATTGGAATGCGAGAATCTTTGAAAAGACGTTTAGTAGGTGGGATAATGCTCTCTCTCTCTCTCTCCCCCCCCCCCCCCCCCCCCCCCACTCGTTCTCTTTCGATAAGTTCGGTTAGCGAGGATTTGTAGAGAAGCAAGTTTCCGTTATCGGCTACGGAATCCGGGACTCAAGAAGGAGATTGTAGGTGTTCAGTATCCGAGGCGATAAACTACTCCACCAAACTATGTGTTTGCAGCATCCTTGAATCCTCTCCCTTTTTTTTCTATTTACCGGAATGTCGAAAGTTAAAGTTTGCCAGCGCGTTCGTGAATCTAAAACAGTTAATTAATCCACGGTGCTTACACGTCAGAATTCGTGGGAGTGGCAATTACAGGCGTTCACGCGCGTGGCGAGATAAACAATTATATTGTAAATAATTATCGTAATCAGCATTCTCGTAATGTTCTTTTCGCTCTCGTGATTCTTGCATTTGTCTTGCGAAAAAGTTTTCGCATTAAAAATTCGCAAAATTAAACTCTTAATTGCCTATTTACGTCGCTTAAACTTTTTCCTCATTATTTTACTAAAACTTTTTCCTTATTATTGTTTGAGCATGATTTATTGTATATAAGAACAGATTCTTCACTTTTACGAAAAACCATTGATAATTGCAAGATTACATACGGTACATTTTGTAAAGGAAAATAGAAATATATCTCAGTAATTATTCCGTTTTATGTATAGAATTTTTTTTTTAATTACATGTTTCTTTCAACAGTTGTTATAAAAATCGCATTTATACATACACACGTAACAAATAAAATAGATGCAATCTACAATAACCATGAAGAGAAACCACGAAATTGAAATCCATTCGGAAATATAGGAATACTCGGAAATTCGAGTACACTATTAAAATCGAAACTACTCTAGTTTATCGTACTATCGTGCCTCAAAGAGTTAAATCCGGAATAAAAATTCGCACCGGATATGCAAAATAGAGCGAGAGGGACCCGGGGATAGTGAATTGGCACTATCGATCTGCCGTAGCGCGAAGTACAAGTGGATAAACCAAGATATCTCGAGTGGCAGCTTGTATGTACACACACACCGAGTTCGCAATGATCCAACCTATCACGTTCACGCCTCGCGTCGACAAAAGCTGTCGCGACAAAATGCGAATCGATAGGTCCTGCGTTTCAAATTCTCTCAGTTTCCCTGCCCCTCCTCCTCCCCCCCCCCCCCCCCCCATTTTTCTCTTTAGAGATCTTTCTCAAAAGTTTGCGTAAACATTTTGCTCCATATTTATTTGCACGAGATGGATCGTGCATTGTATCGTTTCTAATGTAACATTTTTCACTTTATTTTCTAAAAATTTATTAAATGCATCAAATTCAAATTTAAAAAATTTCAAAAATTGCAAAAATGTATCTTTAAATTAAATGTTCACAATTTGAAAGAAAATGTTAATAATAAGACAATTGAAGAACTTCAATTATTAATTATTATATTAGATTTGTAGTTTTAATTTTGGAAATTTTTAAATTATTTAATTCCAAAAGCATATAAGAAACTTATCCGGGCTTATCATGAGTTTTACATATTTTATTGCTCCATATTTGTGAATTTGATATGCAACGTATTTCAAGTTATGATTTTTAGTGTGATCAAATTTTTTACATACTGGATTTTACAGTCAGAGAGATTTTTCGATGTGATATCCTCCACGTGGAAGTTTATTAAAAAGATTTTATCTGCTTGCTATTGCGAACATAATCCTTTTTTATAGGACCTTTCGTTTTGACATGTTTTTAGAATAGAGAAAGCTTGCACTTGTTTTGCGCTGACTTTTATTTTTTAAAAGGTCATTTTCGTTTAGTATTTAATATATGGAGAGACTTTAATCATTTCTTTAATCCGTATAAATGTTTGAAAAAGACGCATGACCTTTATATAAACGAAATAAAAGCTGTATTACATTTTGGATTTTATTTAGGAAAGATTGGGATTTACAATCTTTTTAAATCTTTTAAATATTTTTCAAATAAATTTATTTTATTCTGAATTTTTGCTTTTAATTTTTTTTAAATGTTTATAAAAGAATACAAAACGATAACATCAGGATATTTATATTAATTTGGCAAGGAATACAATTGGCACTTTATATGCATTATTTATAAATATAAATATTAAAAATTGATAATAGGAAAATGAATTAATTAATTTTCTTAATTCACTGTTTATGAATAATCAATAGGTAATCTTCGTGTCATGATAATCATGTTCCGACACGTTGGAATTCAGAATTGTCACCATGGACTGTCCACAAGAACCGCTTTCTAATTAAACGGTCTATTATTGATCAATCGAGATCCCACCGACGCGGCGCATTTATGAATTTTCACGCATAATATTATAGCAAATATACCAAATTCATGTATTGCAATAACATCGTTTTCTGTGGAACAATTTATTTATTAGGACAATCCTCGAGTAGTTGAGATTCGTCGTAGTCAGAAATTGTAGATTTTTAAGTAGTAAAGACTTAACATAATCAGACACGTCTTCTTCGAAGTAATTAAAGACCGCGAGTGAGATTCCTAGATATTGTTTTTTCTTTGAGTTATTATTTTTTTAATATAACACCTAGTAAGAAACAAATATGTATTATAAAAATGTATGTAATACTTAATATGCACCTATAAATTATTTAAGTTTTCGTAAGATAATAATTAAGAATAATTAATACTATATAACTAGTCAGAATAATAAACGAAAATGTTACAATAGATGTGCATTATGTTAATTTATGTGTATTTCAGATATGATATTACGTATTCACGATTTTGCTAAAAGAAAGTAAATACAGTTTCAATGAAGAGCTTTTAGTTATTATAATTGCGAATAATTGATACATAATTACATTAAATGGATATTATTAATAAACATTCCGTGTAATTATTAGATGCTAAACTTAATTTCCGCGGTTTACATTTAGATGGCGCTAGTTGTAGATGTAATTTACTTTGACAACTGGCTGTATTTTAGAGATTTGTTAACAAAATTCAGTGCGAAAAGATTCATTTAAGCGAACAATGCTATTTTTTTTTTTTTTTTTTTTTTTTTATTAAACATAGAACGTGATAAGTTGTTTTTTCGACATGTGTTGCTTCATTACGAGGGTAAGTCAATTAATTTTTAGAAAAACATAGTGAAACTTTTTTTATTTTTTTTGATCGATTCATTTTTATTTCTCAACATAGTTTCTCCTTTCAGCTCAATATACTTCATCCGACGATTTTCCAACTTTTTTAAGCCGTCCGAATAATATGATTTGTCCAACCCTTCAAAATAAGCCTCTGTTTCGGCGACGAGCTGCTCTCTGGTGGTGAATTTCTTTTCTCCGAATCTTTTCTTCAGGTTTGGAAACAGGAAATAGTCGCAGGGGACTAAATTTGACGAATATGGGGAAGCAATTCGTAGCGGAATTCGTTGAATTTGGCCATCGGTGCCGGGCACTTGTGAACCCGTGCATTGTCTTAATGGAAGAGCACCTTCTTCCTCGCCAAATGAGGACAACGCCTAAATGTTGTTGAAACGGTCCAATAAGGCTGCGTAGTAATCGTCATTGATCGTTTGCTTCAACGGAAGATAATCGATATGAATTGTATCGCGTGCATCCCAAAAAACTGCGGCCATCACCTTTCCAACCGACTTCACGGTCTTCGCCTTCGTCGGGGCTGGTTCAGCCGGTGAAGTCCATTGTTTTGACTGTTCCTTTGTCTCGGGTATGAAGTAATGGATCCATATTTCGTCCACAATAATAAATCGACGCAGAAATTCATTTGGATTACGTTGAAACATCTTCAAACATTGTTTTGAAATCGTCACACGGTCGCACTTATAGCCCACAATGAGCAAACACGGCACCCATCTTGCCGATAGCTTTTTCATATCCAATTGTTTGTGCAAAATTGAAATCACTGTGCCATGTGATATGCATGTGGCCTCAACAAACTCGCGCACTTTCACTCGTCGATACAATATCAAAAACAATATCGTAGACTTTATCGATGATTTCTGATATCGATGATAGCATGAGCCTCAATTGGACGTCCCGAACGAGGTGCATCACATGTGGATGTACGACCACATTTAAATTCATTCACCCAATTGTATACAGTCGCAAACGCTGCTGGTGCAGATGTGCTATGAACATTATTCAACTCGGCTTTGATTTCTTTCGGCGTTAAATTCATAAAGTGAATGTCCCGATTTCTACTCAAGTTCCTATTTCTACTCACTATGAACACGTCTTATTAATGTAAATATTCTATTGATAGAATAAATTGCAGGAAGGTAATTTTAAATTATTTATATTATAAATCGGGACATTCACCTTATGTGGATGTTTGATCACTGCACGAAACTCGTTTCTTTCCATTTTGCAAAAAATACAAAGGGGGTCGAGCGCTCTAAAAATATAAAGGGAGAGTTAGTGCACGGCCTGTGGAAGGGCCTCACGAGCCTCACCGCGGCCGGCGCCGCGGCGGCGCGGTGTTGGGGCAAGAGAGCCCGACCGCCGCGCCGGCCATGCGCGGGGAGGAACATGCTGCGGCGGGCGGCGGTGGATGCAGAGGAGCTCTTTTTTTCGCTTTAATCGTCTACAGAAATGAAACCTTTCGATGAATTCCGCTCAAAATTTGACAGTAATCAGCTGAAAGATGCTACTTGTCAAAAAGTATAATGTGACATGACACTGCGAGTGCCCTCTCTGACAGATACTAAGAACTTATTGACTTGCCCTTGTACTTTGATTTGAAAAAAAAACTGCAGCTGCAGCTTATAAATTGCTTGTTATGGCAATTATTAATGCTCCATCGGAAAGAACATATCAAGAATGGTTTCGGCGATTTAAAAGTGGTGATTATAATGTGAATGATGAACAACGCTTAGATCAACCGGAAAAGTTTGAAGACGCCGAATTGCAAACATTATTGGATAAATACGAAAACTCAGCTCAAACGCTCCAACAATTGTCTGTAGCATTAAACGTTGCTTCGATGGCTGTTTCCAAATGTCTATATGCAATGGGAAAGAAAAAAGATTCAAAAGGAAGAAAAACGGGTACCACACGACTTAACCGAAAATGCCACTGCGAATCGCCACTTAAACATCTCTATTTCTCTGTTTGCCATGAGACAGAAAAAAAAGGGTTTTTTTATGGCGCATTGTGACTGGCGAAAAGTAGATATATTTTGACAATCCCAAACGCAAAAGATCATGGGTGGACCCCGGCCAACCATCAACATCTACACCAAAGCGAAATATCCATGGCTATACAAAGCAATGCTCTGCAATCTTTAATGGGATATGCAAGGCGTCGTTTACTACGAGCTACTCAAACCGAACCAAAGTATCACGGAAGATCGATATCAATTACAATTGAACCGTTTGAATGAATCATTGTTGGAAAAAAGACCAGCTGTAGCCAGCAATTGACACAAAGTTATGCTTTAGCACGACAACGCTCGATCACACGTTGCAAAAGCCGTCAAGGAATTAAACACTGATGTAGCTCGAGTGGGAAGTTCTCCCGCATCCAGTGTGTTCACCAGACTTAGCTCCTTCAGACTATTACTTGTTCCGATCGATGCAGTACGGCTTGGTGGATACACACTTCAGAAATTACGAGGATGTGCGAAAATGGATCGATGAATGGATTGCTTCCAATCGTTCTATCGTCGCGGAATCCACTTATTGCCCGAAAGATGGGAAAAATGTATAGCTAGCGAGGGCAAATACTTTAATTTACGTATTTTTTGCTTTTGATATCGAGATAAACGAGTTTGTTTAAACAAAAAAAACCGCGGAAACTAAGTTAACTATACCTAATAAGTACACGCGAATTATCGATTAATATCAATTTTTAGTTTACTGGAAAAAGTTAAGAATTTCAATATAATTGATAATCTATTTTTGTCGATTAGCTTAAATATGACTAGTTAATTGAAGCATATGTTCTCTCTTTTCTTTTTCTTTCCGAGCAGGAAAGTGGTCTTTTAGTCTATTGCTGATATTCGCTGTATTAGTATATTAGCAGTATATTATCAATCGTGTAATGATGCACCGATGTGTCTCGCATAACTATATTAAAGCTTCTCTTCATGCATAATAAAGTTAAGGTTCCGGTTCCATTCTGTTCGTTAGTTCAAGCGACTGAACCTTGACGAGGCACGCAAACGTGTCCTGTCGGCAGGACACTTACAATTAATCGTATTTCCATGCGTGTTCTACAGACTAGGAACAGTTCAGCCAGAGATACATTCGCTAGGATCAAATCCTATCACCGGAAATCAATTCTCGTCTCTTGTCCCTTTAAATTCCTCTTCTTGTTGACATAATGAAATCCATTAACCCGCTTCATTCGTCAATCTTTGATCATTAGGTTCGATTTATCATATATTTGTTAAAGAATGAAAATGAGAAAGAATTTATTAAATTTACAATATATTTATGCTGAATGATTATGTTATTTTAGAAAATCTTGGTGTTTTAAAATAATAAAAATTTTAATTATCTATTTTATTTATATAACGCATATATAGTGTTTTATTTGTATTTATGTAAATTTTATTTAATTATATTTATGTATAACGTAACATTTAATTGTGTATTATTATAATAATTCACAATAATATGAATTTCAATCATCTCTGTAGAATTTAAATCTTAAAATATTGAATCCATAAATCTTAGAATAATTAACTTTTGTGACGTGAAAATTTCAAAATCTTTTTCCTCTCCATTTGTGTTTCTCGGGGACGAATGATACACCTTGAAGTTGATGCACTATCCACACTTAATCAGTCGATCCATCCTAAAGTTTCTCGGCGAGCGAATAATTATACCTGATGAATATTCCATTTGATCCGTCTTCGTCCTTCGTTCTTCCCTCTGCTCATTAAGAAGCGTCATCCTGAAATCTATTTCCTTACTAATAAATTCTTGGTTTTGCAAATTTTTCACTCTTCAAATTTTCATAATCTCTAAAAGTTACCTCATCGCAATTTGGAGAATGTAATTATAGAATATTTTGTTCCTCTAATTGATTGCCTTGAGTTTACATTCTACGAATTTTTTGTTCTCTTATATTTTTTCTTATACACTATAAAAATAAACTAAACTTTAATCAATTATTTATTTGAATAGTGCCAACTAAATAATAATTATAAAATTTAACACAAATATAAAAATATATTTATTTTATACAAAAAATATTTATTTGATTTAACAATTACTTCTTTTAATTAAGTAAATGTTTATTTATTACAAGTAGTTAGTCGGCACTTTTCAAATAAATATTTGTTTAAATTTAAGATATTTTTTTCTCAGTGTAAAGAATGTATGTAAAATATATCTTGATAGTTATGTATAGTTTGTTTCTTCAGGAACAATCTGAAAATAGAAGATCGATATTTCTAATGTAACCAATACAGCTTAGCAGAGATTGCAAGCATCCTTGAAGTAGCAATAGTAGAAACAGTGGTCGTGATTGACCGATACAAGACACGAATTCGTTTCTTCCTGGAGCGCATCGATCCTCTGTTTCCCCGTTGATTTCTCCTGTGCACGCATGCCGTCTTTCCTTTGTGAATCGCTACGCTAGTCTATATTTGACCCCACTTTGGCTAAATTAAATTGTTGTTTAACGCAGCTGCAAGTCGTGTCGAGAAATTACGATCTGCGATTAAAAATACTTTAACTCAGTACAGTACTGTTCAATAAAACTTTTGTAAAATTTTTATGTACATTTATGAACTTATTACTTAATTTTTTATTAAACTTTATTGTTTATTATCTATAATATTTAATATTTTACTATATTGTCAACGACACAATGTCAAATAAATAAATAGCACTTTTCTATTGGCAAATAAACAGAGATAACGAATGTAATAGAAATAATAATTATTATTTACACATTTATCAATCGCAGATTTATGATATACTATTATTAATTATAAGAGAAGTTATTATTTGGTTTTCAAAATATGTCAATATTTGTTCCATAAATCAAATTCAAAATTTTCAAGAGATTTATATTAAATTAGTATGCTTTTATTCGGATATTCGATATCGCAGTGACATACAACAAAAGTAAATTAATGAAAATTGATAGAAATTTATTGACAACCAGACAATGGAAATAATTCTCGTATTTTCAATTTTTATTAATTTCTTGTAGTTTCTTTCAACTTTAAAGCTGTATGAAGTGTATTATCCGCAAAATGTGACTGGAATTAGAAATTTATACTTTTCGCATAAAAATAAATGTTATATACATGAAATACAATTCAATTAGGTTAATATTTATATTTAACATATTTTATAGTTTATTTGATTTTATAGTTTAAATGAAAATTTTATGTCAATTATTTTTTAAAAACATGTTTACTTATTGAAACAATTTTTGAATCAGGTTTTGAATTGTCGCCAAATTTTTTGTTTATTTTTAATATATAGTATAATAATACTTTTAAATATAATATTTTCATAATTTTTTTATTTTGTTAATCATTAACCAAACAGAAAGCATAAGTACGTCGTGCTGTTCGAATCTCAGAGATCCGTATTATTTTTCAGACAAATTTTGAAATAAAATAGAAATCTCAATAGTGGAAAACGATATTAACAATTATATTTATCAAAGTTTGAAACAATTTAATGTTACACGTACAAAACGTTCGAAAGAAACAAAAGTGTTACAAAAATGATGCTCTCAGGAAGAGTTAAAGAATACGTGTAATGCATCCTTAATCATCTTTCTTGTTTTGTTGTTTAACATTTTCATACAACAAATTTCTTTTGATGTCGAGACACGAAAGTTATCATTGTTAGCTGCACTCGTTCTGTGATGCAAGTATCAAGTAAGCATTATTAGTCGTTAGGGTGATCCATTATGCATAAGCGCGCTCGTTTCGGCCAACAAACAGCCTTGAGCTTCTCGGGAGCGACTTGTAAAAGCGAGCCACCTATCACGCAAGAAGACCGATGTGAGCCTGCAGTAATGTCGGCGATAAATAGCGCGGTTTATGCGCCCTTACGCCAATTCCGCCCGCATCCGCCTCCACAAATCGCTCGAAATAGCAAATGTTGTTCTATGAATATCATCGCTCACATAAATTCTCCTTTCCGGCTCGAGTCTTTCTTCTCAACAGCTGACAATTCACTTGGCGTTTGTAAATTTTTAACCTCTTTGTTTCGGATACGTCGGCGATAACTGATAACAGACCTTTTATCCGAATTTCGCCCTCTTTCGAATTAAGTGGAGTGAAAGCTACGGGCGAGTTTTTTAATTCATCGATTAATCAATCGATTAATTAAAAAGTCGCCCTACCTATATGAACAAATTTTCCTCGGGGGGGGGGGGGGGGGGATCTACAGATTCTTTCGTCAGACGGGCACTATTTCATTCAGAGTTGGAAAATTTTTAACCCTTTTGTTATAGATTTTCCTGATATGAACGTAATGACATTGGCGATAAAATAACATGGTTTAGCTGGTTTACGCGCGCTTATGACGTTTTCATGCCGCCCGTTTTCCGCCTCCACCCAAAAACCATTCAAAAGAGGTGGGTGGCATTTTATTCAGAATTTCGTGTAGGGAAATGTTTTAACCTTTTTATTTGAATTCCCGTGTAAATATGGGCACAGCATTATCGGCAATAAATAGCGCCCTTATATGAGTTTATGAGAATTTATCCACCCTTGCTCCAAAATACCCGAAATAGCTATTGATCTATGAATAGCGCCGTTCTCTAGATCATTATTACTTTTATAGACAAGTAATATTTTGTTCGGAAAGTTATGGAATTTAATCTTTGTTTCTCTCTCTCTCTCAAGGTTGTACAAATATAGAAATATCGATGAGATAAACGGACTCACGCGTTCTTACGCGAATTTCACCTTTCTCTGCAAATCACTTAGAATAGGCGTGCAGCATTTTTTATTTGGAATGTAAGAAAATTTAATTCTTCCATTCCGACTTCTCTAGATGTGGTCCGAAATGTCGACAGTAAAATAGCATCCTTACTTGAATTCCATATCTCTCTCGCCTCGAATTATTCGAAATAGTCTGAAAATAAAGCTCTTTTACTCTTTGAATTTTTATTACCGTTGATCATTATTGTTTTGAACAGTTAGCATTTTATTCAGGATGCTGGAAAATTTCTCGTCCTTTTATTTCAAATTCGTCAAATATAGATATCTACGATAATACTGATAAATGTGTATCTTTACACGCATCCTTGTACGACTCATCCCCTCGTCTCCCTTAAATTACGAAATAAGCACACATTTTGTTCAGGACACTAAGAAATTGTAGCGTTTATCAATATTCTTAACATTTTATAAATTATAATATTAGCAAATATCAAGATACGTGATAGTCAAATATTATGTGTGAAATTTATTTTTAATATCTTATATAAATTATTAACAACGTTAAGCATAAAATATGACAATAATTATTAAATGCAAAATTTAAATATGACTACATATTCTACTATAAATTTAAATATTACTACGTATTTTATGTATATTGATTATTGCGATTAATATTATCACATGCCTCGATAGTCGAATTGGGAGGACGCTCGAACAGGATATTGAAGATCCGAATTCGAATCCCGGGTGAGAGAGAGAGAGAGAGAGAGAATTCTCTAATAATTTCTTGTTGAAATTATTTACAGTTTTTAAGATGTTTATTTGTATTAACAATATTAAATTGCTTGTCAATTAATTTATGATATTACGCTAGCTTTGGTTTAAGACTATATTTTAAAATTGACAAATAAATAGCGTATAGTTTGCTTGAACTGAAAATTTTGTATAAATTCATAAGAATTATTATTAGCCGTGAAGAACCGCCATATTAGAGTCGAATTTTCATATGTGTTTAATCTCATCGGTCGATTTTTACTTAATATTGTTTATTAAATATTATAAATTACACTAAATATTATAAACATTATAAATGTTATACTTGAAATGTTACTTCAAATTTTACGTCTCCGTTGCGAGCCGCGAATGTACAGCCTTCGTTTCAAGCTGTCGCTTTACTAACTCCCGGGGACTCATGTTCTCCTATACTTTATATAAACTATATCCTAGTAAACTCACCTCGAACGAGTGTAAGGATCCCCAGTGGCATCACCAGGATAGCGACCATAAGATCCGTGATAGCCAGGCTCATCAAGAAATAATTAGTAACATTTTGCAGCCGTCGTTCCCAAGCGATCGCCAGGCATACCAGGATATTTCCTGCGGCTGTTCCCAAAACCAAGACGAGCGCCAGCATTGCCCACCAATTGTTGAGCTCTTCCGTATCGCTCTGGCTTTCGGCGGGACTAGTGCTCGTCGTCTCCAAGTCGATTTCGCTGCCATTCGAGAAAACGGCATCCCACAACGAATAATCATAAGAATCCGTCAAGACAACTCGCACAGTCGTCGATCTCGTCATCGCTCAGTCGAAACTTTCACCTACCAAAATAGACACTTTCACGGGACGCGAGGACTCTGCATTTAAAAGCGCACTATTCAAAATTGTTGGGATACAAAGATTTTTTAGAAGTTGAAAATTATTGGAATTTTAAAATTAATAACCGAAAATATTTTGGAGAATTTAAGGATTTGTGAAATTTAAAGGAATTGAAGATTTACAAGAGATATACGTATGATTTAATTAAATAACCTAATTGAAAAATGTTACGGCACTGTGAGACTTGAAATAGGATTGAAATTGACCAGAATGATAAAACAAAATGAAATATTTTAAGAGGCAAAAATTCGAGGAACGAAAGCTCAGGAAGACAAGATATTAAAGACGAAAAATTCAGAATGCTAGGAATTTACGAAATAAAAATTTGAACGAAACAAGAATTTACGTTGAAGATTGCTGAGTCGAGAATGTAACAAATTAAAAATTGGTGGTATTTAAAAATCCGTAGATAAACTACAAGTATTCAAAAGATTCGAAATTTTACAATAAAATTGTAAATATAGAAATTCAAGAATACCTATACTTAAACATACGTGAAACTTAGAAATCCAGAAATTTAATTTTCAAGGTACTTCGATATGATTTACAAATCTTATAGAACTCTTATATCACAACACTATACGTTTCGATCTTGAAAGACTTTTCTTAAACAATTCGAATCAATTATTTTTCCTTGATGCAGGATTGTAAAGTCGTAAAATGTTTTCTGGAAGATCTTTTTCCTGACGACGGAAGAGGCCATTCTGATTGCGCCTTCCACAAATTACGAGTATCGATAGCAATTCAATTCCATCGATGCAACTGATCCGATATACTGAGAGTAATATATCGATGGAAAGCGAGGATTATGTGTTCAACAGGTTTTACATCGATGATCAGATCGCTTAAGCGAGCAGTCGCGAATATTATTGCCATTAATATACACGAGCACACTTCAAAATTTTTCTATAATTTATCTATCGTCGTTTCAATTGAGTGGATAATCTCGGAAAATCTTAGAGCGAAAAACGTCTTTTATGTGCCTTTAGTTTATTTATGATTTATGTGAATATAGAATGTTAAATCAAAACGTTGGAAGAAGATAAATCGATGGTAGTAAAATTCTAAAATTTGCGATAAATCGCAAAATTTCGGGAATTGGAAATATTAGAGTTTTAATATGAGGCTTTTTAGGGAATTCAAAATAAGAAAATCGGTGTCTTAATACAGCTATAAACACTTAAAACAAAAAATTTAAAGAATTTGTTCTAAAATTTAAAAATTAAAGCAAATTGATAAGATGAGTTCTAAAAAGTTTATTATGGCTTTAAGATCATGTAGCTTGCAATTTTTATAATTTCAAAAATTTAAGAAAATGAATTAAACTATTAATAAAATAAATTAAACTAGCCAAAGGTAAATTAAAAGAATTTAATCAGGATTTCGAGGATTTGGAAAATTTCTAGAAATTTACATAATAAAAATTAGTTAAAAATTAAAAATTAAAAAAGCAATTTTCAAAAGATGTTTAATTAAAAAGATATATGTATCAAGAAAGTAAAAAAATTTATATTTCTAAAATCTTGAAATTTTTAGAAATAACTTTTTCAGCCAAAAACATGAATTTAATGAAAGCATTAAAATATGTTACAGAGTTCATCCAAAAACACAAAAATTTAATAAAATAAATTTATTATTAGATTAAATTACAATAAATAAAAAAAATAGTTTTAATATAGAATTAAAGTATATTAGGAAACAAAGGTTCTAGAATTTTTGCAGTTTCAGGAATTTCAATTGAGTAAGTAGAATTAACGGAAACTCGAGGAATGTGTGTATGTGTGTGTGTGTGTGTGTGTGTGTGTGTGTGTGTGTGTGTGTGTGTGTGTGTGTGTGTGTGTGTGTGAAAATTTGCCGGATATTTCAGAAAACCGCAGAATCGGGACGCACATTGTTCGGTGAACTTTCCTTCATGGCGAACGGACACTCTAGAGTTCCCAAAAGGCTTTCCACGGTGGTTTTAAACGCGCGTTATCTCTGATAGCGGGTCGGGGGTGGCGACGGGCGAGTGATTCGCGGGTCGACCTCGGAACCGAGCGCGAAGGGCGAACAACGCGATCCACGGGGGTTGCTTCGCCGTGGACTACTAGCCCACTGGCTTTCATTTCGCCACCGCCGCCCCCACCGATTCTCTCGCCGGTGCTTCTCAACCCCCGGCGAGGATTTTGCGACGCGCAAGCGTTACCGCACGGCCTGCCCACATCGAGACACCTGTTCGTTCTTCGTCGTTGCCCCTTATATCAGATGCACGCAAGATGCAATGTCTTATCAATAAATATAATCAATGACCCTTTCTGCCCTTCAATGAAAATTGACGATGTTGGCGTATTTTTATGTGAACTCTTTCGAATCGTTTCATTAGTTTTTCTCTGAAACTAAATTTTAGAAAATGACGAAGATGCTGAAATATTAAATTGTTCTCATTTTATGTGATATGTTATTAAAACAATATTTCCTGGAGTTTTATGTGGACATTTTTTCGTGAAATCAAGGAACTGTAAATTCTAGTGACACAAACATTGAGACTAGTGTCATCTCAAGATATTGTTATCATAGAAAAGAAATTTATTGGAATTGCGTGACACTTGTTCTAAATATTGTTAGAGGGTTGTATACAAGTCAACTAGACAAAAAATGTTGTAGAAATACTTAATTGTGCAAATCAATGTATGTTTTTTGAAAATTGATATAATTGAAAAGAGAGAAAAAAGAGAGTAAAAAATAATTTCATAAAAATAACATATGATATATATTTATCGCCATTTTTACTACAAACATTAAGTTATAAATTACTAATTGCAGGTTATAATAGAGTGAATATTTCTTAATATTTTTAATTTTGCTTTATTAATTAACTAAAATAATTTGATTTTATTCCGAGATTTGAGAAATATTTCAAATTTATTCCATAATATAATTGTCGCGATAATTTTACAGAAATTACTAATTAAAATTAACAATCAAACTAATTAGAACCTATGATTTATGAAGTAAGATAATTGACAATTTTCAGATTTAGTTGAAACAAATTTGTTTAAAGAAGATTTTATCTATTGAAAGTTATGTTATTAAACATTTGAAAGTGAATTTAGTAGTTGAAAGAATTCTGATTAATTAAAAATTAAATTGCATTTAAAGAAAATCAAATTTCATTTTTTGTACACATTTTGCTTTACATATAAAATTGAATTTAATTACAATAAATGTCGTTTAATTGTTAGAATTAAATAGTGTTTATTAAAGTATGCGTTTGTCAAATGTATCAAATTACAGTTAATTGTAACAATTTTGCGTACATTTCTCATATATTTTCCAGTGAAAGCTAATCCTATTAACTCATTTTAATCACATACGTGGAATTTAAAGATGCAAAAGGAGTTGAATATTAAAATGGGTTTGTAAAAAAATCTCTTTCGCACCCTCATATCTCGGGCGATGCATTTTACATACTGATATCCATGTTCCTGAAGTTAATACGGCTTTGTCCAAGTATCGAATTTACTTCAGCACTATATATTTTTGTGATATTTATGCTCTCCGATTTTTAACTCATAAATTCTGTCGGTTTAATCTTGCTGCATTTTCGCTTATTATTGTCAGGATAAATAAACAAATCTGTATATCATTTGTGTTTTAAAATTAAAACGTTTTCTAAAATTAAATTAACACTGAATTGAACTTTCTTTGCAATATTATGTTTTCCTAAAATTTTCTATTTTACCTATAAGATAAATAAATTGGTAGACTATACATTCGTGCAAGAGAATCTTATTTCTCTTTAAATTGAATATTGATTTGTAACGCATAGTACACGAAAGTGTCTTGAAAGAAGAATACTAATCGCGATAAGCTCGTCACGATAAATTGAACATGAATAAATGTTCCCGTGAAGAGCGACTGGAACGAGAGTTCTGCGAGCATTAACAAAACACAATATAGTTCTGAGAATTGCGATAAAGAAGCGATTTGTTGCGCCCTGGGGCGATTTTTTGCTTGTGCGCACATGCGATTAGAAGACTCGCGAAAGGACACTTCCAGGAAACGAAACCCATGTTCGCAGATATCGCGTAGAATATCCAGAAGATACAGAGATTATTCCGATATCGTTCCCGGAGATTATATTGCTCGAGATTTCGTTTGGCATCATGTTTCCGTTACAACATCGTTTGATAAATAAATCCATAGAGATGTGTTTTTTTCCTATGACTCGGCAATATCGAAAATGTGACAGAATACACAATTCTCTCGTCTCTTCAACGATTTGACTTGATCCAATTTTATATATCTATCTATACTCATTTCAATAAATTTATTTTACAGTCAAACACATTTTAATTTTAATTTCATTAATCTTATAAGGCTTTTCCCTTTCCCATAAGAATACTATTCTATAAAAATTATTTCAGAGTGTAATAAAAGTGTATCTTTACTGTACATCAAAGACTTTCAAAGATTATCAATTTTCAACATAATAAAAGTATAATAAATTTCAGTTGCACAAATTTTGTCACACGGCTTATTAATTTTTTCTTTTCCTATTAAGATGAAATTTAATATTTTTTTAACGATTTTGTTCTTATATTACGATTTATCACGTTACGGTACGCTTTTTCTTTTCTTATTTGCACTATTTGCGATTTTTCGATACATTCTGATCTAAAATCCTCAAAATTCTGCAACAATTAAGCAGAAAACAAACCACAATTTGATTATTAAATGTACTATCACTTTAGCTGGACGACTTCCTGAGCCAGTCTTAAGCTCGTCTTAATCCACTTAGGAATATTCTGGATTTTCGAACAGAATCCGCTATCTTGTAAAGCTCAATTAACTTCGCAAACTGATTACCAAATTTTGTTTAACTTGGGCAGAATTTTGGCCTGATAACTGAAAAGATAATTTAATTACACCTATTATATGTAAAAGATGTTTAATTATTAACAAGTACAAATTAATTACAGTAATTTACAATCGCAGTTATCGAATTCCGTTTCGATTTAACGGATTTTTCAGATTGCTAATTTTCAATAAGATATAATTAATAAATTTTGTTGTTACATAAATTTTGTCGCATCGCTTGTGTTTTTTTTTTACTTTTTTTTATTAGGACGAAATTTAATATTTTTTAAATAACAATTTGTTCCATTTTTTACATTTTGTCGTGCTACAGAATGTCACTTTTATTGATTTTTCTGAGAAAAGCTATTATACATTCTACAGTAAGTCGATATACAGCACACGGTCACACGCCTTCAGCTGCCGTCTTTTATTGGTCTTAAATGTTCATGGCGCTTCTTGCGCCAAAAATTTCATTTCGCGCTCGAATGAATTCCCTAGTGATGGATTAACGCCATTACGCGCGGAGATTTATGTCACCGGGATTTCTTCTCCTTTTTTTATTCATTTCTTATACATCCCTTCCAGGATTCGTTCTGGAATTGTGCAAATTTAAAACCCGGAAATATTTAATAACTGTAAGATTGATTGTAAGAATCGAGGATCGTGGAAGTCGAAAATGACAGAACGTAATATGTTAATTAAAAATAAAGTTGAAAATGTAAAGAGAGATTTAATTGAAAAAAACCAAATTGGAAATTAAAATAGAAATTTAATTAAAAGTGAAATCGGAAATAAAAACAGATTGGTTTTTTGACCATTAAGATGGAAGTTTAATAATAATAAGATTCGAGGTGTTATATAAAAATTTCGTATAGTATAATTAAAATGGCACTTGGATACAGACGTAAATTGAAAAAAAACTGCGTGGTATCGAATTTTTTTTCCTCGTTATATTCGAATTTTTGAAACTTGTTTGTACAACAGAGTAACACGATTCTACTGGATAACATGTTTGGGGGTCGTAAATAATCGGCGAATAAATATTCGTTGCAGCATCTTCTGCGACTTTCCGCACGTCGTCGTGCAGTATAAGCGGGTGTACACGCGTCGGTGGAGGTACACGTGGAAAGACGCGTGCACGCACACGTACAGCCATAAATATTACGCTTCCGAACCGTGCGCGACGACCGCGACGTTAAGATCGATCAGTGAGCCAAGTCACGTCAGCGCACTTCATTTCCGCGGCCGGGCCGCAATAAAGCGCGCGCAAGGAGAAATCCTATTTATCCTTCGTCACGATATTCGAACTGGGTTAAATTTAATAAGCGCTGATTGCGAACGACCAGCCCCGTTAAAAGTGTTTGCGCGTCCGCCTGTCAAATTTAACTTGGCGCTTGTATTATGTCCAATTAACCGCTCGAGCGGAAATGAATCCTCGCTGCGCATTATATTCGATATTAACAATTGCACGCGAATCTATAATCCAGAGAATTACGAGAATTGTGTAACTTTGTTCATTATAATATGTTAAAACTATAGATGCACTGAAATTATATATTTACTAAAATACATATAATGTATATTAATCAGAATATATTAAATATTTAATATTTATTCCACAAGGTGTAAAGAGGTAATTTTATTAAACGGATAATATCAAATTGAAAGTTTAAATTGATCTTCTTCGTACAGAGCTTTATTTAAAAAGGTCCGAAAGTTCTGTTTATTAATAATAATGTATTAAAAAACTGTATATATAATATTGAAATTATTTTAACTAAAATATATATAGAGGAAAGAAGAGGAACGGCTATGAAATAGAGGAGAGATTATAGAATATTTGTTGCGATGTATTCTGAAGTTATCAACAAAATTGTTTCTTCACGCTGTTTCTTCTTTATGTAGATACATGTTACAATTTGTCGTTAATATTTTCTACATTGTCATAAAATCTAGGTAGCAGACAGTTTCACAAGTGTTTACTCTTTACGTAATTTTGAGAAGTACGTTGGTATTAATTTTGTAGATCTTCAGTCTAGCTTGGAAGCTTTGAATGTGGCTTTCAAATGATATAATTAAACTGAAGCTGGTAACGGAATATATGCAGGTATATATCCGACGTGTAAAGTTATATACTAGTAAACTACTTGATTGTGTTCCATATTTCTCCTCCTATTTTATATAACCGCAACTTTTGTACCTTTTTAATCTTTTTTATAAATTACTTTTGCTTATCATATATGTATTGTATATATACACTCGAGGAACTTCTATTCATAGTATAAAATATAATTGATCACACTATCGTATGATAAACTTTGGTACAAACTGATTGTACGAAAAATAATTATGTCATATAAATGTCTGCTGAGTTATTTCAAACAAGATGGTATTTCATGATTCCTTCTCTTAATTCACCTTTGTGAACCTGGCATCCAACTTTTAAAAAATTAAAATTTATATATATACACAAAATGATAGTGTTTCGTTTGTAGTTGTTTGTAACAACAATAATTTCGTTTGTAGTTACTTTTGTATTAAAAAATATAAAGGTTTTTAAAAAAAATAACTGTCACCCGACATCAACATAAAAAAAAATTATTAATATATTTCGATTCAGAATCGTTTGTAGTTTGTGTGATGATTTTACTTTCGTTTGTAGTTGCACCATTCAAAAGTTATGATAAATTAACAATAAACAAAAAAAGTAACTTTGTCAATTTTCAAGATATTCGAAATTTGTTTGCGGCATATCCTTTAGAATCGTTTTTGTTGTTTGTAGTGATTTTGCTTTCGTTTGTAGTTGCATCGTTCGCGAGATATAATTATTTAAAATCAGAGGAAATGAATTGCCTAATCGAGTCTTGTACACAGGATGTTGGTACGATTGATTTATTTGTACCGTTTTTTCTTATGTTTGATCCTCGGTTTGGATCCTTATTAAGAAATTCTAATATTATAAAATCAATGTGCTGCATGGAATAATGCTACAATATCAGGAGTAACAAATTGTAATCGTTCTTATATTTAAAAGTAATGATAAATGAAAATTTATGAAAAATAAGATTGCGAAGGATATCACATGTTGGCGTTTCGTCCCGGCTTCCCACTACTAGACTCGTCAGTAAGATAATGTAGTAGGAGCCTACCTTAGACGCCTGGCGGAGATGTTAGAAAGAAGTTCTATTGGTAAACAGATACTCATGTATTTCGGCACTTGCGAGAATTGGCATGAGTAACTATAGACTATATAATTATTTAAACAATTGCACTACGCGAGTGAATATTGTTAATTTTCAAGATATCTCAAACTCGCTTGCAGGGCTCGATTCAGAATCATTTGTAGTTGTTTGTATTGATTTTGCTTTCATTTGTAGTTGTACCGTTCGCGAGATATAATTATTTAAACAATTGCACTACACGAGTGAATATTATTAATTTTCAAGATATCACAAATCCACTTACAGGGCTCGATTCAGAATCGGTGCAACTACAAACAAGAGCAAAATCATTATAAACAACTACAAACGATTCTCTAACGGATATGCCGTAAACAGATTTCAAATATCTTGAAAATTGACAAACATACATTTTTTGTTTATTGTTAATTTATCATAACTTTTTAAACGGCGCAACACTACAAATGAAAGGAAAATCACTAAAATGATTCTGAATCGAAATATATTAACAATTTTTTTTACATTAATATCGATCGTTTCTTTAAATTTTTATATTTTTTAATATAAATAACTACGAACTTAATTATTGTTACTACAAACAACTATAAACGAATTACTATCATTTTGTGTATAAAAAGTTTCAATTTTCTAAAAGTTGGTTGCCAGATTTACAAAGGTCTTCTCTTCCTCTAATATACTGTGTATCAATCAGAATACATTAAACATTTAATATAATATTTATAAAATATTACGAGGTGTGAAAGGATAATTTTATTAAATGAGTAATGTATATTGAAAGAACCGAAATCGATCTTCTTCGTACCGAGTTTTTAAAACAATGCGATTTTTGAAATTTGAGAAATTAGTAAATGCTTTTAATCTCTTTTTACGTTGTTACGTGTAAATATGCATATTTTAGGTTTTCTATAATAATAGAAAGGTGAAAACCTCTAAAAAGCGTAATATCTTTTTCATTTAGTGTAGTATTACAAGATTATGTTTCAAAATTGATGTTTTCGAAAATAAAGTTTCGTGCAGCAAAAAAGTTGTTTCTTTTTTTCAAGTTACTTTTGCATAAAGAATTATTCTTCGATATTATAAGATAGCGATCAACGCGAAATACATAGTTATATTAGGTAATTATATTAGGTTAGTTAAGTTAGGTTGTTATATTGAAACTGTATTATATTAATTATGATGAGTAATATTGATGTAACAATTTGATAGTTATGTCTAGATAATTGACATATAATTATTTGTCTATATCATCGTGAGCAAAACTTCAAATCTCTCTCCTTGATGCTTTTCATCCATAAAACACAGCTAATAATTTAGGAACATGACGTAATATTATTTTAATGTGCTCTAGTCATCATATTCAAATTACCCTTTGGCTTTATACTGTAAAGGACCGTTCTGTTCTTGTACACAGCTGAGTCGGATGCAGTAAGGGATGAGGGAAAAGAACTAAAAAGTAATCGAGATGATGGAGGTCATTCTCAGATTGATCGATCATTCCGTGGGGCTGCGTGACGTGAAATTCGCTCGAAATGAAGCCATTGTTCCATGAGAACGAGAATAAAATTGCACGCGCAAATTCGACCGCCGACTCACTGATCCCTTACGACCTTTTTCGATTTTCCATAAAAAAATTCCTAATAAATGGAGCTCAACCTTTAAAATCCGTCCGTTTTAATTAAAGAATTCTATTCGTTTTAAATCTTTCGACAAATTGCTTTTAGAAAAAAAAATTATTTATATATATATATAAAATTAAAGATTATAAAGAATGCTATAATACAGTATAGAATTGAGAATTTGAAAATTGAACTAGAAAGTAGAGAAATAAAAATTCTAAGTTCTATTAATCCGAGAAAATTATACTTACTTACAAGTTAGAAATTTGTAGTCAAGAATACAAGTTTAGAAAACTAGATATTATACGGACTGCCGGTTAAAAAAATTTTTAAAGTTTGTATTTTTGAATTACAATAATAAACCTTTAATTTAAAATAATTTAGAATGGAAATTTTGTTAGTTGTTTATTATCTGTATTCGATATTTGATATATATATATATATACAAGCTGAAGATATAACTAATAATAAATTTTATTAGCGCTGACTTAATGGCATGCTTGATTTTTAATTTTTCATCACAGCAGCGGCCAGTCGGAAAAGCTCGCTCACTTTTCCCTCGTTTTGTTATGCATTGCTGGAAATGGAGAGATTCGGGTTAACGAGCTTCCGTGCGTTACCTATCACTTTTATCCCACGCGATTTCGCGGCCCGGTAATCCAGGAGATATACAAGGTGAATTAGAGTCAGTTTTAATCTACATATTTTTCTTTCATCAACTTGAAGTTTATTTTTTATTAATAAAAGTACTTTAACAAGCAATCTTATTAACCGATTGAATTACTTTTAAAGATTAAATTTCAAGAATGCTACCCAAGTAGCAAGATGTCATTATTACGATGATTTAAGCTAAGCTTATTTTTTATCATTTCACATCAGTGGACTAAATGATGACTGATGTAACATATGTAGCGATATATTATCTTTATAAAATTTTAATTTGTATTTCATGAATAAATAATAGATAATATTTTGAATTACTATTTTTCTAAATTATATACCATATAGACAAGAATTGCAAATATAAATATACCAGGATTGGCAAAGTTACCTCATAAAAATAACTCGTTATGATTAGGATTGTTGAAATTGTTAAAAGTTATGAAATTTGGTGAAAGAGAAGAGTGGTGGGGGTGGGTGGTGGGGAGAGGGGGTGTGATGGGTCGAAGTTGGTGGAGGTGTGAGTGAAAGGTGAGAGAGGAGAAAGATGCACATGACTACGGACAGAGAAGGAGAAGGAGACATTATACTTCATTTTTCAATCATTACTTGAAAATCATTACTTTTCAACCGCTTGTATGTCCAAAACGACTTGACAATTTTTAATTTTTTTAGCTCAAATTATTCATGGCAATGCCGCCTTTCAGTATATATTACGTGTAATCCAAAAATTTCTATATTTTAATAGTTATGTACCCCCGAAAAATGGATTTTGGTGGTTCGGGATAAGAGACTTGTAGTGTCTTTTAGTTTTTGAACATAACCGGAGACACTACCGCGTCTCCTGATATTTAATATCTATATTCAAGTTAACTAAATGTATGACACTAATGTACGTGCTTGTTTAAATAAACATACTTTGTTCATATAATCTTACTATTTATATTTATGTGCCTAGATAATTATAAACTAAATAGTACATTGTGTAACAGTGGGGGATAGTTGTTTATAGCGCGGGACGGGCGCGAGCGCACGAGCTACACATAGAATTTTTCATTACAAGTGCTCGTCGTAATGTGCTTATACCGAAACGTTTTTGCGCATAAGAGCGGAGTTAGAGAAATAACTCAACGGCTTGAGGTATTGGCTATTTCCCGCACGCAAAAGCGTTAGAGGTATTGGGCACATTACGTGCACGCGTAATGAAAAGAAAATTACTAAACCGATAAAAAATTTTTAATCCTTTAAATTTTTAGTTATAATACTAAAATATACTGAACTATATATAACAGAATTTTCAGAAACGTTTGACTGAAGCTTTATATAGTTATTCAGTTACTTTTTCTGAAATTTTCGTTCTCACTTAGTAAATTTCAGAAACGGTAACTGCATAAAGCTTCAGTCATTTCTGAAAATTCCCACAAAAATGTCTAACAGTGTAGCTTTCAACAATTGAACTTGCTTCTCGCGTGCGCATATATATATTGAGCCCACGTATCGGCATCGTCATCCAGAACGCGTCGCAGAATCTCACCACCAATTGCATTCTCCCTCGCTTGACTCTGGCTTAATAGCTTTAATTCACATCGCGTCAACTCCAATTCGCGCTCTGCCAATTCCTCTTCTCTTCGATATAGCTTGATTTCTCGTTGTCGTGTAACGGGATTTTGCCACGTATCCAACACGTTTGTTTGTGAAGTACCGCTAAATTATTGCAACGGTTACCAGATTCACCGTTACTACCGCTGGTATTTTCGCCGCGCAGCCACTCGCCATTTGGATCGGCCTCTATTAGACATATAATTAATTCTGCTTTTGTTTCTGTCGAAGGTTGCTCTTCTGACACTCTTTTCAATGCAATCACTATAAAGTTGTTCAAGTTCTTCTCATATGGTCTATTTCGTCTTATTTTGTTCTCACACATACATATTCCCTGCACGGCACACACTGCTTCGATCAGCTGTTTAGTCACTCAATATCCTCATCGACCGAAAACACACGCACACACGCTCTTTCTCACTTGCATGTTTGAATCACGCTATCATCTTGCGCGGTCACGATTTATTCACGTGTCGTTTCCAGAACTTTCGCTAACGACTCTCTTACATCCCGACTGAGCTCTCAAAAATGTTGGATCGTCATTTAGGTCCTTTGCAGAATCGGAAAAATAGGATTAGCGACGCGAGTAATAAAAAATTAAATTTATTAAAAAATTATTACCTATATAGCATATGCATTATTAATAGTCGCGCTTTACCGGCTATGTCTCTGCACGCATAGTTCTGTGAATCGCTTTAACAAAACGGTTCCTTGTACCCGCTTCTCTTTTGGTCTGTCACTTCTACTCATAACGCGTAATCCGCAACTTATAACTTGTAATCCCGGTTCTATATACAATAGAGTTTTAATGGACGAATGATAATCGATTATTTTCCTCGAATTCGAGAGACTGCAGTAATCAGTTAATTTCTTACGGCTTAAGGCTTAAAGCACTATTGTAGATCCGGGGTAACTCAAAACTTGTAACTTACAATAGAACTTGTAACTTAAGATTCGCGGCTTAATCTTGTACGTCTAATCTCATTGAACGTTCTCAACCGACTCCGATAATTATCGACGTGGCCCGTTCGTTATCGTATGGTGATCAAGCGCGACATATCAATTCGAGATCTAGCGCGAAAATGCGATCCTACAATTCTATTCAAATAAATATTTATTAACATTTAATATATTTCTTTTCATCTTTAATATTTTTCTCAGTGTATATTTCTTTTATTATTCTCGTTTTGATCGCAACTTTTTATGTATGTGAAATTATGTAACTATATATTCGCATGACTTTTAAAGGGATTTTTTTTAATGGATGTATTATCCGTTCTGGTATCGTTGCGACGTCGCTCGATCATTTTGACGAGCATGTCATCTCGCAGCATCCTCGCGGCGATCCAGAAATCGCAAATTGCAAACTACGACACTGTCGCCGTAATGGAGGTACCGTGTTCGCTGTTATACCATCTCCTCCAGAAAGCGTTAAACTTACTTATGTGCATTACGCGCGAAACCGTCGCGTCGCGCGGAACTCGATGAATTTCGCGGCAGACGCGAAACGTTTCCCCACGTAGACGAGAACTTGAGAAATGCGCAACGAGATGTGCAACGTTTGCATAAGCATACAGACGACGAATCCTTAAATGCATCTTTTTACATCGCAGCATGCCGTCTTGCGAAATTAGATTTTTATACTTTTCTATGTATATATACATATATATATATATATATATATATATATATCAAGCATTACATTCTCTTTTTAGATTTATTTAGGATATAAATTTAGATACAAAAATTCGAAAGTTTAATATCTCTTTGATATCTCACACGATTGCAAATTAGGTATCAGAATATTCTCTCGTTAGATTCTATTCAGAATATAAATTTAGATATAAATTCGAACAGTTACAATATCTTTTTGAAATCTCACACGATTGTCTTGTTAAATCACATTTGGTATTTAGACTTTAAAACTTAAATACACTACTTGACAAAATTGAAGGATTACTTGTTGTATTTTGTAAAAATAGGCAAATTTCGAGATAAAATAACTTCGTCAAAAATGATCGTATCGAGATATTTTTAAAAAAGCATTTTAAAGTTTGAAATTTCTAATTTTCAGATCGGTACTTCAGAAAACGATTTTACTGATATTTCGTGAAGTTACACAGACATAAATAAGAATGCGTCAAACCAAAAAATTTTTTACGAAATTTGAGAAGTTCCACAGCATGAACTAAAAATTGTGCACAAATTCGGATCACAGCTTTCGAAAGAATAAATCTTTATCTTTAATTTACTTTTTTTATCGACCTCTGTACGATTTTTTTTCACCGAGTTATTTAACGTTGAAGTAAAAATCTCAATATTGAATAACTCGATTACACAGGTCGATAAAAAAAAAAACAAATTAAAGGTAAAGATTTATTTTTTCGAAAGTTGTGCATTTGCGTGCACAATTTTTACTTGGCTCCGTGGAACTTCGCAAATTTCGTAAAAAATTTTGAGATTTGGTGCATCTTCATTTACGTTTGTGTAACTTTATGAAATTATCAGTAATACGGTTTTTTAAACAGATTTGAAAAGTAGAAATTTCAAATATGCTTTTTTAAAAATCTCGATACGATGATTTTTGACGAAGTTATTCTATTTCGAAATTTGCCTATTTTTGCAGGGTATAACAAGTAATCCTTTAATTTTGTTGAGTATTTATAATTAATTATTTAAAAAAAAGAGTTATCTTTTTTGAGCATTAGTTTTTTCATTTTCTAGGCTAAAACACAATTATATATTGTTAATTGCAAAGTAGAAGTTAAATATCTCGTTAAATTATATCTATTATTTTAATATAATTATAATTTAATATAAACCGAATAATTTTAATTTGCAATTCGCGAAAAACTCATCGGTGTCAATCATCGGCTCTCACATTTTTATCGAAACTTATAAGATTTTCATTAGCGCGATGATATTCTCAAATACATTTAGGTCGTCAAATACATTTAGGCTTTCAAGTAGAGCTATTCTATTTATCCTGCGCGCAAAGGCCGGGGTGCTTTTACCCTAATTACCTAAGCCTAATGAAGGAATAAAATCAGCGGTAAGAGCAAAAGAGCTTGAAATTTCAAACGTTCAACGAACGAGTTTCCCAACGAATTTCTCGAGTCTTTGCACCGGCAATTATATATCGTGATCTTTTCTAAATAGAGCTATTTAGAAATTCTATTTTAGAATTCCTATTTATTTGTCGAACTTATCTTTGGATTATTTTTTAAAGATATTGCCGGACGCAAAATCACGTTTCCAATATCGAAAATAAAATACAAAATCGAGTTTCATGTATCGAAATTCTATATATGTATAAAGCTTTCTATTTTTTGCGTTTCTATTTTAGAGACATATCGAATTATGAATCATTTCAAAACAAGGATTTTGTTAAAGCTATGTTTTTTAAAATTGACAATTGAACCTATATTGCGATGTGTATTTAATTTTTTCCTATTATATGTATTTAAATATTGTTTGTATCTCGCATCGTATTTTTTTAATCTCTTATTTAACAAGTAGACTTTGACTTATTTTTTAATGTTAATTACATAATTAATTATTTATTAACATAATTTAAAAAAATAACTTATTTATTTTATACTAATTTAATACAGAATGCTTTTTATTTTAAATTCCATTAATTATAGTTAGAATGTTTTTGCAAACTTACATAGCTGAAGGTAACGCAAACTTTGCTTCGTAAAATCGTATCCGCAGTAATCTAACTATATTCGAATCAACAAATGAAAATTCTTTCCAACTTAATTACTGTTCCTATCCAAGGAATCGTAAATTATAATAATCGTTTGTCTTTTGGATGCCAACTGGGTCGAACAGCTGCCATCAACAATTTTGAACTTATCAGGTATGTTTTCGTCGCAAGTTAAATACTTACGCGTATTTAACTTGCAACATTACGCGTGCAATTTTTTATTACGTGGATTTTAAATATACAATGTATCAAAATTAATTAATTTTGTATACTCACATTTTGATGTTTACGTAATTAAATATTAAATAATTTAAAATCAAATAACATTTTTATATTATTATGTTTTTATTTTTATATATATATGTTTTATATTATTACATTATTTGCTTATAATATTTATACGTTTTGATACATTTGATTATGAGTTTGATTATGATACATTTGGTTATATTAAAATAAATATTTTTATTTTTAAATACTTTTATAATTAGCATTTAAATTAAACTATATTAAAATTTGAAATTTTATTTAAAAAATGAGGAACATACATACACGAAGTATTTTTATTTCATATTACTTTTTCAATTTTTAATAATTATATGTTTATTTAATTTTTATTTATTTTGGGGAGAGAAATTTATTTCCCCTTACGTGTATTACTTCCTTACTTCAAAATTGGTGCAACTCAAAAAAATTGTTTCTTAAAAAGGTAAAAGTACTATTTTTCAAATTGGCAGAAAATTATATTGACTAATTAATAATTGTTTAAAGTTCCTTTTGTGTTGTAATGATTTTGTGTGATGATTTTTTAAAATGAAGTTAGATTAAGTTAAGTTAGTTCACTTTTGATAACTGATAGGATAATCAGTATTTAAATATTAAATCTTATAGGACTGTACATATGAAAAATGATAGAGGATAATGTTTTTTAACTCATTTATTACGTAGTTATATCGTTACTCGAAAATCACGTTGTTTAGTTGTGTCATTTTGAAACATGGGAGCGATATGTTGAGAATATTTTATATACTATATAGTACCTACCTTAAACATGTGCTTTATATGTATAATACCTTAAATATGTATTTTATATATACAGTACCTTGAATAGGATACAGCCAGTAGAGCGGAGCTATTCCGTTAGATTCGACTTTAAAGTAATACGAAAATTTACGATAGCAAACGATATTTTTTGTAGTAATCGCTTATAACTACGATACCTATACAATCGTTGCTCCTTAAGAGCACAAGAACAACCTTTACATAATCAACATGTGCTGCTTAGAAATATAAACATTATTAAGGGAAATGGACGAAAAAGTAAAATTACCAACCGTATTCTTTTCGGCAAACAGCGTACTTTTATTTTTCGCTTATTGTACTCTGTTGAGAAAAGACAATTAAAATTTTTTAAAATTATTTAATATTTAAATTTATTATTTTATAAAAACGTTTTTTGCTTCATTACTAAGACTGTTCGCGTCATTTGGACCGCGCGCGGGGCGGTGAGGTGAGAGGGACAGCGGAAGACGGAGGCAATTCGAAAATCGGCCGAAAGTTATATACACTTTATGTATATTCACTTTGAACTGGCACCTTTAATTAATAAATGTATCAGTTACTTTTCATAGCAATATATTAGATAAAAATGTTTAAATTTTTGAGGATCTTTTTTTGAACACGGCTTTCATTTTTATGATATGATTTTTTTCTGATATCACTTACTTTTCAGAGTACAAATATATCACAAATATATATAAATAAAAAATTTAAAAATATTATATAACGAAAGAGAGTGAAAATACGGCAAAAGAGAGGGGTGATGGAGGTGGATGGTGGGGGGAGAGGGAGGGGGAGGGGATGGGTCGAAGTTGGTAGGCGTGTGAGTGAAAGGTGAGAGAGTACGTTACAAAGTTATAATACGTCCGGATGGACAGAGAAGAAGAAGAAGAAGAAGAGGGAGACGGTACTTTATTTTTCATGTAAATCATCACTTTTTGACCGCTCATATGTCCAGAACGACTTGATCGATTTTATTTTTTTTTTTTTTAACTCAAATTACTCGATGCCGCCTTTCAGGATATATTACGTGCGATTCAAAATTTTTTATATTTTAGTATTTAGTAGTTATGCACCCCCGAAAAATGGACTTTGGTGGCTTGGGATAAGGGACTTGTAATGTCTATTATTAATCTTTTAAACTTAAACTAACCAGTAATTGTTTGAACATGGCAGGATACTCTATCGCGTCTGATAAAAAGATACAAAAATGGAAACTACGTTTTGTCTTTTTTGCGATTTTCTCCAAAACAAAGCAAAAATAAACATATCTCTATAGAATTTTTTTTAGTTTATTGATCCCCTACACGCTCCCGAAGTTTTGACATTTGAATTTCGGACATCCTGTATATGTGGGTACGTGCGTGCATGTATGTGTGTAGCATCTATTTGAAATATTTTTCAATTTATGTTTTGAAGTTTTGAAAATAGAAAGATTAAACAGTATTCCGCTGCAAATACTGAAAACATTGTTCTTCTAGATGGTTAGAAGTTTTTAAACGATTAGATTAAACTTGACAAATAAATGATGATGAAGGATTCTTCGTCCTTTATTGATAGGTTTGCTTCTATCACCGATAAATTTTATTTTAGAACAGAATAGGAGATGTGATAAAATTCTTCTTACTGTCGTCATCTTGCGGAATCTTGAAACGTCAGACTATCGTATTAGGATTCATTTTGTAACTGTGTAAATCATATCTCGTTCAGAATTTTCCTGCTGAGGATAAATAAGAAAGAAGATTGTTCTCATGTTGATAAAATTGAACTAAATTCGCATATATATGATTACGCATATATAGTACTGGTATATCGATTGTTGATTATTTTAATTGCTGTAGCGTTGATGAAGTAAAGTGACAGGTTGAATTATCGATGGTGGATATTCCAATTTCTGTTTATAAGGAATATTGTTAGATGGCAACCTCAATACTATTTGTACAATTATTTCTTGTAATATTTTATTATTTTTCACAATTAATTACCCTCTAATGTTAAACAATATATAGGATCAATTTATTGTTACTTTTGTTACAATTCATTTCTTTTATTAAAAAAAATATGTAATATCTTCTTAATCTCTGCAGAGATAATCGCAGATCGATATTTACAAATTTAATGAAGCCACGGATCTGAATTTGATTGCGATTACTCATAAACTTCTACACATAAAAAGAAGTTTGTAACCTTTGCTACATTCTTTACATTAAGCGAAAAGATCATTTTAGATATTAAAATTAAGGAAAAAAGTTAATTTGTGAAAGAGTTTGAGTTAAAATAATAGTATTGTTTTATTTTGTGTTTTATACATGGATATTTAAATTTCAACAATAGATAGTCATTAAGCAATTTTAAGAATTCGCTAAAAGAAAATTATTTTGCAAATCTTCTTGATCGATAACACTGCACAACAAACTTGAAACTTCCTTCTAACTTCTTGGTTGATATTAATTAGTCAGAAAACTTAATTAATTAGGTGACTGTAGTCGACTTAAGGAAGCAGAATTAGAATCTTGAACCTAAATTTCGCGCATAGTTTCCAAGTAACAAGCAGAGAGTATCATACTTATTTAAGCTAAAACAAACTTTATTTACATGCTATGTACATTTATTTTTCAACTAAAATTGCCTCTATGTCTACAGAGAGGACAAAAATCATGTTGTGCAATGTTGATCTTGTGGATTATCTATTTATTGATCGTCTTGATCGCATTCGTGAATCAAGAAGGTATCTTGATATAGAGAGCTTGGCGTTCGGTGCATCATCGTGACAAATGAGTTTCCTGATGCTGGCGTCAATGTAGGATTTGGTGTTGGTGTTAATAACGGTGTACCTTGAAGACTGATGGCCAATGGAAGAGCACCCGATGTGCACAGGCCCACTGCTCCCCTTCCGCTTCCAGTGACCGAGCGATATCTCGAAGGCCTCGTAGCCCTACAAGAGAGTTGACATTTTTATGTGACATTTGTGACATTTTTATTCAATGCTTTTCTCCTTTATTTTACGAAAAAAATTATATAACTAACAGTTTTTATTAGACCTTTATTAGATTTTCTGGACAATTGAAGCTTATTTGTAGCTCAAAAAATCTGATTAGAGAACATCAAAGGCTTGCACAGTATTTCTGAGAGTTGTATTATAGGAAAATATAGTTAAATAATAAAATTAAATAATACTAAATTGAATTAAATTATTGTTGCGTATTAAGATCATTGAAAAATTTTCGAAGTAAATAGTAAACAACCGTCATAATAATGTGTCACGATGAATTTTATTCGTCATTTATTTTCAAAATTAACTGAAAAATATGTATATTTTTGACAGTTTTAAATCTCAAACCAAAGACGTCATTATAGTCAAATATAGACATTATTATGTAGATAAAATATTTTCGATCAATGTTTCTTTTACTTTCTAAAATTAGAATCATATAATGCTTTTTGACAAGCAGTTTCGTGTTCTATAACATGTAATTTCGCGTTCTCATATCTTCTGACATGCATACTCCTCCTTGACATCCTGTAAGCAGTTCAGTTCACTGCGTAAATCTTCTAATGCGTAGTATCGATTCACGTAGTAAATTGTATTATTTATAATGTGCTATTAAGCAGCATTCATGATAGAAGATATGAAATTATATTTCATATAACTGTAGTTTCTGATAGCATAATCAAAGTCTTATTTAAAATTACGCATAAGTTTAGAATAATTTTACTATATGTTTTAAAATATTAATTTTTCTCAAATAATTTTCAAAATACAATTTTTAGATTAAATTTTTCAAAGAGAACTTTACATATTTGAAGAAACACTCCACTTAATTTCAGATTTATGTTTAACATAGAGAGTATCTATAAATATAAAACGTCTTTTTTCTACAATAGATAAATATTTTATGAAATTCAAAATAAATTAGAAGGGCTATGAGCCAAAACAATGTCGTTTAATTCTAAATATAACAAATATAAAAAATATAAAATATCGTAAACAAACGTTTCGACACCGATCGGGTCATTACCAATGTTAACTCGGATATTGGTTCGGAAAAAATATAATATACGTATACATAGTTACATGGTCCGAGAATATGAAATTTATAAAAATGTGTTAATAGAATTCCATCTATGATATTTTTGTAGTTTTTTTAATTCTTGATACAAACACTTGTGTGGTTATGATATTTTATTACGGTACATTACTGTTAGTCATTATAGACGTGATGCTTGTGACCAGTAAATTATTCTGTCAATTAATTAGAATAAAAATTAGTGTTATAAATGTATAGATAATACAATACAATATACGTGTAATACACTGTAGAATTAATAGCTTTTAAATTATCAATACAAGATCTAAAATAGTACAAAAGTTAGTAATATATAGTACTAATTTATAGTTTAATATATTATAGCCAGGTATCCAATATATTGTAGCAAGGTATCCGGGTTCGACTCCCGGCCGAAGTAATATTTTTCGCAGTAAGAAGAATATTTCCAGATTTAGTATTTTCAGATTTTATTATAGTTTAACATCGATATAAGATGCCAAAAAAGCATCAATTAATTATTAATTTGTTTTAATTCATGATAGTACCGCGGCAATTTATTAGATTTACGTTTCGAGACCGACGATTATTCGGCGCGCAGTTTGGGGGGACTACGTATATTAGTATCATATCAAAAAAATGAAAAGGTCAATAAGCCACGTTCAAAAAAAGAGATAATCAAAAATTTAAACATTTTTATCTAATAATAATATATTACCACGAAAAGTAACTGATATATTATTAATTAAAGGAGCCAGTTCAAAGTGAACATACAGAAAGTGTATGTAACTTTCGGCCGATTTTCGAATCGCCTCCGCTGTCCCCCTCACCTCACCGCGCGCGGTCCAAATGCCATACGAGGCTCGAGTGACATTTGACCTGCGGTTGGTCGAAGATGGTGGAGGTGTGAGTGAAAGGTGAGAGGGAATGTTAAAAAGTTATAATTTCGGACGGACAGACAGAGAAGGAGACGTTTCTTAATTTTTTATTAAAATCATCACTTTTTGACCGCTTGTATCTCCAGCGAACGGTTTGACCGATTTTAAATTTTTTTGGCTCATATAAAAATATAAATACTAAAATAACGCTTGTTATATTTTAAAAACAAAAATGTGATATTGTAATGTCGGTATTATAAACAAGCAAGTAAAATTCAGATGAACGATCTTTATTAATAATCTCACTAATCAAATTACGAAGAAGTGCTTCTTGAAACGTTTCGACTCATACAGAAGTCCTCTTCAGTCATACAATCAATATAAGAATTAACATTAAAAAATAAAATATATGGAAATCCGTCTAATAGCCATCTTTTTAGTCAAAGTCGTTAATGAAAGAAAATCATCCCACAAAGTGATATCCGCATCATGATTCTGAGATAACATTATAAGCTTTAAATTGATAAAATGGTAAAAAGAGAATAAAAATAACTCAAATAGTGTATAGAACTTACGGAAATTTCAGATGCTCTATGTACAATTTTCTTTCTTCCAATAAAAATGATATAGTGTCAAACACAGATTTTACTTGCTTGTTTATAAGACCGACATTACAATATCACATTTTTGTTTTTTGGCTCAAATTACTCGTGCCGATGCCGCCTTTCAATACATATAACGTTCGATTTAAAATTTTTTATATTTTAGTAGTTATGCACCCCCGAAGAATGGACTTTGGTGGCTCGGGATAAGAGACTTATTGTAGTGTCTATTATTATCTTTTAACTAACTTTTAAATTAACTAGTAGTAGTTTTTTGAACATAGCCGGAGAGACACTACCGCGTCTCCTGATATAAATTCACAATTCTAAATTAGCAATTAAAGAATTCAAGCTAGACTGTTACAGGCTTCGTATTAGCATTAGTTATGTTCAATATATTATATTGAATTATAAATTAATGGAATGAGACAATGTTACAGCGGTCTAAGCTGAATCACGGATGCTTCTAAATAATTGCGTGTGAATTTATATACTATACGTATATGTAATTCTTTGATTGCACGTCGAAAATTTTTCAGACTTGAAACGCAACACTATAATAATAAATTACCGCAGTAATATCCGAGGTAATATTGTATCACGAGTTAAATTGACTAACAATTTAACGATTATTGGTGTTGTTTACGCATTCTTATATCGATCTTAATAATGTTGAATATAATCTATTAAAAACTGTATATAATTAATTTTTCATTGCGAAAAGTATTACCTCGGCCGGGAGTCGAACCCGGATCTCTGGCATTCCGTGCGAGCGTCCTAAGCCTTTAGACTGCCGAGGCCTTAATAATATTCTTCGCAATAATCAGTATAAGTAAGTACAACGTCTATTTAGGCAATGTAAATAAACAATATCAATTCTTATTGTTTATTTACTTCGCACGGGTTCGACTCCCGACCGAGGTAAGACTTTTCGCAATGAAAAGTTAATTATGAAGGTGATGGTTTCTTATGAAACTACACGAAGCTCTTCAAGTATCCATACTAAGGAATAAAATATATATTTAACGAAGTGAAACATATCGTTTCTTATGGATTTTTTTTACGCCGGATTCAAATATGACTTTAGTTTTCGTATAACATGAAAATTCCCCGAAATAGATGGAGTTGAAGTGACACTTGACATCGCTTCTTACAGATCGGGATGTTTTTCTACTGTGAGTCCCACTGTCACAGATTGGGGTGCTTTTTTAATGTGAGTCCTCTTGCCTCTCACTATGCAAGGTTGTTTTGTGAATCGTGATAGATACATTGCATATTTCAGGATTAGGTATTTTTATCCCATGGTATTGAGCAAATCCAAGGAATCACACAATTGTCATTACTTGAAATCATCACTTTCACCTTTTGTATCTTCAGAATTGTGCCTACGCTCATTTTAAAATTTTACTGGGATTAATGTTTCATCTAATAGTACTATTTACCATAAAAAAAGTTTGAAATTCGAGGTCCAAAAAATAAGCGAAATTTGCCATTACTCTTTGAAAAATGGTAGGGAATAAGACTAGGAAGGGAAGTAGAAATAAAGAAAGAAGGAAGGAGAACTGTGAGGGGGAGAAGGATTGTAGATATGATTCTCAAGCAATGATTCAATTTGTTTATTTAAACCCTGTTTTTGTCTTTTTATGTGAACCATTTCGGTTATTAGTCTTTTATTGTAAGAGAGTTTATTGTCAAGAATTTTAACGTCATTCCAATTAAAATTGTAATTTATCGTTATACTGTAGAATTATATATTATTAATTTTACAATGTATATTACACGTATATTGTATTGTATTATCTCATTTATTATACACTTATAACATCAATTTTTATTCTAATTAATTGACAGTATAATTTACTGGTCACAAGCATCACAATGACTATCAACAGTAATGTACCGCACGCAATAAAATATTCCAACCACACAAGCGTCTGTATCAAGATTAAAAAAAATCATTAACACTATAAAAATATCATAGATGGAACTTCATAACAATATTATATATTCTCGTACTATGCAACTATATGTATGTATATATATATATATAATGTATTTTTTTGAACCAACATCTGAGTTAATATTGATAATGATCCGATCGGTGTCGAAACGTTTGTTTACATTATTGTTTTTCAAATTTTTATATTTATTAATTACACTTAGAATCAAACGACATTGTTTTTGGCTCGTAGCCTTTTTAATTTATTTTGAATTAATTTTCTTATTGAGCTATATTATTTTATGTCATTTTAAATATTTTATGAATATTTTACAAAATTTAAAAAGGAAGTAAAATATAGTAAAAAATTAATATTTCTCTCTTTTGAAATTAACATTGCTTACATGTATAGAGAATATATGATATTTAATATTTATACATATAATATTATAATGTCATGATTATAAAGTTTTTTTGACGTGTTAAAATTAATGTCAAGTATATAATCGACGTGTGATGTGACTGAATATTGACATTAAAATAACGACTGGTTACTACTCGGATTATATGTAGAGGAAGCATAGTTATGTTACCTCGAACACTTGCATTTCAACAAGCGAATAAAGGCGGTTCGGAAGATCTTGTTGAAAATGGTGTAGATGATTGGATTGATTGTCGATGACACATAGCCCAGCCAGAGGAACGTATCCACCACGTGTCTTGGCACAGGGCATTTGGGACATGCGGCGAAGAAAATATTAAGTAGGAAGAACGGTGCCCAACACAGTACGAACGTGAAAAACACCAGTCCCAGAACTTTGCTAGCCTTTTGTTCAGTCGCGACTGCGTTCGCGGCCAAGGATCTCTTTTTCGTTCTGCCGGCTAAAAACCTTGAAGAATGTCGATTTTCAAAGATGTGGAATTTTTAATGTCCAGATTCCTTGGAGAAAAGGCTAACCTGAGATTTAGCGTGGTCGGCGTAACGTTCAATTGTAGTTTCAAGGCCCTGAGGGTGAAATTCCGTGTTTCGCGTGCAATGTTCTCCGGCGTTTGGGTCGCCTGATCCACTTTCAACTTGAGCCGAGGTCCTGCGGCGGGACTTTCGGCGTCGTTCACTACTAACTTCATATGCGGCAGAACCTTTCTCACATCTCCGCATTTGTTGCTGCTTCAATAATTAAACGAAACTTTCTAAATCCCCTAAAAACTTTTGTTTTTAGAAACCAAACGTTCCTTTATATTACTTTATATCATAGTTCATCTTATTTAATTAGAATTAAATTTCTATATGGCAATACAAAAATTGCTTTTAATGTATAACTAACAAAATAAAATAAACAATACAACAATAGACCCATACAGTTGTTATTGAAATTTGAAATAGCAGATACTTTTAAATTTAGTAAATATCTCAAATATGAAATTTGTCATCTCACGAAAAATATAGGCCCGTATACAGAACACGCTTACAATGATGTTAACGTTTTAACATGCTATAGTTTACGTTACACATACTATTGAATTTTAGAGATAAAAGCGCGCTTTCATCAATAGAAACGCATTCTGAATACGGATAATAATAATAATCATGTATATGTATATATATATATATATGTGTGTATAATGATAATAATAATAATTCATAATGAATAATCTTCCTCTAAGCATTTTCAACTACTTTGCTCGTGTTCTCAATTCATTGTTTTGAAAAAGTTACGTGATACTGAAGAGCAAAAATTAAATAAATAGTTTCATTGGTTGTTGAAAATGCACAATAAAAACTTAATGAAAATATTTCTAATGTAAATTATTTCTGTATAACAGAAAACAGCAAGGAATTTGTGAGCAACACTTCTAATCAGAATATAATTAAATTTGAAAATTTTTACTTTCACAAACCTGACAGTATTGACTTAATATTATTGAAATCAATCTCACTGTATCAAAGTATGGACCTTCTAAGTATGATATCTTAGAAATAAATAACCAATTGTTTAAACGTCTCAGTAACATAGTTATCCTGCCTGTGGTACAACCTTATTACAATTAGATACAGATTTTTGCTTACCGACTTACAATGCAATGTGAAGAATACTAAAATTGATTTTGTTAAAGAAATTGAATATAATTTCTTAAGATTTAAGATTGCTAATATAAAAGAAATCAGAAATAAAATATTCCGTTATTATTCACTGCATTTTTTAGATGTCCGATTAATAAAACATAATAATCTCATTTACAATAGGTATCGAAAGCCTACATTCTCAGGTTGTTTTTTAAACTTTTTCTCATGGCACCATCTGTCTCAAAAAGTAGACACAATAATTAGTTTGATTGACAGGATACTATTATAATCACATCCTATGTTCCATGATAACAATTTCAATGCAATAATTAAAATTCTTCTGGATAATGGCTATCCACTAAGTTTATAATTTTTTCAACAATCAAGAAGAGGTTTCGTAAAAAATGTCAACAAATTAATACACAAAATTATATTGAACCGACACCAAATGAAAATAACACACAACAATTTTTTACGTTACTGTCGGTATCGGAAAAAATTAGAAATTTTGTTAAAAATAGTTTATATGGCATATAAAGGTATAAACAAATTAAATAAATTTATTAAGATTCTGAAGGACCCTCTTCCAAGGTTGTCCTACTCCAACGTGGTCTACAGATTGCAAGGACTGCGGCGCTTCAACCAGACATGTAGATGTCTTAAAACATGTATTTCGGAACATAAAAACCATATCAATAGAAACGTGATTTAAACTTCTGGTATCACGGAACACAGAATTGACACATTCCATTTCGATTGGGACAATGTTAAAATATTAGACAAAGAAGAAATTCTAAATAAAAGACTTCTGTCTGAAATAATTCACATAAAAAAAAAACAAAAGTATTATCTATTATTATTTTAATTAAAAGAAATTCTTTAATAATAAAATAGTTTTATTTTCGTTACTAAGAATAATGTTCTGATTAAACTCAATTCTGATTAAAAATCAACAAACAGATCTAACAAGAATGACATTTTGTGGAAAGATGAAACAGAGTTTTTAGTTATTGATAATGCATTTCCAATTTTTTTCATCAACACGTCAATTTTTAATCGTAAACTCTCAACAATCTGTGCATCAAACCAATATTGCTATGTTATTGCTGTTGCAAAATTAAAAACATAAAATAAATAATGTAGCTTTTATTTTTGTAAAATATTTTATATTACATTACTGAAAAATATTATAATTGAACCAATGAAAAGGCTCAATAAGAATAGCGTTTTGCTGAAACCCAGCAAAATTTTTAATTAAGATAACTAATTAAACCAACAACAAAGTCTAACAAGAATGGTGAGACCAATCATAAATTCTGTTTAGTTTAATCAAAATGCCATTCTTAAGTCTTCTTGTTAATCAAAACATTTTCCTCAGTGAAATAATATGACGTATCTTACAGAGAATAAAACTACCTATTTCGTTTATTCTGCTATTTATTGTGCAATAACAATAACACGGCAATGTTGTTAGTGTTGTGCAGAAAGTTTTCAACAATTAACGATTAAAAATTGACATGTTAATGAAAAAAGTTGGAAACGTATTAATTCACGGACTGGTCGTTGCGTCGCGACGCTTGATTTAAGATGCATAGACTTGCGGATCGTTGCTTTGCATTGGTATCAGGGATGTTACATGCGCGATTTGATTTGCATAAAACTGCGCCATAGAAACACAGTTTGATGAACGATTAATATAACATATACAAATGAGGTAGTGTTGTATATCTGCAAATTTATTTTAATAATTATTTTTAAATCTATTTATTTTTAAATAATTATAAATTATATAATTATGTTATTAAAATTTAACTTTATTTCTTTCTAGAAATAATAAAAGTATAAAATAATGAATAAGTATAATTGCGTTTAATTAACTATTTAACATTTATTCTGTATGTAATTTCATTTTTACGTTAATTGTAATTAATTATAGATAATACCTGTAAATATATCTACATGCTAATTATATGTAATTTATAATTGAAATGTAAATTTTACATTGTAATTTAATTATACAAAATATTTGATATAAATAATATGAAACCATTTGCAAAAATATAATAGTTATTTTTATCAAAAATGTTTTTGGGGAAAGCGAAAAAGCTTATATAATCTTTCTTATCAAAAGATCTTTTTTTTGAAAAATTATAAAAAGATTTCATAAAAAATAATAAATAAAAAAAAAAAAAATTTATTTAGTTATGGAAGCAGGGAAATTTTTTTTGCAATTTAACCTACTTTTCTCTCTTGATTTTATTTATTGATACTGATCTATTAATCGTAACTGTTTTTACAATACATAGTTTAAATTCTCAGTTCATGAGCACCAATCGAGTGTGTGCTAAGCTGTTAAGAAATCCAAAGATTTTAATATCTTTTTTTATTTTTAGATATAACAGCGTTTACTGGCTACTCATATATTTTAATTGCAATATAAAAAATGTTTCCTAGCTCAAAATCATATAGCAGGAGAAAGGATGTGTGGGATTGTTAAAGAAAGAAAAAAAATAAATAACGAAAATTAAATTTCTTTTCACAACAAAGATTTTATTTTTGGAAAAAAATTATTTTAGAAATAATTGAATTCTCACCTTTTACTTTCTGCAGTACAATCGGAAGTGCGAATCTGTCTTGCTAAGGCTGACGATCGTACGGTGGTGGTTGCGGTTACGGAGTTAGACGATGACGCTGTCGATGATGTCGTTTTTGCAGACGCATATCTGCCGCCTAGTCGACGAAATTGATCGCCCTCCAAATTTTCGGCTGCAAATCGAGCTTTCTTGCGCAATAGTTGTACTGTCAGAATGTAAGTCGCCACCATGACGATCATAGGAATGTAGAAGGCGATCAGGGAGCCGAATACGAAGAATGCCCGATTATTAATGACGCACACTCCCGGGCGTGGCATGATGTTAGAGGGATTAATTACGCCTGGAACAACAATCGTCGAGATATCTCGTCATACCTTGATTATTCTCGTCTCTAATTAGCTGTCGATTGAAGCTCTCAATTACCCGTCAAACTTCTCGGGATCTCTTCCCTCGAATCGTCACCTCGTAATTGTTGTTTCCCCTTTTATGGAATATTTCAACGTAAATTGTAACAGATTTTATTTCAAGTGTTTGGAAATTGTAATTTGATTTTCGAAAGATTGTTTAAAAATGGCAATGAAAAAGGAAGGGATTATGGATTACTATTTTCTTTTATTCAAATAACTCACAATCTCAGTAAATATTCATGTGACGTATGATTTTTGGTACAATTTTATTAATCATAGAGTAATATATCAATTGTATTAATATAATAGAAATTCCTCAAGTTCCTACAGAATAAAAATAATTTACAAAAAATTGAAGATGGAAAAAAGATAAATAGGATGTTAGGAGAGAGACTATGGAGTACTATTTACTAGTATTATACATACAATATCAGGGGCGACACAATAGTGTTTCACGCTAAGATTACGACGCGCAACGACTCTATACTAGCGACTTTATACCGGCCTTTATGCGAAGCGACAAGTTTTTCCTGATTACCGGATCTTAATAAGGGCTAAATCTATCAAGTTCTAAGTAGACTCAATTGATAACTTCCACTTGGTTTGTACTATAAAAGTATTTCTATTTTTTCTCTATGTGCCCTACGAGTGGAGATATTGCGACGTAAAGTTTTGATGTGTGAGCAACTTTCGTGTTTTCATTTAAGCAACGTCGTCATCGTCGGACATTCCGGGCATTCCTTTGGTGTTCTTTTGACATTTTTTACACAAGAGTACGCAAGAGACGCTAACCTTGCATAATCAGCGAGCGCTACAATCTGTATGGTTAGTTGGGTTAAGACCTGCGTACAATAGAAAAAATATTAGGAACAGGAATAAATATTAATATTTTAACTTATATCAGATACCAGTTAAACCGAAATACACGGTTTTCGACAGGTCAAAATCTGAATATTTATTCCTATTTCTAATATTTCCTCCATTGTGCGTAGGGCCTTATAGCGTTTTTTTCAGTGACAGAACTGTGCGCTCTCAGTGCACTTTAAAGCCGTTGTACATAAATCGACGTAAAAATGTATGTATGTTTAATAAAGACGAGTTAATTTTATTGTGTTATTTCATTTCATAATATATATGTATTATATATATTGGGCATTTTATCAATTGAGATTTTATCAATTGAGACTTTTATATTCACATTAGATTAGTGTAGTGGCTTTAATGTGTACTGAAAGCGCACAGTTCTGTCACTGAAAAACGCTCTAAGGACCTATGCACAATGGAGGAAAAATATTAGGAATAGGAATAAATATATTAAGATTTTGACCCGTCAGAAACTGTGTATTCCGGTTTAACTGGTATCTTTGTAAGTGCACACCAGCTCTACCAATGAAAAATGCTATTAGTGTCCAAGTATCTTGGCTGGTCGATCATATTGTGTTGTAAAAGTTTCGCTGAAATCGTTGATTCCACCAGAGTAAAGCATCTTCAACTATTTAGATTAGAAAATCTGCCACAGTCATGATATAGTGCGGCACGAGCATGCACTGCGATCACATAAAGCTAGGGATGGTAAAAAAACATGTTTTAAACACTTTAAAACATGCTTAATCGATGTTTTTAATATGTTTTAAATGTTTTTTTTATAATATGGCTTAAAGCGTATTTGAGGCATTAAAAACATGTTTAAAAAAAACATTAATCTTTGTCAACTTGCATAAAGCAGAGAATGTGTTTTTAACACATCTCTAATCGTGTTTGCTGTTTATCATTGATTAGCGTTAATAGAGTTGGTGATATGATATATTTTAACCTAAATGACATCACATCACTAATTTTTAAATTTATTCTAGTGAAATGTGTTTGATTCAAATATGATGAGTATGATTCATATAAAAGATTTGATATCAATAATTGGCGCCAAGTTAAATTTCATTGTTAATTTCAGTAAAAAACATGCAACATTTTGCAGATAATTATTGTCGTGATATTTATTTTGATATTGTATATTATAGATAATGGTGGTAGTATTTCTTAATTTAGTTAACTGTAGTAATATGTACTATTTATATATAAAAGATATCAACAAAGATTTGATATCAACAATTGGCGCCAGTAATTGGTGCAATAAGCATTAACAACTAGTGGCTATATTCCACAACATCTCATTTATTTCACATATTACCTATATATTATCGTCTTTTTTCCTCTATACTTACAAAAAGAAATCATTTTGAAGAATAATTTCAAATCCGACCTCTTCTTTAAATTTGCGCACTCGAGCCTCTCTAACAAGCGAACAAATGTGAAATTTGAAAAATTCCGAGAAATTGAATGTAATTCAACTAATTGGAATTTTTATTGGGTTATTTGCATTACAAGAAGACAAAAAGGAGGAAGGAGGTACAGGTTATTCTCTATTATCGATTAGGGCGGCCATTGAGAGTCTTGATAAATGTGTATTATGCCGATAAAGCATCGCGGTATCGTCATGCTTTTTCGCTCTTCATCTCGCGAGAATACAGTGAAAATTATCGGCTCATAAAAACGCAAAGTCCTCTATCGATCCGTCGAGGTATTACTCGTATCTTCTCACCTTTACTTTATCACAATTTTCGAAAATGTAAAATCTAATTTTCACACTGAAGAGGACTTAAATCCAGAGTTGAAACGTTTGCAGTTAATTTTCTTTAATAAATACAATTTAATTGTTTGCGAATTATATTTTATCGCTTTATGAATATACAGTTATGCACATAATTTACGCATTAACGATCCTGTAGAGACTCATACATTTTACTTGTATGCATTACAATAACGTTTATTTATTTAATTTTAAAAATAGGAAGATTTTTAGGTACGTTATTTACTGTTTAAAAACAGCAGACATTATTAAAAATATATATGTACAATAGAAATAAGTGTAATATCAAATAACAAAGACAATGGAAAGAGAGGAAAGATAAAGCGAGAGGAGAGGGAGAGAGGGAGAGAGAGAGAGAGAGAGACGCTACGATTAATTATTGAAGTGATTAAATTATAATTTATATTTAATTGTAAGTAGCAAATGGAAAATATCTATTAGGTCAGAAAATTTGTTCACTAATATGCATAATCGGTTTAGGATTTAAATTTTTCACAAGAGGTGCGATGCAGTTCCTCATAAAATAGTATGCTCTTTCGAAGAGTTTTTACCGAGAATATGAAATTTAATTTACTTGAAAATTTTAGAACAAGCGATGTGCCTTTACAAGGAAATGAGAGAGATCCAATAAAATCCTATTATTTATCATTCTTATAATGAAAATCCTTAATACAGTCCTTTTGTCATAAAGGTTAACACAATAGATAAACACAACTATCTTTGAATAGAATTGTCCAGAATAAAGAGAATTGTATATTCTATGAGTGTGAGCAAACATGAAACGGCAGTCACAGCTTCTTGAATACATTTCATCTCAGGAATTGTTTGCCAATTCAACGCGCTTTCATCGCGTTCGCACTTACTCATTTTATGAGAAATGTGCTAGTCCATATTGAGGGCTTTCTATTACGGGGTGATCCCCATAGATAGTCGCCGCTGATAATAAGAGAGATGCGTGAGGAAAAGGATAATTTACCTAACACCGTGATGGAGCTGGAGACTAGCATAGCCAATAGCCAGACCGCGGCGATCTTGAAACCCACCATTCGTTTTGTGGATGTGTGACGTGTTCTGAGCGGATTACGAATACCCAGGTAACGGCCCAGGGAGATGAAGCACATGTGCATTATACTCGCCGAGCACGCCAGCACGTCGCATGTCACGTATACGTTGCACCACACCACGCCGAATGGCCAATACCCTGAAAATTCGAAAAGACGATAAGCTAGGGTGTCAGATCGGGGCGAAAAGGTGTCATGTTATCTGATATAAACTATCTTAGACTGTCTGCTATTCAAGCTTTAACATTGAAAAGTTTATTTCGAAATTCTCATACGCTCGTATTTTTGGACAAGAAAAATTATGAAAATATGACACAATTTTATTATAAATAGTTGTACAATTTATACGTAATAATCGCACTTTTTAAATTTAAATTCTCTTAAAACATATATTTAAAATTAAGTGAAAAATAAGATTATATCATTTTTTCAGAATTGACAAGTAACGCGTTATTTATGATATAATGTCGTCATCGTTACAAGTTACTTTTTCGGTAATGAACAGGTTACATTTTCTTCAGAGTAACGTTCATGGTAACGCAGATACATTTTTGGGGTAATAGTAACAATTTCACTAGTTACTATTATCGTTACTTTATTTTTAGTTACGTAAAAGTTGTAGTCGTAATTAGAAAACAGAAATACGACATTAAAGGAATAGGTCCTGATATTGGCTCTCTTAATCACATAATCACGATGCCTTTTTTCACATTGTATTCATCAGTTCACACATATAGGCTGCGTTCCGTTTCACGCATTATGCGCATAATGTATCATTTTATTTTCCTTTAATATTTGGTATACAACAAGGATAAAGTGATCATGTATTATACGCATTATGCGTGAAACGGAACGCACTTATAGGCTAACGTATAGCACGTAGATTGTAATGATGAGACCAGCGAGATCACGTGAGATATATCAAAATTCTATTTTTTAATTCTATTTCTCTACTAAAAAATAGAATTTTGATATCTTTTTTACATTTGTCAAAAAAATCTGCACATAATATTAAATTAGTGTCAAGAAGAAAAGTAACGAAAAAGTAACGATTCGTTGTAGTTTAGTAACGATAACGGTAACAAGTTACTTTTGCAAATCAATAACGAGTAATGGGAACGAGTTATTTTTTAGAAGAAGGAACGGTAACGGTAACGAGTTATTTTTATGAGGTTAACGTTGCTAATCCTGATTTTTTTATACTCATATTCTTACATATATATAAAGTTTATATTTAAGGAAAAAAAGATCATAAACTCTTGCATATATGTAATCTGCATGAAGCAACGAATGTGAAATAACAACTCCCTTTTTCAATTTTCAATTAGAAAAATTGATTATAAAGTAAAGAGAAGTTTAAACTGTATTCAAATTTCAGTCATATTTGAAATATGTATTAATATTAAAACACATTGGACAAAATATCCGCGTGAATAATTTAAGATAATATTTAAAAAATACTAGAATATTTTTAAGACCGTACAATTGATAAACAATAATAAACTATAAGAAGAAAGTCATTTACGGTCGAAGCTGGATCACAGTGCTTATTATAATTGTGTAAATTTTATATACTGCGTATGTAGTCCCCCCATAAATCGCGACGCTGATAGTTTTTCAGCATTGACGCATACATACATGCTTACTAAACAGGCCTCTAAGGTAGGTTTCCATTACAATGCCTTACTGATGAGTCCAGTAGTGGAAACCGGGACGAAACGCCAACTCGTGATATTCTTCGCAATCTTATTTTTCACAGATTTATCTTTACTTCATCTCGTTAAAAAATTTAATATATGTCTTTCAACATATTATTAACAATGCTGAAAAACTATCAGCGTCACGATTTACGGGGGGACTATACATACGCAGTATATAAAATTCACACAATTATAATAAGCACTGTGATCCAGCTTCGACCGTAAATGGCTTTCTTCTTCTAGTTTATTATTATTTATAATATTTAAAGTTATTAATAAGAATAATAGTTGATTATATATATAAAGTTTATTTCTCTTCTGTAACATTCTATTATACTTTTATGAAGATTTATAATTAAGCAATTTGCATAAATTTTCTTTTTGTGCATAATTCTTCATGTGTCAAAAATTATAAAACAGAAATTAATTAATCGTAAATTTTATGTGAACTTTTTTACACTCCCTTTTTTTTATCAAAACATAACGGTAAAAGATTTAAATTAAGTGGTTGTTTCGGAGTCCTTGACATTTGTTGTGCGTTTTTAATGATATGCTTTTTTAGTAGAAATGATAACGAGAAAATAAGATAATAAATCTCATATAGATATAGACTTATTGTTAGCCAGAACGCATGTAAATACGCGGAAACGTGCGGTATTCCCGTGATGCGATGAATGGACACATCAAACGACGTCAAATGTCGGAAATGCGTTACACAAACCGTCACTTTCCACACGTAAATTCTCCGAGCTGCTGATGTATTTTTATCGCTTCAAAGATTTGTAGAAACTTGGAGAGTCCGCTGATACGCCTGGAACATTTTAGGGCTGTATTCATAGCTGTTTATGATTTGATAAATGTTCTCAATTTTGGAAGTCGGATTTGGACGCTTGCTCTTACTCTTTACTTATAATCTTTTTATATATAATATAATAAATATTTTTTTCATAATCTTATAATCTTATATATAAATATAAGAGAATTTATAATCTTCTTTAAAAATCTACGATTTAATGATTTATTGATTATTCATTTATTATCAATCATTATTAAATTTTTAATTAAAAGATGAGTGAATATAGATAAGTAAAAATATTATATATACATATGTATGTACATATATATATGATATGTATACATATATACATATATGGTATATGCAAATACATGTATTTTAGTGTTTTTTCTTTACGTTTTGGTTAATTAAATTTATCTAAATATAATTTTGTACTTCTCTTCGCATTCAAAAAATTTATAAACATTTTATAGAATTTGAACTTTTTGTGAAACAAATCATATCACTCGATACTAATATTTGATTCTCCAAGAATGTTTACTTAATAAAAGTCAAACCTGAAATTTTCCAAATGCAACGAAATGCAACATCTTGCATGCAGTTACTCAGTGCTATTCCAGGGATTACATGAACATTGCACGATTATACCATATTATAATGATGGATTATTTAAACAGTAATTTACGAAACAAAGAAGATCTGATGAAATGAACAACAATTTATGTATACGAATCTACAATTATTATAATTGCATCTTTTCAATTACAGATTGAAAATAATCTACGACGGATTATTAATCGTAGTAATTTTATCATTCTGTTTTACGATGTTCCTTAGTTTTATCATATCGAATTTGTTATTATCCAAATTCTGATATTGTAGTTTAAAATGAGTAACATTGAACGAATTGAACGAGAATCGCAAGTACTTCAAAGCCTTTAATTTCTTCCTTTAATCCACTAGCATGGATACTAATCCAATTAAAATGATCAACTTAATCCGTCGACTCTTGGTATACATATAGTAGTGCGCTGCACTCGTAGTAAGAATTAAGGCGAGAAGCGCAGAATTTTGAGGACGCATAGTAACCCCAAAAATTTGCATAGTCGCATTATATTAAGATCTTCTCGGAGACTACGTTGCGAGGAATTTCATTAGTAATAGAGCACGGTGAGATGAGCAAACACACCGCAATAAAGATATAAATACGCAACAAAAACGTGAAGAATAAAAGTGGAAATAAGAATGAATGGAATAACATAAAAAAAACTGTTAATTTCATAGAATATTCTAAAATTCTAATGTTGACGTTCAAGGTGATACGGATGGCGTAGGATGGTGCAAATTTTCGATATAATACATGTTTAATATTTGATCAAAGAGTTTGAGTAACGATTAAATTAAAATTATAAGTGCACATCGCAGATTACATTTGAGTAACCCATTTGCAAAAGTAGCTATATCACCACTTGAAATGTTTTTTGGTGAGAGCGACACATCTTGTGATTTTTTTTCATTCAAGTTATCAATATATATATGTATACATATATATAAGATTTTTTTTCTGAAAAATTAAGAAAAATTTATTGTCTTACAAGTAGGATGTGACATGAGAAATACACACAATTTCTGTTTATTAAAATGTAATAAAAAATAAAAACTAGTAAATAAAGCTGTCAACGTCAAGACAATAAAAGGATTAAGTGAAAGGCAGTTGCACGTGCGACGGACGCCACCGGAAGAAGAACATAGAGCGGTAAACATAACGTAGATAGGAAACAGAATTAAACATAAAAATACTTGTATTGCCCTCTTTCCGGAAGTCACTAAACCTAATTATAATGCCAGCCATAGCACACATAGATCCACTATTCTAACAAAATATAACGTGCTTTTGCAGTTGCGGAAAAAATTTAGCTGATTTTAGAAACAAAGTGTTGACATAAAGGCAATAAAGTTTTAGAGTATACTAAAATTTGATAAGTAAAAACATAAACTGTAGAATAAGAAATAAAACGTGAATAAAATTAAAATAAAAGTTGGAATAAAGAAAAAATTGAAGACAAAATTTGAATGCGCAGTAGTAGATTCGTCTAAAGATAAAGTTCAATTGTTAAAATTTCTGCGTCTCGATATTGTATATAAGTATATTAATAATTCTATATTGAGATAATTTATTGAAGAGATGCTTCAATTGTTATTATCATTAATTCCGCATATATTTTTTTCCCGTTCTTTTATCAATTGAAGAAGTTAGCCACGGAAACTTTGCAGGCTTCCCCGGAAATACGCGAAAAAGAATTGGAATGCGAAAGAGAGTAGCCAATAGTTGGCGCGTGAAGGCGCGGATGCCGCTGAATACGAAATATTCGCATAGCTCCGAGGCGGCGAGTTTACCAATTTTCAACCACAAAGGCCCCGTTACGCGCCGATGCGCATTCCCGTAACAAGGTGCATACTTGCCGGGTTGCACCACCACCACATACGTGCTCGTAATATACTTTTTGCTGTTTTCGCGTCATATATTCGCAAAAATATGAAAATAAACGTCGAAAATGAACCGCACAACTTATAAAGTATAATAAGCGTGCTCGAAAAGCGCAAATTTCACGCTTTCGATAATTTCATCATGTTTAGTCTGCCTGAGATATTGATAACACCATTTTATCACAATGTTATAACAATTAAACGTATATTAAAATAAAAACAAACAATAATAATAAAATTGAGATAAATGGTTATTGTTGAATGATTTTGAAATGCATTTATTTAATATTTGTTGTTTTATAATTTAAATGCTAAGAAACTTTCGAAATTTTTCGGTAATTATGCATATTAATGGACATCGCGCCGATGACCTTGACATATGTTGTCAAGGTCATGATTCTGAGTAACTTTGTTTTAACAATTTCCGTTAGAGAGAATAAACTCTGACAGTATGTACTTCTATTTATCTCTACTGGCACTCAAATTTTCACAGAGATTTAAAAAAACACCATTATATCAGTTACTTTGCTGAGTTTTTATTTAAACATAAATATTCATTTTCCGAACGTATCGATGCGTTTTTTATAATTATGTAATATCTAAAAATAGGATTGCTAAAATAAAACTGTTTTTTATTTTAGCAACCCTATTTTTAGAAGTACTGTCAACAGTTCAATATGTTGAGGTCATCAGAGTTCATTCTCTAACGGAAAGATATACCACATAAATTAGACTTTTAAGAGTCTAAATATCTCAGAAACTATATAAGAGATCGCCACCTAATTGTTAAAACAAAGTTACTCAGAATCATGACCTTGACAACATATGTCAAAGTCAAGGTCATCGGCGCGATGTCCGTTAATAATTATCAATTTTTCTGACATTACGTTTTGTTTTTTTATAAATAAATTAGATTAACTGTAAAAAAATTTGATAATTACATGTATTATTTATACAAAGTCTGAAGATATACCAGAGATGAATTTCGGGACGATTTATGACGGATAAGCGTTATCGAAGATAATTGTAGGCTGTTATCCAGCCAAAGTAGATTGGGCACTCGAAAGTACTTAATCGCCATACGGCGTGCTTCGTTGCTCGCAGCAATTTCAGTCGAAACGCGAATTAATTAGCGCCATCACGGCACCTCGGTAATAGGATCAAGGATGCCGAGAATAATTAAATGTTTATATCTCTAATTTTCTTTGCTTTTTAACGCTACCGCTTTTATTTTATATACATATGTATATACAATACACACATACGAAACATTCCACACACAGCGTGCAAAACAAATTAAAATATAATTAATACAAATCGAAAGGGCGATCTAAGAGTCGAAAGTAAAATTTCATTTAAAAATAATATTACAATGTCAACATATTTAATTTTAAATTTGAAAAACAATAGAATATAAATATAAAAATTACTTAAAAGAGTAAAGACACGATAAACGTTACGTAACAAGTTTCAAACAAACTAAAATATTTTTTTAGATGGCTGTAAAATTGAGCAAGAAGTAAAAAAATCTCTATTGATAGGATAAAGTTAGAATTGAAGTGTGCCGCGATAAAGCGTTGTTGAAAGTAATAAAATTGCGAAAATGCGTTTTATTATGTGAATGGTCGTAAATACAGTGTTCTATCATATACTAATATTTGGAAAGTGTTGCTACAAATGGAGAAAAATGGATAGTTTAATTCAAAATGTTGGAAATCTATCGTGCAATTGGCAATTTTATTTAGATTTACGACATTTTGGAATTTTAACAACTTTAACATGATTTTTAAAAAATTAAATTTTATAATGTTTGTAATGAGGCTCAATATGTTTTTAAACAACTAATATAGGGAAACTGAGCCAATAAATTAAGTTAAAAATCTTTTTAAATTAATTTAATATATTGCGAAGAATATCACGTAATTATGACGTTTCGTTCCAGCTTCCACTACTGGACTCATCAGTAAGGCATTGTAATGGAAGCCTACCTTATACGCCTGCAAGAGTTATTCAATCGAGAATCTATATAAAGATATATACGCGTATCTCAGCGAGAATTTGTGAATATCGATAGACCTCTGATGGCGAGGCGACGTAGTAATATTCTTCGCAATATTTATCCAAAGTAATATACGTATTCCCCCTCCCCCCAACTTGCGCGCCGAACAATCGTCGGTCTTGAAACGCAACTCTATCTGAAAAGTTCCCCCAATTAAATTTTATACTTAATTAAAAATGTTCGCAAACATTAATTGCTCATGTCTTTAGTCATTACAATATTCTTTTTTAGAATTCTTATAAAGTGGTGGTTAAAAAAAATAAATTCCTTTCTCTTGAAAAATTAAAAAAAATTACAACATTTTACTTTCGCTTTCGATTTTAGTATGTATCTTTAATAATTGCTGTGATTATTTCGTATATTTAACATATCATATGTTTAAATTATATTTAAAAATCATTAATTATAAGTCTCTAACAGATTGTTCTTATATATAATTTTGTTATGTGTGTTGATTAGAGACACACTTTGGATATATACCTTCAAATTTTAGATTCATTGGTTTAAAGTTTCAAAAGAGGAAAAATTCAGAATCCAAGTCTGTATTACGAAATCTGAAAGTGTAAAAGCTTGAAAATTTGATCTTTTTAATTTTAATGATATGAAAATTGACGATTCCATAGAGGGAATTCGGGAGATTCATGATAATTTTTCCTATGCAAATACTCGAGGAAATATCGCGAATCTTATGTACTATGCAATATCGAGATATCGAAACTGCAAAATACGAACATTCATTTCACCGGCATTATAAGAATCGAAAATTTAAGAAGTTCAAGAAAGTTGGTATCTATAGATGCTTCAATAGAGTTTCATATTAACGACTTGATAGAATCGAATAGCGCGTGTCGTTATTGTCCTGGATTTTAAATTCTCAGGACCTAGATGCGCTGGAAATTACTCTTTTCATGTCGCGGAGCAAAAGCTGTCTTGTTCGCGAGATAAACGAGCTGCGACGATGAATCCGCTAATGCCTCGCGTGTTGTCGGCGCGTTTCGCGTGAAGAATGGAGCAGAAGCACGTGACGCGAAAACTCGCGGATGAAGTCGTTCCTTGACAATACCAAAGGCGAGGAGGGCGAGCTAACCGATTGTTCGCAGGACAAAAGATGTCATTTGTATTATATTATAAACTAACCTGTTAAAAATCATTTTGAAACCAATAGTCTATTCTTGACTGATGAAATTCTGAGCAACAGTACTGCTAAAAAATGTTAACAAATGTTTCTTTTTGTAAAGAACGAACTAATTGTTTGTTAAGCATCAACAATAGATAAATACATTTATCTATTAGGTGTTGACGCTTTTTATATTTGAACAAAGAAATGTTGATGTATTGTATTTTAATTTTGTTTCTATATAAAGGAACAAGGAAAAAAATAAGAAAATTAAAAAAACTACACTAGTGAAGAAATATTTAATCAAAATTAGAAAGGTACATACTCTATTCTACAATTATTGATTATGTAAAGGAGAGTGGGGGAAACAATTACAGACTCTGTAAAAATAAGTACTACAATGCTAGTGGTCAAATAACACTCTGATTAACGTGCAAACATTGGCAAATTCTTATTGACTTACAAGTTCTCTTCTCTCTCTCTCTCTCTCTCTCTCTCTCTCTCTCTCTCTCTCTCTCTCTGAGAGTACACATATTATATTTTAAACTTTAGAAAAATGTATTATACAAAATAATTTGATTTAATGAATATTTAATGTAAAATGTGAAAACAATTTTTCTACTTTTCTGTTTATTCTAAAAATTTTGTTATTTATTGAAACTCTTTTGAACGATACTGTAACTGTATTTAATTAATCGATGACGTAAGTTGATACACACATATATGTATGTAATATATATGTGTATATATATATACATATATATATAATATATATATATACACTACTCAATAAAATGAAAACATCATCTGTTCCACCCTGCAAAAATAGACAAACTTCAAGATAGAATAACTTCATCAGAAATCATCGTATCGAGATGTTTAAAAAACATTTTAAAGCTTGAAATCTGTACTTTTCAGAATAGTTATTTAAGAAACGGTTTTGCCGATATTTTATGAAGTTACACAATTAAATATGAAGATGTATCAAATCTTAAAATTTTATACTGAAGGATCCCGCAAGATTCTTATAGGAAAATGTCTTTTTACGGATTTGGTTCATTTTTGGATATGTTGTAATTCTCTTTATTCTGAACAAATATCTCAATGGGCACAACTTGATCCTTGATATTTGTGTACACATATATATGGACACAAATACATGTGCAAGTTAACAATCCAACTCTAATCTATAATGCTACTTAAAAATTAATAATTAAGAGTTTTGTATTGCAGTTTTAAATTTAATTAATATTAATCACCGGATAATTTATGCGATTGCTAGGAAACTTTACGGTAGAGGACGCGAAATCAAAACAGAAAGAGAGAGAGTGAAAGAGAGAGAGAGAGAGAGAGAGAGAGGGGGGAGGGAGCGCATAAACGGACTTTTCGCGCGCGTCGTCTTTCGTTTCTACATTGTTCTACTATACCACGGTGTCTTAAGCTTCGGATTGTGTTACGAGCGTAATCCGATCGCATGCGTCGCTACGCAGGTCCTTTTAAAATTCCGTTACGGCGCGGCACTCCTCTAATATGCACTGTTCCATTGTGCACCCATTATTCGTGAGACTCAGCGGAAAAGCAGCAGATATTCCTTTTTACCCTAAATATTCTTTAAAAAAGTCTCTTTTCTCATTCTATGCCACATAACTCATAAAAAATTATAGAAAATAATTAAAAAAGACATCGTATTTTTATAATAATACACGTCTAAAAAAAATGTATACATTGAACTTCACGAAAGTTGCAGACACATTTTTTTCTATTTTTTAAATAAAACTTACAATTTTCTGAAAAATTTAGTTTTTCTGTTGTTTTCAAAAAAGATTTTTTTAATTTATGCTATAAATTCAATCGACTAAGTTATCATTTATAAAAAAAAACGTGCCATACTGGAATTAAAAAATAATTGAAAATAGATGTCATTTTATTTCCAATAATACTAACTTACCTAAGAAAGAATTCCTCAGGACTATAAAACTGGTCCTTGAATCTACTTATTTCATTTTTAACAAAAAAATTTACAAGCAAATATTTCTTCTATAGGATCACCTGTTATCTCGTATAGTTCCAATATATAGTATTGGAAGATCTCGAAGAAAGGACTATTAAAATGTTACATTGCCAACTATAATTTTATTTTAGATATGTGGATGATATTTTGTTGACCGCACCTGATGAATATATTTAGATAAAATTTTAAAGATTTTCAATTCATTTAATGAAAGATTACATTTTACAATGGAGATAAGTGATGGTGATAGACTGAATTTTTTAGATGTTACTATTATAATTCATAACAACATTATTATAATGGACAGATACAAAAAACCTACATGTTCGGAAAGACTTTTGAGTTTCCATTCTCATCATCCGATTTGCCATACGAAAGGTGTTATATATGGTATGGTGGACAGAACCATTCTCTTATCACAAACTATGTTCCAGCAAAAAATTTTCATTGAAGTGATTAAGTCTTACTAAAAAATTGTTACCCTTTGAATTTTATATTTTCCACTATAACACAGAATTAATTACCATATCACCAATAAAAGCGGTTTTCGTAACCACAATAATAATACAAGGAATTCTAATGACAGATTTTTTACGATACCTTACATTAAGAACGTCTCTGAATCATTCTTTCCGATTGCGAGGAGCATTAATAAAAAAATAGCGTTCCTAATAATTTACAAAGATATATCACTCGGGGAAAAGACATTTTGGATTATATGTCGCATCAGGATGTTGTATATAAAATATTTTCAGTTAACATTATCAAGATCGATATAAACAACATCAAAAATCATTAAATTGTTAGTCAATTTAACTTGTGATATTATTGAGATAATTTATTAGTGTTATGTTTCAAATCCAAAACAATTTCGGCGCGCAATCAAAGATTTACATGCGTAGTATATTTTACACGCAATTATATAGAAGCACCCATGATTCAGCTTAGACCGCTGCGGCTTATTCTCGTCGATTTCAAAAATAACATTTTAAAAATTATGAATAACATTTAATAAAATAATTTTTTTTGTTCCTTGTTATAATATTTGCCCACAAAATCTCTAAGATTACAACACAACATATTTGTAAAAAGTTTTTGTTATATATCTTTCGTTTTTAATTAATATATTAGGTGCTTGAATTAATTCTCGCTGTTGACCAGGAGAGGTCAGTATTTGTGCAGTTTCAACATGGCCGAAAGTGACTGCTCATATATATGAAAGTACTATCAATAGGCTTTAATAATCAGTATATAACATTTGATTAGATGCAAAGAACACAATTTTTTATTGCATTAAAACTGTCGAGTTTCGTACCAAAAAAAGAGCATTTGCGGGAAGCGTTATTTTTCTGTTTTGACCTCAAGAAATCTGCTGCTAAAAGTTATCGTTTGTTAGTGGAGACCTATGGGGAGCATGTTCTATTTGAAACAACTTGCAGAGATTAGTTTAAAAGAAAGATAAATTATGATTGACTCGTATGATTTATTAAAATCAACAGAAAGTGTAAAGCCATTCGAGTCTTGAAAACTGGATGTTAATGTTTATTTTATAATGTGAATTTTATATACTGTGTATGTAGTCCCCCCCCGCGACGCTGATAGATTTTCAGCCTTGACGCATATTCACTACCACAGTAATATCACTTAGTTAAATTGAGAATCAATTTAACCAATTTTTGATGCCTATAGCATCATATTAGATCTTAATAATATGTTGAAAGACATATATTAAAATTTAATATTAAATTAATAATTTAAACTCAGAGAAGCTGAGATTGTGAAGAATATCACGAGTTGGCGTTTCGTCCCGGCTTCCACTACTGGACTCATCAGTAAGGTAATGTAGTGGGAGCCTACCTTAGACGCCTGGAAAGATGTTAGAAAGAAGTTCTATATAAACAATTACACATGTAATCAAGCACTTGCGAGAAATGGCATGAGTAACTATAGACCTCTGTTGGCTAGTCGACGAAGTGATATTCTTCACATTGTTCTTAATATTATTAAAGCGCATTTTTCAGGCCGCGCGATATAAATATGAAAGATAAATTATGATTGACTCGTATGATTTATTAAAATCAACAGAAAGTGTAAAGCCATTCGAGTCTTGAAAACTGGATGTTAATGTTTATTTTATAATGTGAATTTTATATACTGTGTATGTAGTCCCCCCCCGCGACGCTGATAGATTTTCAGCCTTGACGCATATTCACTACCACAGTAATATCACTTAGTTAAATTGAGAATCAATTTAACCAATTTTTGATGCCTATAGCATCATATTAGATCTTAATAATATGTTGAAAGACATATATTAAAATTTAATATTAAATTAATAATTTAAACTCAGAGAAGCTGAGATTGTGAAGAATATCACGAGTTGGCGTTTCGTCCCGGCTTCCTATCAGCGTCGCGGGGGGGGACTACATACACAGTATATAAAATTCACATTATAAAATAAACATTAACATCCAGTTTTCAAGACTCGAATGGCTTTACACTTTCTGTTGATTTTAATAGTTTAAAAGATTTAAAGCAACAACGTGAATGAGAAAGAGCGCCTTGGTCAGCCAAAAAATTTTGAAGATGGAAAATTAGAGGCATTACGTCAAGAAGATTCATGTCAGACGCTCAAAAAGTCGTTTGGAAATATTAAATGTCGATGTGTCAACCGTTAGCAAACGTTTAAAAGCAATGAGAATGATCCAGAAGTTTGGAAACTGGGTCCCACATGAATTGAGAGAAAGAGACATTGCGAAATGTTCAGCTATTTGTGAATTGCTGTTCCAAGCAAAAACGGAAGTCGTGACTGGCGAATCGAATTGTGAAATTTTAGGTCTTTTCATAACTCACCCAGAAAACCAGGTATGGCACCCAGAGGCATTACGAAAAGGCTGACAAGGAGATCAGCCACAGCTAGCGATAGTAGGAAGTAGTTCGTCACATTGTGGAGTTTCTTGTCCAGGCCCACTGCTAGACAAACCAGTATATTTCCCAATCCCCCGGCGACTATGAACACTGCCACGAATAAAAAGCTCCAATCAAATCGACGTGTCTTTATTCCCGTATTGATCCTGGATCGGTGCGAGCAAGACATGACCAGATCCTCTGCGATACTCCCGATGGACGAACATTCCAAAATCTGAAACACCAGATTATTTATTGTCTGTTACGTCTGAGACGGATGGTTGAAATTTCCAAGATGTCAAAATAAAAAGCGACAATTTTTAAATGTCTTCTCGGATTTGAAATGTCGTTCTTCGTCTTCAAAATGAAGATCTTTACACGTTACTCTTGGACAAAAATCGAACAACTTTTTACTGCTTCAAGCAAATAATTGTTTACAAACAAATAGATATAATTTGAGCTTCAAAATAGGAATCTTAAATAAAAAGGCTATTTAAAATTTTTTGGATTTTGTAGATTTTTTACACTACAGTTTACAATAAAATATTTTATTTAACAATTTTATTTGTTAATTTAATGTATTTTATAAATTCTATAACTTCAAATTTTTATATATTTTAAAACTTTTGTAACTTATTAAAATTTTTTTTTTACATTTTTATAGTTCTCGTTTTAATTATTTTTGATGTTTGTTCTAAAAGAATGTATTTAAATTAAAGAAATGCGATTTTTGAAATTATTCTATCTTTTCTTGTTGAATTTTTTAAATATTTAATTCCTTAAGTTATTAAATTTTAAGACACTGAGCTAGTTTATCCTCGAGTTTCCTTTCTATTTTGAAACTCTTGTAAGTTGAACTATGCGAATTTTAATATTTTAAATTTTTAACCTAAATTTCAATACTTAGACGCCTGTATACACTCTCTCTCTCTCTCTCTCTCTCTCTCTCTCTCTCTCTCTCTCTCTCTCTCTCTTCCCTCTCCTTCCCTCTCCCTATCCCCCCTCTGTCTCTCTGTCTGAGAAAACTTACTTCCTCCTCGATGGATGTGGCATTACAATTCCTTGGTGATATCCTAGATAGAAAGACGCCCTCAATGCTCTCGAGGCCATTCAGGAGTAAGGACACGTTGACGTTACAACTCGCATAATCACAAGGTGTACAAAAAAGCGTCATCGAAGAAGCGGTGAATGTTCCTCTCTCGAACGCTGTGCATAGATGATCGAATCCAGCGGAAACGATGTCGCACTCTTCGACGCAACCCAAAAGAGTGTCGTTGCAAGACACCTGGTGCAGCAGCGTTGTCCAGTTATTGGCCCAAGTCGTGAAATTGCTCTCCGAGGCCAGCATGACGACCCTCGATGGAGTCCTTGAGATTAAGACTTTCAGTCACGATCGATAACACGTGTGTGCGAAGTCTTCATGTCGATCTGAAGTATTTCCGAAGACAATCTGAACAAATAACAAGACTTTTATATCCATAATCTCGTCATTCCCTTAAAATAAATTGAAGGTTTAAGAAATAATGTTGTTCTTTTTCATTTTCTCTCCTTAAAAGAGATACAAAAATTAGAGCTTTTCAGAAAAGAGAAAAGCTATTTTTAAACTTAATAGAAAATTATTGATTAATTAAATAATTATCGCTCGCGATAAAAAGCGTATATTTTTAGATATTTGATCAAATGTCATTTTTCATTTCACAATTCTCAAAAATCTTTTTCTAATTGTATGACGATTTTGATATTTTATAACAAAATTATAACAAATCCGGAATAATACGTATATCAAAAGTGACATAAAACTCAAAATGGGATATCAAGACTTTATATTTATCAACCTTGAGCAGCTAAAATGAATAAATTTAAGAAAGAATAATTTTTCTTCTTCTTCGAACTTCCATTACCAAAACTGTCTTAACTCTAAATGTTCTTTGTAGATTTTTTTTCTATTTATAAAAATGACATAACTCAAACTATGTTACTTTCGTAGAAGGTATTACGATCTTTGAAAACGTTACGAGACATAAATATTTGGCTGACTGCGAAGTTAATCTATCTTATGATTGATAGAGTAATCTTTATTTTTTTAAATCTGTATAATAAATAAAAAATTAAATTTTTTAATATTTTTTTAAATATTAAATTTTATAGGACCGTACATGTAAGAAACACAACCAATAAGAAAATTCCTTTAATGGTTGAGTTGGATCTTAGATGCTAATTATAATTTTGTGTGAATTTATATATTACGTATGACCGCGCGCCGACCAACTTTTCGGTCTTGAAATGCCCCACTCTATGAAACTATCGACCTTCCGACCTCGGTGGTTTAACCGGTAGGACGGAATGTAAGAGATCCGGATTTGACTCTCGGCCGAGATAATATTTTTCACAATATAAATTAATTATTTACAGATTTTCATTCATAGATTTTAATATGTCGTTCAACATTATTAAGATCCAAAATGCTATAAGCATCAAAATTGTTAAATTACTCGATAATTTAACTCGTGATATTATTGCGGTAGTTTAGCGTAGAGTGGCGTTTCAAGACCGAAAAATTGTTTAGCGCGCGGTTTAAGAGACTACATACGTATAATATTATATATAAATTATATATATTAATACACGAAATTATATAATTATAATTAAGCACTTAAGATCCAGCTCGACCGTTAAAGGCATTTTCCTATTGGTTAAATTTTTTAATTGTGCTACGTTTGAAGTAAAAAAATATGTACTAATATTTAATTATATAATTTAATTTTTGAATAATTATTGTAAGTATAGAATTTGACGAGTAAAACTGTAAACTTACTTCCTATTTCCTATAGAAATGAAAATATAATTTTCCGCTAAGTTTACGCATAAAATTTGATAATTCAATGATATTTATAAGTTTGTGTTTGCATTATAAGTAATGATTTATAAATTTTAATTTAATTTATGTTTTTTATAAAGATTAAAGAATAAGAGTAAAGATTTTTTATGGATTTAATTATTTTAGTTCTCGTTCATCCTATTTAAAATTTAAAATAATAAAAAGTATGAAATATATTATATTATAATATTATATTATAATATTTACGAAATTATATCATATTATAATATTATATTATAATATTTACGAAAAATAAGCCAATGCTTGCCGATACAGGTTACTTGTGTGCATAAAAATATATTAATCAAATATAATAAATGAAATATTTTGTATTGAAAATGATACAAAAATTCTAAATGCGCTATATAATTTAGTCTCTAATAATCTTGATGGAGAGCTAAATAGACTTAATATCAGCGGATTAATTTTTCAAAGAACACTGTCTTGTTTTATCTACCGCCTTTTTGTTTTAATTATCGGAGATTAGAATGGCTTTGTCATCGGTTTCTTTATCGTCAGAAACTCACAGCGATTACAACGTCAGAGAGAAAAGGAGAGCGACCATTTGCGCGTCGATTGCGGGTAGAATCTTACGAACAAAGTGCCGCTCTTTCTTGACAAACAAAGGATCGACTCGGCGCCGGTTCTTAGACTATCGGGGACATCGATAAATGTGCAAGATCGGACATGTACGATCCATTGGGATATTTCCACGGGCGGGTTACAAAAATGTCAGTCCCTCTCTTAGGATCGTTATTTATTTGTCGGGACCCTACCGGTTGAATTACCATACATGATATCGAGTCCGTGTTCTCTACCTCGCGACAATGCTAATCCCCGAACAAATTGCTACTTCGGTTAAGCTTGCTTGTCAATGACGTGCTGGTGCATGTTATCCTGATTCACTCGTTACAAATAGTAACGTAGATTAAAATTAAATTTTCGACAGAGAAAAAGTATAACTTTTCTCTCTTTTATCTTCTTATTATCTTATAATTAATTTAATAAGTGATTTCTTTTTCTAATAAATTTCAAACAGTATCAAGAGAATTTTAAATTTTTAAATCTTAAAGAATTAAAAATTAAGATTTAAAAATAATTAAAAGAAAAAATTGTCAACAGGTTGCAAAATTTCAAAATGTGTAAATTTTAAATTTGAAGATTTTGATTTTAATATGGTTAATAAATTGATGAAATTTGAAAAGTTTAGAATATATTTTTTAAGATTTTTCTTTTGAATCTTAAATTATATTTAATCTCTTTTGAATTTGAAGTAATTAACTCAAAATACTGATTTTGAATTGATTACTTATAAATGTTGTAGAGAGTGCAGAGAATCACGTATATGAATTACGAATATGTTATGTATAGTCATAATTAATTTATACGAATTTATATCAACTGCTTAAAGCTAAGATTAGTAACACTGATAATAAGCTTTATACCGAAGCACTTATTCTACAGTTCATCTATTTAGTCGAAGCGGATTTGAACTAGTATTTGTATTTTAATTAGCGTAATTAAAGCGATTATTGCGCGAATGTAGAATTTTTACGAGCAAAACTGAAAACCGATTTTCTCTTTCCTGAATATGAAGATATAGCTCTCTGTTGAGTTTACGTGAAAAGTTGATAACGATATATTAATTCAGGACATGAATAATAAAGTCGATGCATTAAAGCCGTGACGGAATATTGCGACTCGCGCAAGCGTGTACTTGATCTAAGAAAGTTCGCATATCACAATGTTCCACGTATAAAAATAAACATTATTCTTGCACGACCTGCATGTAACATGTGTTACTTGCAAAGTCAAATGTATGTCATGCCATATGTTATCTTACTTATCTGAAATATGTATTTATGATATTCAGCAATACTTACAGATATTTATAAGCTAGTATGGATATTATAAATTTATTCAGAAATTACAGAAATTACATTAATGACAAGTATAATGAAATAACTAATTACAGTTACTACTTGAGTTGAAAGAAATAAATGAGAGAAAAGGAGATAAATGTTATATTTGCTGGATAATTGTGTGACACATTTTGATGAAGGTTACGCTTTTATTGCTAAACGCACAGCAAGAAATATTTTGATATTTGTGTTGGAAACGGTCCGCTCACAAGTCCTATTATTAAAATTTAGTGTTGAATTTTTAACATATTCGAGTGTGTTAACATAATTTAATTATGTTATTTGAATAGTTTTTGTTAAATTAATATTTAATGTTTCTTAATGTCTCAAAATATAATAACAAAGTGCGTGAATAAACAACATGTTTTAAAATGTAAATTCTAAGATAAATAAATTAAACATATACCTATGTTAATTTACATAACATATTACAAATGTTAATTTTACTGAAAAATATGCTTCTACACACACACACACACACACACACACACACACACGATTTACAACTTATATCAGTACTATGTTTTTATATATATTGCATTTTTTTGTTTATTTTTTTACATAATATTTATACAACCTCTTCTAAAATATTATATATTTATCTCGTATGAAATTGACATATAAATTTGGACATATAAAAGTGGATCGTTTGTGATATGTGAAATGTCTTAAATTTAGCACCAATTTTCCAAGGATGCATCGAAAGATGCTACAAAAGATGTTTACCGCAAAGCTGTCGCCCATCGTGATTTGCAATTTTGGAGGGGAGTTTAATGTCAAAATTGCATTCGGGTTACATTTTTCGATTTTGCAAGTAGCTGAAGCGCGACGTCTTAAGTGACTTGATCCGCGAAAGTGCATCAACAGGGTTGAAGTGAATCATGCCAGCATGCTCGCATCGAAACGAGCGTGGGTTAATACACGTTTGAGATGAGGATCGATGGAAGAGAATGGGAGATGCGGATGTAATTTATTAGCAATCCCGTGTGGAAAGTGACCCTTTACAGTCCAATGGCAATGCGCTCCATCGCGAGACATCGAAACGATCGTTAATCGCAGTATCTAAAGACGAAAAAAACACACACTGTTAGACATGAAAGGGGCAATCTAATTCTTTGAGTTAATTAAAGGTAACATTTTGTTTAACTTTCACGTGTCAAAATGTAAATCAATTCACTTTTGTGGATTGGTTTACTTAATTTCAAAGTAAACGTGTTCACATATTAATAATAATGTATCTTATACTTAAATAATTTAATTGAATTTATTTTAATTTTTTAAGTCTTATTATATTAAATAATTTATAGTAGATAATTTTATATATTTTCATTATAAATTTGTTATTTTTATATATTTATGTAATTTTACAAATTTTCTTACGGTGTATTAAAGTTTATTGACCAACTATAATTAAATACTAGTATTAATA